>NC_080545.1:46837775-47158400 GCF_028640845.1 Ahaetulla prasina | reverse complement strand
AACATGTACATGAACCCTGAATCTCCCGATTCCTTTTAATGTTGAGATTAAGGATATATGAAATTCATATATACAGTATGTTGTGTTTCACCTTCAAAAACACTCTGAAGCCGCCACTATCAAGATAAAAGAGGATTCACAGAGTACAAAACAGATGGCTACACTTAGCAAATAATCACTGGTGTAACTAAGTTGCCATCTTTTTTCCCCTATATTTTGTTCATTGATTTACTTGGGTATTTGTATTTTTTTTTTAGTGTATTTGAAAAGCAAAGAATAAATCAAGTTGTTTTTACTTTAATGTCATTGTTAGTTCATCCTCTTGTACTTTGCCTGCTGCATTCTCTAGTACCTTTCTATTTATAGAGAGTTCAAAGTACATTTCAAATGCAACACACATAACACCAATACTGTACTGATTCATCTACTAGCTTAGGTTTGTGTGCACTGTTCTTGGATTCTTCTGTGTTGTCTATGCAGTGAGCATGTCATCTTCAAAGACATTCTGAAAGTTTCACAATCAATGGAAAAAAGATCATTCACACTGCACACCTTATCATCCACATTGCTTGCTTAGATTTGTTTTTTAGATTTGCTGACTTCCATGTTGTTCATTTATCACTGCAGTCTGTGATGCATGATGCATGTTGTGTCCTTTTGAGAAAATTCAGTGTTTGCTTAAAAATTACCTGGACTGTTAACTTGGGGGAAGAAGATTGCACTGTTTCCATGCTTTTCTGCACTGAACATAGCAGTCCAAAACTGACTGACAGAACTTCTAGAATGTAATATTTTGTTCAATGTTTCTCATTTTTGTATATGTCCCTAAAGTATTTCAAAATTTTACCCACACTTTGAAATATTAATTTTTTACATAATGTAATCAACATTACATAAATTAATACAAACAGCTGCAAAAATACAGACTTGAATGGTTCATCAAGTCACCAGGAGTTAAACTTGAAGAAGTCTGCCTTTAGTGCATTTGATATTGCACATTAACCAAGGAAGAGGCCTCCGTTATAGAATGTCGCTGTCCAAGCAAATGGTGCTGAAATATCATCAGACACTCTTTACAAAATTATTACAGCATATTTTCGTCCCTCCTTTTTAAAAAAAAAAACTATTTGTCAATGGAAAGCAGCAAACATACCCAATACTTCTTCCTTTCCCCCCACAACAGCCACCCTGTGAGGAGGATTGAGCTGAGTGTTACTGGCTCAAAGTTACTCATTCAGTTTTCATGACTAAGTCAGGCCTAGAACTCTGTCTCTGGTTTCTAGGCTCGTGCCTTAATAAGTCTTATAATAAAAGTTTGATGTTACTCACAATAAAATCTTAGCACTTAAATTACATTTCATAATAAATGTATTAAATTTAAGGTATTTTGATTACCACTCAAACCAATTTTGAGATGTTTGCGTTCACAGTATCAGATTCTCCATTTAATTAAAATTCCCTCAAATTAAGTAGCATGTCAAATTTCCACAGAAGCATATTATTAGAATTAGATTGTTATTAATTTTCTTAAAATATTATTTGCAACATATAAAAGCAATTAATAGAATCTGTAGTTTTTACTATATATCCTTAATGTCAATTTTTAAAAAAAGATTTTAACAATTGCTTCATGAAACAAAATCTGATCAGGAATGTCATAAACTATTTTGGTAAGAGACTCCAAATTAAATTAGCCTAGATTAAAGATAATGATATAATTGGTTACAAGTTTTGCCAATATAGAATTAAGTTCTATTATAAGATCACTACTAGCAAATGAAAAGATACACAAATGAATACAATGATGTCCTTTTGTCAACTTGATTTGCTATGAAATTCAACTAGATACAAGAAAACCAATTAACTCCAACCTCTCAATCACCTCAATAAAATATAAAATAAAACTGAGCATGTAAATAGCTTCTCTAGAGTAGCACATGCTGAAGTGATTACTGAAAATCAGTTTGCTTGTATTTGGTGCATGAGTTTTCATCTTGCTTTCCATGCTTTCTACTTTTCACAAATATTTTCAGTAAGACAATGGATTTGTTCTACTGTTGACTTACTATATGAGTGTTTTCCAATAGTCTTTGACAAGAGCCCTTGATCTTGTACATCTAAGGTACTTTCCAAATGTTTATTTGTTCTTATTATAAAAATATATTCCCTAAAATACTGTATTTCTATAACTCTTTTCTATGTTTCTATTGTCTACATAAATTTGCCTCTATTTTCACTGATGCTTTATTTCTTTTATTTATGGTTTACACACATAAAACACCAATACAAAATGTAAAAGTTTCTAACAAGCCAGATTTAATAATGAAAAAAAAGTACCAACTGACTTCTACAAAAAACTTGGCAACATTTTTAGTGATGTTTGATCTGGTAGACGAAGTCTGTAACCTCTTGGTCAGAAAGATACGTAATTAACTTTTCTGACAAACTGATTTGTGAGTACCAGAAGCCATGAGTGATGGTTTAACAGTGTGTGAGATACTAACTCAATCTCTGTGTCTGAAAAGACACGTGCACTTTTATGGGACACTATGGAACACTAGTATAACCAGCTATTGTCATTATAATGGATAGGTCACCAATCCTCTTAGAAGGAGTAAGTAAGTTGTTATGGTGAAGTATTTAGGTACCGTCTGTGGAGTGGTGTGCAATTGTACCATCATGTAAGTGAGTAAGGTTAGCCCAATCTAAAGACCTGATCCTATGTCCAAGTCCTTAGTGATGTTTTTTAAGTAGAAAGACTTGGGGGGTTTTGTTTTTGAAAGCCTACATGAAATCCTCAATTTTATTCATTTATTTTTAAATCTTCATGAAATATTTTCATTATCCAGATTGTTTAAACAGCTGCCAACCTGAATTCTCAAAAGTTTCACATTTTCTTTTATATTTCATATTCATAATCATATATTTTATTTTTTTATTCTCGTTTGCTAGAAGGAAATTTTAACGTGCTATACTAGACAAGGCTGTATGTTGAGTTTTGATACCGAATGATATTCTCGTACCAATTCAAACAATATATATTGATGGGAAGCCTGCTCCTTTCCACATAGAGCCCTTAGGAAATTCTGTCGCCCCGCCGCCATTTCTAGAAATTGCACACCGCTCCCGAGGCGCAATAAAGTGGCCTTTCAGCTGCTTACGGCCGCAGCGACCATCAAGACGTTCCTCCACCACCACCACCACCTGGCCAAGCACGCGCAGGGTTCTAGGCTATTCCCCCAATTCGGTTGGGCCGATCCCCGGAGATCAACTAGATGCGCAGCACTCCAGGTACTTTCCCTTCCTCCGTCCGCAATAGTCCCCTCCTCTCTGGGCCAAGAGCAAGCCGTTAAATCGTGATGCGCTTAAACCTTCAAGAAAAACCAAACATCCTTCCCCGCCGGCCAAGGAAGCGCCCCTTTTCCGACAAAGGCAGGACCACGCGAGAGCGCGGCCCAGACGGCCTGCGGCGGCCCTTACCAGGCTCCAAAGTGCACAGAAGGCGAGGCGCGGTTCGGGATATGCAGCTCCTTTTCTTCAAGACGTTACTGAGGATGGTGCTGACGCCGCCACCTCCGCCGGTGCTTTGCCGCTTTAAAGACCTTCCCCCTCGCCTCAGGGAACTGGTCAGTCTGTCTTGCCTCATGGGTAACCACAAGCAGGAGCCAAACGCACCATCCACTGGGGTTCCAGGGCCAGCGGTCGCGCCAGCTTCCCGCAGGTGCAGCCGGCGCTCGCGACTAGTGACGCAATCCGGACCTTCGGCGTTTCCAATTCAGCAAGGTTGGGGCCGCTGGGGGAAGGGGACGAGCGATGGCGCGGAGGGAGCCGAGGTTTGAGGACCGAGGGAATTAGAACAGCTGGAACGCGACTTCGGAGGGGCGGCGAAGGAGGGCAGCGGCCTCTTAGCTGGACTCCGCAGTGCAGAGGAGAGGGAAAAAAGGCGAGTCGAGGCGCGGCGCAACCCGGCAAAGGAGAAAAAAGACCGTTCCCGCCCACCATCACAGCATCACTGACAGAAGAGCCAAGCAACTCTTGCTTCTCTGCCGCCACCTGCCAGCAGGCAAAGCTTGCGTTAAAAATAAACCGACTCGGCGTAAATTTCAACAGCAAGGCGCCGACGGCAAAAAACGTAGCCGCCGTCTGAAGGGAGGTCTCCTGGCTTGCTTTCCGGGGAATTAACCAATGAAAATTAATCAGAAAGCTATAACCATGACAATCGGAAACCAGCACCTGTCATTTGCGCATTTCTTTTACGTGGGGAAGTTGCACTCTTTAATAAAGACAAAAGGAGGGAAGAAGGAACGAATCGACTTGGATTTTAGACTGATATTAAATACCAATATCCAGAAGTAGGCTGAAGGATGCTCCTAGTTACAAGTCAAATCTGCAGAAAAGTAAAACTAAAATCACTTTCCGTGTATCTTTTTTTATTTATGCTCTTTTAAGAATTTAGAAAATAGTGGCATCTACAGTATTCCATCAAAAATCTATTTACATTATTTTATGCAACACACTATATGCTTGATAGAGCTGCTTTGCAGATCAACTTAATACACACTGGTCTGTTTATATGTAACTCCCATTTATCAGTGTTGTTTTTTAATATTTCTATAAACTATTCAGTATACTGGGTTTTTCACACACACACCCCAAACAGGCAATAGAGTTCTCAGAACTGCTTCACAAAGATTAAACTATAACATATGTGTTATGATGCACTCCTTATATATGGTAGCTAATATAGCAAAAGGATTCAAGATTGATTTTTTATGCATCAGATGCAAGAATTGATATGACTTTTAGGTTTTCTAGATTTTAGATGATGGTTTGAAACACATAAATATTGCAACTTGATATAATAAGAATTATACCAGCAATATACATGATGTAGTTATGTAGGTCTCCTAGTTTTATGTTCGCTTACTTCCAAATATGAAAACTTAGAAACCTTTTTTGGAAATAATAAAAAAAAACACAAGTGGGCAACTTATACCCATATATGGTATTCCTGGTTTCAAGTTTCAAACAATCCTCTGAAAAATGTAATTTTGGTATTTGGATCATACTTATTTCAGTTTCTGGCTGTTTTAAAGAAATAGTTGAATGACAAAACATTAAAAAAATGAATGGGTGTCTCCAACGACTTCAGACTGTGGCGTGATCTTGCTTACTTCAGCCACTCAGCAAATAACCTTCAACATAGTAGTGTTCTTGAAATATGGACTTCAAAAGAAAAAAAACAGGATCACATCTAATAGCATGTATGCAATAAAGACACTTATAGAAGTTTTCTGTATTGCTCCTACACAATATAGAAAATATATTATAGAGAAAATGTGAACAATGCTGTAGCACAGAGTAGGAATTTAGGCTATATAACTGCTGCAAAAGAAAATCTGAAATTCCTTGTTTAAAATCCCTTTTCTTTGAATTTTGCAATTTTCTATTTATTAGAGAAAGAGAAACCAGGAGATGGTGAGTTCTAATCCTGCTCTAGTCATGAAAGCCAGTTGGGTGACTCTGGATCAGTCATTTTCTCTCGGCTCAACCAACCTCACAGGGCTGTTTTTGTAGGGAAAATGGACGGTATACAAGTACAGCAATAACTTTCTACCAGTAGACAGTTGCTCTCTGTGCCTTGTGTGTTTGAGCAAGGAGTGTTTAATAAATTGAATGCAGTTAGTTTATATTTCTCAAAGACTTTCTGGGACAACATACAATATAAGAGTTAGTGTGGCTACCAAACATGACCTTTCAAAGTTACAGCAGCACTGAAAAAAGTGATTTACAACTGTCCTTGCACTTACAACTGTTGCCCATCCCCAGGGTCACTTGATCAAAATTCATGTTCACTTGATCAAAATTCAGGCACCCTGCAACTAACATGTGTTTATGATGGTTACAGCATCCTGGGGTCGGTCATGTGATCACCATTTGAGATCTTCCCAGTCAGCTTCCAATAACAAAGTCAATGAGGCGAGCTGGATTCCCTTAGTAACCTCATGATTCACTTAACAACTACAGTGATTTGCCTAACAACCATGGAAAAAAAGGTCATAAAATTGGCACAATAACTGCCTTGCTTAGCAATAGAAATTCTGTCCCAATTGTGGTCGTTCATCAAGGACTATCTAATTAGCTTTAACACATTTGCAGTGTATATCATGTCCTATGATCCCATGTTGACTTTTTTCCATCACATAATTATGCTTAGCAGTTGATTGCTAACTGCATTTTAAAACCTTGGTGGGCAAATAAATCAGTCCCAGCAGATCGGTCAAATGGAAAGATATATAATACCCAGGCCTAACAAAAGAAGCAGTGCTGTAATATATCTACAAAAGAAACGTCTCCTAGGTAAAAACTCAAAATATTTTTCAATACAGTATTAATTAAGAGCAAGAGTTCAAACAGTTCAGCATAATTTTATTCTTGAATTGGTTAATACTACCACACATAGTATTAAGAAATTCACCCATGTAAACTATTTGTAAACATAAGACAACTCCAAGAAACCTTAAGGTAATGAAACAGCATTACGTTAATACATGATCCAGTGACAAAGACTACAGATTACATTATTAGTCTATTGAGATAGAACTGAGGAAAATCGGTCATTTTAAGGCAATACTGAATCAAAGGTATGCATTATTGTAGCAAAGCATTTTATTTACCAAGGTATGTTTATATCCCAAATATCTTAAATTTTACAATTAAAAAAATAAAGTAAAATCTATTTAGAAAAATCTAAACCTTAAATTGATACCCGATATTTGCACCAAAACATTCCACAATCAAGATAGCATCACGAAAGTTTAGCCCAGGGGTAGTCAACCTTTTTCTACCTACCACCCACTTTTGTATCTCTGTTAGTAGTAAAACTTTCTAACTGCCCACCAGTTCCACAGTAATGCTGTGTTGTTGTGAGTCATGCGTGTTGTTATCTGCGCATGACTCACATGCATCGTGGATTGGGTTGGGGGGGCGCCGGCTACCAGCTCTGCTTGTCTGTTACAGCTGGGTGGTGTGGGGGGAGATGCACGAGCTGTTCTGGGACGAGGCTTTTTTGTTTGCGGTCACACTATAGCATCATTTAGTTTCACTTATGTAATGCAAACTAAACTTATGCACAGGCGATACAAATAGTATCAGAAATGTAAATTGTCACAGGGAATTTTATGAAAACCTAATGAAAATGTTTTTAAATAATGCTATGATTTTTTTTAAAAAAGTCAATTAAATTAAAAAAAAGGAAAGTGCTTCAGTATTGGGCAAAACCCCTACCGCCCACCATGAAAGCTGGAATGCCACTAGTGGGTGGTAGGGACTAGGCTGACTACCACTGGTTTAGCCCAATCTTTTTACAACCAAGTTGTATACTCCATCTGAGTATACACGTTTCAGAAATGGAAAGTATACACAATGCTCCTTTGGCAGATCTTAAGACTATAGCAGACACAAAGTACAATATTGGTTCTTATTAAAAACAACATAATCGACAAGGTTCCATTCCATAATACAACAAGTTTCATGTCAAAGCAAATCTAATACATCCACTCAAATGTGCCTCTTACTGTGAACAGATAAGTATTAGTCAATGCTATGATAATTCTAAATATTAGACCAGATATTCCCCAGTCTAGGCATGGATGTTTGATTTCTGTTTTCTGAGTACTTTGCATACCCAATGGTTCATATGGAAAACAGATCAGAGACCGAATGAGTTACATTATGTAACTCAACTTTGTAATGGTGAACCCAATCTTTGATTCTTGGTACCACAATTTTAAATTCTATAACATGTAGTTCTTGTTCAGTGACCATTCATTCAACAATCATTCAGTTATCACAGCATTGAACAAGGAGATTTATGAATGATTTTTGTATTTGTGGGTGTTACTGTGCCCCTGCAGTCATGTGATCATTCAAGTGTTTGGCAACCAGCTTGCAATTACACCATCACAGCATCCCATGGTCCTGTGGTCTTCCTTTACAACCTTCACTGCAGGCTTCCAACAAGCTAGGTCAATGAGGAAGCCTATCAGATGTCACAAATGTAATCACATGAACTTGTACTTAATGACTGCAACTAGACCTGCTGGACCTGCTATTATAGGTCTGTGCGGTCACGTCACATCATGGTTTGTGGCCATATTGTTTTAGCAATGGAATTCCTGGTCCCAATTACCACTGTTACCCAGAGACTACTGTAGCAATTCATTGTTCTTTGCTGCAGAGTGTAGGCATGGTGATTTTGTTTATCTCCATCTTACGTAGATACTCTCTAAGGCCCATATATTAACTCTATCTTCTCAAAGATGGATGAGCTCCCTTAGACTATAGCTTATAAAGGAAAGTTTAAATAAACTAGCCAACTTCTTTTGGCAATGCTGAATCTAAACAAGAGGGTTCAGCACAATATTCTAATGTAAACTTTGCCCTTTAGTACTTTAGTGTTTTAGTACTATTCTGATGTTGCATGCAAGTATATAAGAGACAGTGTTTGAGTTGTAATGTTTTAGCCCATATGTCATCACTTTGAGGAAATCTTGGCTTGCTGCAGATGTCCCCGATTTTAAATGATACTTTTTATCATTTTTTTTTCTTGGACAGTAAGCTGTGAGATCCTTAGCTATACACATGCTCAGTTCAAGGGACAGGGCACCAAGTAAAGGTATGTCTCTAGAAGATAAGTGGGGGCAACAACAATAATAATTACCAGGGCAAGTAGGCAAGGCTATGGTGCATAAAATTCAGGAGACTTTAGGAAGAAGAGAGTTGAGTTTTTCTACTGTTTGTCCTTTGGGCTCAGCTCTGCTGCTATATGTAAACTGACCATCTGCCCTCAGATCATCAAGTTTGCTCCATGGCCAAATAAGGTCTTGAACCCGGAGCTCTCCTCTCCCATTCCAATAATTAAATATGGGTCCACACCAGTGGTGGGTTTCAATTTTTTTTACTACCGGTTCTGTGGGTGTGGTTTGGTGGGCATGGCATTGCTTGGTGGGCGTGGCAGGGGAAGGATACTGTAAAATCTCCATTTCCTCCTGATCAGCTGGGACTTGGGAGGCAGAAAATAGATGGGTGTGGAGCCAGTCAGAATTTTTACTACTGGTTCTCCGAACTACTCAAACTTTCTGCTACCAGTTCTCCAGAACTGGTCAGAACCTGCTGAAACCCACCTCTGGTCCACACTGAGGAATAATGCCTTCTTGCAGTGGTATTAAAAATAATGTTGAGGTGAGTTTAATTATTACTTTCACATTCACAAATGCATGTGGGTTTATAAATTTTGGCAGACATTCAGGTTTATAAATGTAGCTAAGTTTTGCAGTTTTGTTTGCACAATTTATTTCCTGCTTTAAGCAAAATATTGCATTTATACGATTTTCAGAACTGATACAGCAGTCTGCTATCTGTAATGCAAAACATCACAGGAAATCATGCAAAAGTACCATTGCCATGCTAGTTGATTTTTATTTGCAGGCTAGTTATTTTGCCAAAGTAAAAAAAACAAACCCTAACTATGGTTAGTCTACATCTTTGAAGTATGATACAAACTTACATTTAAAGAATCCTTGGTATAGCCTGCAACCTATGCATGTTTCCTGGAATAAGCTTTCTTTAACAGAGTGGCTCTTACTTCCAAAGAACCATGTTTTAGGTCCAGGATTATGTTATACAAAATTCTAACCAGCTACTAAAATCAAATAGTAGAAACTTCTAATCTCGAACCCCTCAAGATCAGAACTGGAAGATCATTAACGTGGATAGTTGCATGCACCAGTTCATTTTAGTGCGGTTTTCAAACTAGTTTATGTACTGTACCTGTAGATAGCACATTGCCATGCTGCATGTTAATGAAAAAGACACAAGACAGTTAGCTTTAAAACATTTATGAGAATAACTTGTGTGACATACATTACTGTAGTAGGGTTTGTAATCATGATTAGGTATGTTTTCCAATAAAGTGTTTCTAAAATTGAAGAAATTATAATTGAATTCCTGTTTCCTTGAAACTAAGGAAACAGTCCTTCACACTGACAGTGGGTCTACTTCTTGGAAAATATGTTCTGCATGGAGTCTTGAACTTTTGTTTTATAAAAATCAGGACTTTAGCAATTTGAAATTTTCTCCACAAATATATTGTTACAATCAGAGCTTTTAGTTCTGAAATACTACTATATAAAAACCTTTACCAATTTCTTTACCAATAATATACTGCAATTCTATATGATAAATCCTTAAAAAGTTTAACTCAAAATATGACTTTCTTAGCCACATTACTACAGAAAGTTTATAGAAATAGATTTTTCTTGTCCTGAAAAGCATTTTGAAAATGCAACAGTAGCATAATATTTGTAATAAAATTATAATATTTCTGGATTAACATAAATAGTACTCACGTCGTTTGGGGGAAACGGCCTGTAAACAGGCTGTTACAATATCACAGTTCCTCTGGACTTTATGTAAAAGTCTGTCCTTTTGTTTCAGAAGGCGAAGCAGTTTGGCTGACTGAACACAAATTCTATAATTCAACTCCCGTATTACTGTTGTCAGTTCACTAATATCTGTCAAGAAAAGAAAAAAGGGCCAAAGGATGCAATCGGCAACTTTAAAATCTATTTTCCTCTTTGATAATCAGTATGACTTTCTTCAAATAAGTCTTATCTCTCCAGATGCCCTTAGTAAAATTAGCATGATTATAAGGTAATATATACTACAAAGTCTTATAAAAGAATACTATAGGAAAATGATAGGCATCCATGTTATTATTTAGAAGCACTCGTGTGAAGAATGCAAGGCAATCAATAATTAAAACCACATCCAAATTCTCCATATAACTTTGAACGTATTCTTTAACTTGGGACATGCATGGTTCATTACTGAAATATTACTAAGAAGGAATCTATAAAAATACTAAACTATTTGCTGAGTTTAACTGAAACTGAAATGAATAAGCCTATTTATTATTGGCATTCAATACATTTTAGAGGATCTGAATTTTACCAATAATTATTTAATTAAAATGTTTAAAATTTTTAGAACTGCATGGATTTCAAATACTTTTACTCCAAAGTAGGTATATATAAAATTGAACCTTGATTTGTTGGCTCAATTTGATTTTACTATAGGCTGAATTTGAAATTTTCAAATATAAAATTTTAATTTAAGTTTTCTTTATATAGTGACATCATATGGAATCCAAATAATTTGTAGCAATCTTAATTTGCCATATGATTTAGATGCTACATGTAATAACAAAACACAATAAAACACTGTGATACTCTTTACAGAATTCTACATAATTAAATAAGGTTGTACTCAAAACAAGGCACCCTCCAGTGGACAAAAGCAGACATCAAACAGATTTTTTAAAGTTAGCAATTGGTGACCATTCATGAAATTACTGTAGTTAAAACAAATGAGAGGTTTTATCACTAATAAGTAACCATAGATAATAGACATATTAAATCATTTTAAAAAAAATCAATAGCAACAGACACAGCAAAAATCTACCAGGGAAAAAGAATATTTTCTACACCTAACAAAAATTATAGCAGAAATTTTACTGTAAAGATGCTTTAAAGGTTCGGTACTGAGTTATATACAGGGGTGAAATGCTACCGGTTCGCACTGGTTTGGGAAAACTGGTAGTACTAAAAAGCTACCAGTTTGTCCAAACCGGGTATTTCCGACAATCAGCTGTGCTGTGTGATTTATATTTTCTAGGACACAGGAAATCTAAATCTAAATCTAAATCATGCAGCACAACTGTTTCCCCCCCCCCTTGCTGTTCTACTTATGTTCAAAAGGCTCCTTTTCCATGTGAAGTGTGCGTTTAGTGTGCACTGTGCATGTACATGCATGCAGCTTGCATTTGGTACACATTGTGTATGCACGCGCACACCGCGCATTTGTTGTGCACCACACATGCCTGGGCTGCAAACTGGTGGCAACCCACAGAGGATTTCACCACTGGTTATACACTAATGAAATATGTTAAATAACAAGAGGCTAACAGCCGAGCACTACTTGTAGACAGCTTTCTATGCAATTGGAATTAATGAGAAAATTTTAGTGCAAACACTTCTATCAGGAGGTTGATAATTCTTATCCTTTATAAAGTATCTTTTCAGCTTTCACAGGGGCCATCTTGGTGATCCTTGTAAACATCTTGTTAGGTCACCATGTTACTATTGCAGACAGAATAGGGAACAGTTTCTTGCTTAATATTTTTAAATATTTGAATCATCTTCATTTAAAAAGTCTTTCCATCAGTAAAAAGCAACCTGCCCAGAGGTTATCATTTAAAATAACAACAGCACAAAGGAAGCAATAATTGAGAGAGACAGAGAAAAGAGAAGAAAATCCAGGCACCAATCCTTAAAACTAAGTTTAGGAGAAATGTATATTATAATTTGCATTAATTATATGTGCAGGATAAGAATGCTTTTTGCAAAAGAAAATAACCAAGAAAGCAACTTGGCTGATGGGAAGTGCAGAGATATGGGGAAAACTTTTCTTCTTAGTCCCTGTGACTAAGACTTTTCTAGGACAGTCCCTGTGACTTTTCATCCCACCTTTAGGGGTTGGGGGGGGGGAATCTCTGCTTAACGGAAATAAATTAGGGCACAAGAATAATGTTCAAAGACTGTCAGAAAACTAACAAAATGAAATCCTATAAGAAAGAAGAAAGGAAAATCCTGCTTTGACTGACATATGTCTCAATTAACTGAAACATTTCCTTCAAATTAAGTTCCATTAATATAGCAGAACCCCTAAGTATTATCTTTGATAAAGCTTTCACTACCAGTTCTCTTCCCAAACTTTGGTCACTAGCCACAGTCATCCCTATCTTCAAAAAAGGAGACCCCAGCTTAGTCGAAAACTACAGACCGATCTCCCTTTGCTGCGTCACCTGCAAAGTCATGGAATCTATCATCAACCAATCCATTACCTCACACTTAGAAACTAACAACCTACTCTCCAACAAACAATTTGGTTTCAGGAAAAAATTATCATGTAACTTACAACTTCTCCACTGCAAAAACATATGGACTTCAAATCTTGATCAAGGCAAATCAATAGATGCAATCTACATAGACTTCTGCAAAGCTTTTGACTCAGTAGTACACGATAAACTTCTCCTAAAACTAATATCCTATGGCATCTCAGGACCCCTCCACAAATGGATATCTGCTTTTCTGTCTAACAGACAACAAGTGGTCAAAATTGGCAATGCTTTATCAAATCCTGTTCCTGTCAAGAGTGGCGTTCCTCAAGGCAGCGGCCTTGGAGCAACACTCTTTATACTATACATTAATGATCTTTGTGACCACATCTCAAGTAATTGTGTTCTCTTTGCTGATGATGTCAAACTATTTACCACCACTGACAATACTTCTATCATTCAAAACGACCTTGATCATCTATCCGCTTGGTCTAAAAATTGGCAGCTCCAAATTTCAACCAGCAAATGCTCAGTCTTACATATAAGAAAAAAGAACCCAAAAACTAAGTACATACTAGATGACATTACCTTACAGACGACCCCCATCCCGTTAAAGACCTTGGAGTTTTCATGTCAAATGATCTAAGTACCAAAGCCCACTGCAACTACATAGCAAAAAAAGCTCTAAGAGTTGTAAACCTAAGTTTGCGTAGCTTCTTTTCCAAAAACACCACACTACTAACCAGAGCATATAAAACATTTGCTAGACCAATTCTAGAATACAGCTTGCCTGTTTGGAACCCTCACCACATCTCTGACATCAATACAATTGATGTCCAGAAATATTTTACAAGAAGAGTTCTCCATTCCTCTGAAAACAACAAAATACCTTATCCCACCAGACTTGAAATCCTAGGCTTAGAAAACTTGGAACTCCGTCGCCTTTGACAAGACCTAAGTTTAACTCACAGAATCATCTATTGTAATGTCCTTCCTGTCAAAGACTACTTCAGCTTTAATTGCAATACAAGGGCAACCAATAGATTTAAACTTAATGTTAACCGCTTTAATCTAGATTGCAGAAAATATGACTTCTGTAACAGAATCATCAGTGCTTGGAATACTTTACCTGACTCTGTGGTCTCTTCCCATAATCCTAAAAGCTTTAACCAAAAACTTTCAACTATGGACCTCACCCCATTCCTAAGAGGACCATAAGGGGCGTGCATAAGCGCACAAACGTGCCTACCGTTCCTGTCCTATTGTTTTTCTTTTCTTCTTCCTATATATATATATATATATATATATATATATATATATATATATATATGTTTATATACTATATAATCTTTTTGTATGATGTTGTGACAAAATAAATAAATAAATAAATAAATAAATAAATAAATAAATAAATAAACAAACAAACAAACAAACAAACAAACAAACAAATAAGAGGGTCAGGGCAAATAAAGAAGCAGAATCAAGGTTTAAAGGGTTTTCTTTTCATTACCTTTTATCTCAGACTGAATTCCTACAGTTCTGCCATAGAATCACAACCCTGACTGGGCATTTACCTATATTTTAATGAAGTTCTGTTTATCATAATCACGATCACTTCATTTTTATCTTTTCTCTGCCAACTTGCTTGCCCTGCTTTTAACTCCCAGAAAGACCACCCAGCGCAGACCGAGCCCAGCTCGTCTCTCAGACAGAGAAGCCAGCCCCCTGTTCTTATCGGCTGGAGGAACATTCCCCATTGACAGGACGACACGGGGCCCAGTGGAGGGGAAACCTTGGCGGCATCCTCGGTCTGCTTTACCTTTCTGAGCCAGGTACTTCCTCTGGTGCCGCTGACCCGAGTTCAGCTGCAGCTCCTGCAGGACGCGGGATTCAGCGCTGCTGCCTCTCCCCCCGGGGAAGGCGTCGGAGCCGGCGGACGCCTCCGTGGAACTGTCTACGCTGTCGCGATGGCGAACGCGCGCCACGCTGTAGAGTTCGGTTAGCAGCCCACTCACCAGAGAGGAGGCGCGGCTGCCCCTTCTGCTCCGGCCGGGCTCCTGCTCCGGCTCTTCCTCCTCCACCAGGCTGCCCGCGTTGCTGCTTACTCTGCTCCGAGCAGGCAGCTCCGCAACGCATCTGCCCGTTTCTGCTCCAGCGCCCTCCCTGTCGTCGCCCAAGTCGACCTCCGTGAGCTCCATTGGGCTCCTTCTCCGCGCCGTTGCTGTGAGAAGAGGATGAGCAACGCTTTCACCGCCTGAACTGCTCTCAGGCCAGAGTTCCGGGTTTGTCCCATTCTCCACGAAACGGAGGTGGAAGAGGAAGGGAAAGCCCTTCTGCTCAACGGAGGACCTGCGCCGGCAGAGCGTCACATCCCTCCCAGCCTCTATTAGACTGCGACACTGTCGGCTTGCATTCCTCACCCCTCTAAACAGGTAGTGGCTTCCAAACAGTCCCCGCTCTGCACCTGTTGCCGGGAGCCAATTAGTTGACTTCGAATCACCTGTCCTTTGTTAACTTCACAGGGAGCCTCCTGCTCCAGTAGATGGGATCGGCCGTTTTTGTACTAACCAGTTTGGACTTTTATCTATTCTAGAACAAGTGATCCAGGTTTCACACTGAAACTGGTACAGGTAGCAAAAACAAATGATTACATTTCAGCTAATAGCTGTGGCTGACCTGCATAATTTTGCATTTTGCAAAGAGAAACCATACACCATTAAAAAGTGAATGGACAGCAAAACAGTAGCTTTCCTTGCACAACATAAGCCAAGGTTAATTTAACAATTATTTACTTAATGAATGCAACTTCTCTGGATACATGCAACAAGTTAGATTAAAGTTGATTGGCCTAAAGTCACCTAGCTGATTTTCATACCTAAGGCAGGACTAGAATTCAGTCTCCCAGTTTATAGTCTGATGTCTTAACCACCTAGACCAAACTGGTTCTGTGATTGGCCAAATGATAATGCAACTCACTATGTAAATCCAGCCAGGATAAGCACACAGAAGCATAGCCATAAACTAAACCATAAACATAGGCAAATTTCATGCCAGCTAAACATAACCATACCAGCTAAAATATTTTAATAGGTGCACAAAAGTTATTTCTGCAGGCCAAAAGTATAATATCCAACCTGTGATATTTCATTTTTAAAACATGTTTGGAATAGGAATTATTAGGTTACACAAGAATTAACTGATACTTAATTTAAACACAGTATCTCAACCCAACATTTAAAAATTGTGTGACATACTGGATCATAAAGTGACCAATATGTGTTATGCAGATTTTTGTTGGAAGAAATATCCATCTGGGTTCAGTTCCAAGTGGGGACAAAGACACTGGAAATATGGAGACTGCTTGGAAAGATGGTTTAATGGTGGCCAGGATCACATGCCTTGAGTTCCTGAACAGAAAAGGGGCTGAGATCCTGTGCGCTCCCTGGCTTTATGCTTTTTCTGAGCTTTGAACTCTCTGGGGCACAGGAAGAGTATCCTGATTGGTTGTCAAACTCCCAGGTGGTCTAGGGGTCTTAGCTAACGTTGTAGGTTGTCTCTCAAGCTTGCTTGAGCCTTGCCATGTGGTGAGTTTCTGTCGCTAGATGAGTCCTATTGTGTTGCAAATGATGGTCCATTGACAAAGGTGGGAGGATTGAGTGAGCTTGGCTGAAGCCTTAATTGCCCATTGACAAAGGTGGGGAGAATGAGTTTCTACCTCTGACCCATTGACAAAGGTGGGGGGAAATCAGGAAGCTGCTTTGTCTTTAAAACATGTTTCTCCATTTTTCATCCAGGGAAATATATTCTGCCTTTTTAAATATTTTCTAAAATATTTCATTCTTCTAGGAGGGGGGTGGGTGCTAAATTCCTACACTTTAAAGAACTGAACTATAGTTAACCAGAATTAACTATCATACAAATACAGCCTAAGAGTTATTACTCCAAGCATACACCTTGATTGGAAGAATAACAGACTAAGAAATCTACATTTATGACTGATTCTTTTCATGGCTGCATTAAGCTGCTTAAATAAAGAATGCCTAAAAGCTATAGAACTTATTTGCAACTTATAGGACTGCAACTACTTGAAGTATACAAAATTCTCCATTCTAGTGGATACTTCTAGAAATACACTGATTAAATAATGAAACACTTGCTGTTTGGCAACATTCAAGACAATTTAGCATGGAACTGCTATTATTAAACCAAAATAAACTGAATCTTTACATAACATTTAAAAAAATGTTTTTCTTATAAGTACTTTTCTCCATGCTTTTTTTTAAGATCTAGGGAAAACAGAACCTTTAGATAGGCTCCTATTTGATGACTCTCAAAATCTGCTTCTTCCTAGGAACAGAAGTGATAAAATATATATAGAAGGCTATTAAAGATGGCTATTTGGGTAAATTACAATATTTTACAGTTTTTCCTCTCCATAAAATACAGAAGCATAAATCATGATTTGAATTTTAATGCTCTCTCAAATAATTCTTGCAATCATATGTCCAGGCCACTGGAAAACCGCCTCCTGTTTCTTTGTGCTAAAAGACTGTTTCAAGGTCAAATTTCAGTTTCTTCTGTTTTATTTTCAATCTGAGAGGCAGAAAGATTTAACATATAGTATTTCATTTTGTGCACAGTATGACTAGCACTTAAATCAGTTTATAAATAGAATTCACAAACCAACAATATTGGCTTGTTGCAATAGAAAAAAATAGTCTGAGATTTTAATAACTAATGAACTTATGTATATTTTGGGCCACTGCAGCCATTATCATGTTAAAAGCATACATTCATCTATAGCTAAATGTGAAAATTGTAACCGTGTGAACAGATAGATATGAACTATTGCAATGCCCAACATTAAAGTTGTTGGATACAAATTAGCTACGAGGTAACTAATTTGACAGGACCGTTTGTAAATATTGTTTTCTTGTGTTTTTTTAAACAATATTTTGTTCCATGGTTTGGTAAAGGATTATACAGTAATACATCATTGTGCTTATGATTTATATGATTCAAAGATGAGACAAACATCCAGCCCCTAAACAGATGATGGGACTCAGCGTCTTAACACCAATGAAATCCTGACGCCGCCCTTCGGCGACCTTCCCTCGAGGAAATCCGACGGCTGAAGCGATCAGAGCCAATCACAACCGGTGCGCGGCAGCAACGCAGAGCGAGTGGGTGGACCCGGAGCGCGTTTACGGCCTTCGCGGAAGCTGCCGGAGGTCTCCAGGTCACGTGAACCTCATTTGGCTCCGTACGTCAGCCTATCAGAGGGAAGAGGAGAGGAGAAATAAGGAAGCGCGCTACGCCTCCTTGTCTCGCGACTATTCTTGCGCGGTCCGGTGCTTTAATTGCTCTCCTCTTTCCCTTCCGTTCGCGCCTGGCTCGGATGCAAGGATGGCTCGAGCCTGCCCGGTTCTGGCTCGGCCTTTGGTGTTCCTGCTGGTCCTCGGTTCCACTGCTTGGATCGGCGCTAAAGCAGGGGCAACGGGTCTCAGCGGGGAGCGGAAGCCCAATGTGGTGCTGATTCTGACAGACGACCAGGACGTCTACCTGGGGGGGATGGTAGCCTTGCTCTTGTTCTACGCGCCGTGGGGATGGGATGGGATATGGGGGGAGATGGACCCTCCGGTAGCAGGAGAAGTGAGTGCGGGTGGTTCGGAGAGTTTCCGATGCGGTAGTGGAGGATGCGCAGAAAAGCCCAGTCATCTTTGAGGGAGGGGAGAAAGCACTCTGGAACGACCTCGGTGCCCACAGAACCCGGGATGGAGTGTCCTGATAATACATCTGTGCTACTCTCTCCTTTGCATTCCTGCAGCATGCAGTGGAGGGGGCACTATGGAACCTATCTAGTTCAGAGCAAACGTGTATGAATAAGGGAAAGGGAAACGGGAGAGAACTGAAGCCACTTGGAACTTTTTAAATTCTTAGGTGGGGATATTGAGGATTGAAGTAGAGCATGGAAGCAACAGACACTCCCATTAGACTTGGTGTGTGATTGTTTCTTCATTCCATGATTTAAAAAGGGATTCAAAAGAGCCTCTTACTATACTTTAAAAACAGTTGCAGCTATAGTGGTGTGTAGACAAAATGCACACAATCCTGCATGCACCTGTAGTGGAAGCAATCAAAATAAATGTTGAGACAGTAGGAAAGTGCAAAGGCTTGGGACGTAGTTGCATCTGTTAGTCTTTAGCAGGGACTGCTCTACAATGAAGCAGCCCATTTTCAGCAGCTGATTGAGTGCTCTAAAAGGAAGGAAATTGTTTAATTTATGGGTTGTGGGCAGAAATGCTTGTGAGATTTTCTGCCTCAAGGTTTGTTGTTACATTCTTTGGGGTGTGAACAATATCTGGTTTGTAGTTCAGGTTCGGGGCTCATTGCTATTTAAAATACTAGCCGAGTCCTGAAGCAATCTTTGAATATTTCTGTGGAAACTGGAAAGACAAAAAATTCAGAATATGTATTGAATTACCCACCAGAATTGGCCGTGAATGACATTTATTTAAAATACATTTTCTAAAAAGTTTGTTTACTACATATTATTCTCATTACTAATAAATGATTGGGTGAAGCATGAGTGTTTCATATGAAAACAATATTTCAATTAAAGGTATTTTCTATTTAATATATAATTCCATTATTGTAACATGTTAATAGTATCTGCTTTGCATCTCTATGCTTGTTCCTAAGAAAGAATATCTCTGAGCAGAAATCGGATGATTTTCTATGTAAGAATTTAATATACTATAGTAATGGAATACTTTGCTTCCAATTTTGAGATTTCTGTACTAAAACAATATTGGCTGTGCAATTATAAAGTTTTATTGTTGAAGATTAAAGCATGCAACATCAAACAGTTCTGGATTAGCTGGATACGCAGATCCCCAAAATGTGCACTTGGGAAAAATTCTAACGCATGTAGTGTTATTTACTTCTTAGTAAATCTTAAGATTGTAGTCGTAAAATCTTCCTTTTTATAACGTACAGTTCTTTATATATTTCCTTTATTTCAGACACCTTTGAAAAAGACCAATGCCCTTATTGCAGAAATGGGCCTAACTTTCTCAAATGCAGTAAGTACATAGTTTGTGGTGGGTTTTGCAAAACTGATTATATAAGAAAAGACAGTCAAAGGCTGACTCAAGGCATGAATAATTAAAGTCAAGGAAAGAGCTGGCCAAAACTTTTTAAATGTTCTAACAGTTGTTATGTCCTAGTAGTCAGCTTGCTTTTAAATACAGTTACAATTTATTTCATTTGAAAAGGATATTATAGAGCCATAGAACCTCTAGAAAATATAATGAAATTACTGTGGTGCAGAATTGTCTCTAATAATTTGCTGAAGTAAAATATTGGGAAAATCTTAATTTTCTAGCTAGGCAACACCAGAGAATTCTTTGAACTATTTGTTAGGTTTGGGCATTGTCTTAATTAGACTCTCTGATTTCTGTCAATATTAAAGTTTACTTGGTAATTTTTCCTTAATTATGGACATTCTGCATGTTTTACAGTATGATAATCTGGGTGGCACTTAAGATGTTAACAAAGACTGATAGGAATTTGGTTTTCCTTTTTATGTTGGTTGGAGATATACATTGCCTTCAAATACCTTTGGCATGAATGGTGGAAGTTGTTTTTGTTCTTCCCAGAAATGTAGTCACAATGATAATGAGGGGGTCGGGAGAGGCAGTTTAGGAGGGTTTCTTATTGTTTGGCTTATGCTATCCCTCATTACTGAATGTACCCTTCCTGTTATCATCTCAAACTACTGAGAGAGATTTTTAGGTGACTTGGAGTACAAGTGTTATTATAATACAAACCCAAACAGCATTGTAAATGAGGTTGTTTAAGTCAAGTGGGAGAACATTATTCCAATCCTCAAAGTATATATATCTTCTGAGATTACCTAGAGCACTTCAGGATGTTTCAATATTTTTGAAAGAGTTTGCAATTTAGACAGTGTTTTGGTTTAGCAGTATTATTTGAAGTGCTGTGTTCTATTGCCTTTATGAAAGATGGTATTCTACAAGCCAGTTAAAATTTGGCAGCAAAAATGCTAAAATATTCCTTAAAAATGTGACACATTTGATTCTTATTTCGTGTGTTGTAAAATATTTTTGCAATAAACATCTTGTTCATTTCAGTAATGATGGAACTGCAATTGTCACTGAACTGTAATTCTATTCTTTCTTTAAATGTAAAATTAAAATAATTAAGTTATAATATCAAGCAAACTAATAAATATCAAGCAAAAAGTAATAAATAATTCTCTGGTGTTGCTTAGCTAGAAAATAAGGTTTTTCAAACATTTTACTTCAGCAAAATATTAGAGATAGCAATTCTGCACCACGGTGACTTTATCATATTTTCTAGAGTTTCTATGGCTCTATAATATCTTTTTCAAATAAAAAAAAACCATAAGTGTATTTACAAGCCAGCTAACTGACTACTAGGGCACAGTATTGTTGGAACTTTAAGACAAAAGTTCTGCCCAGCCCTTTCCACTTTTGGGATATCTGGATATTATGTCATCAAATATTTTAAAATATATTTGGATATTGTATATAGAATAATTTTAAAAAATCAATGGAAATTACTAAATCCACAACAGTAAGGCCTACAATTACCAATCTGTTAATTTGCTTGTAAAAGTTATAGACTGAAATGTAGGAATGCAGAAAATTGGTGTACTATCTAATTTCTATAATCAATTGTTTTCATGTAGTATGTCCCCAGTGCACTGTGTTGTCCTAGCAGAGCCAGCATCTTGACAGGAAAATATCCACATAATCATCATGTTGTAAATAATACTTTGGAAGGAAATTGCAGTAGCAAATCCTGGCAAAAGATTCAGGAGCCATATACCTTTCCAGCTCTACTCAAGTCTGAGTGTGGGTATCAAACATTTTTTGCTGGAAAATATTTGAATGAGGTATGTTTATATATGATATATTTTGTTTGAAATAGCCATTTTAAAAGCTTTTTGCATGTATAAAATCACTGATTGCACAAGGAGAATAGAATCTCTTTGAATTAATCTAAATATAAATATTATATATATAGAGAGAAAATCATGCTCCTGAAAATTAAGCTATAAAATTAAGAGTATATATTAATGTAATATCAATAATTTATACAGCACTTAAATACAATGGGAGTTAGTTGAATTGCCTTATTTTAAAATTTGAACAATTATATGTTGTCTAAATATTGAGAGAGTTTGTGTGGTATGTTTTATGGCATTCAGTGGAGAACGATCAGCTGCTTGTTGTTAGGAGCCTGTTTATAATTGAAATAATGGAAGGTGAGCATCAGAAGCTACCTCTCCTCAAATAAATGAGCACTACTTTTAATAGTGAAACTCTTGATTTAATCATTTGATGGTTATAGAACCTATAAACCTATAATGGATTAGGGAATTATATTAAAACTCTCAATATTTCCAACATGGATTGTGTCTTGCAATTGAAAAAAATCTACATGAAGAAAACATGCCATTTACTTTAGCTTAAAGTTTTATATTTCTTAGATATATGGTACACTCTTCAAACCTCTTCTAGGGGCTGTTGTGGATACTCTTTAAGATTTTTGCTGAGAAAATAACCTCCTTTAATAATAGATTTTTCATTTTTTAGTATGGAGCAGAGGATGCAGGAGGACTTGGCCATGTTCCTCCTGGATGGAGTTTTTGGTATGCCTTGGTAAGTATTAAAGAAGGACGTATGCTTGTCTTTTTTACATCATCATCATCATCACCATCATCATAGCCATTGTCTATCCACTGCATGATGAAGGCCTCTTCTGCATGTTTCCAATCAATACCGTTCTGAATTTTCTTTTGCAAATTGGGCCTGTAATACTTGCTGATGTAGTTGATCCATCTTGTTTTAGTTCTCTTTTGTGGACACTTTATCAAGTAGGATCCATTCTAGTGACTGCCTTGGTCCAGCTTCTATCAGTTGTTCTTGCTATGTGAACAGCCCATTTCTATTTCAATTCTTTTACTTGATGATATCATATATTTTTGTTTGTTCTCTAATCCATGTGCAGGATTTCCTATCTTGTCTTGTAATGCTAAGCATGTGTCTTTCCATGGCTCTTTACACGCCTTGTAAATTTTGTATCAATTGTGAGATTAGTGTCCATGTTTCACCAGCATATGTTAGAGCAGATAGCACACACTGATTGAAAACTTTCTCTTCAGGCATATGGGGTGATTGTTCTTGAAAAGTATACTTAGCTTACCGAATGCATGCCAACCACATTTAACACGCCATTCAATTTCCTTTATTGTATCATCTTCCATTGAGATCTGATGGCCAAAGTATATGTAGTGGTCTACTACGTCTACTACATCTAGTTCTTCTCTAGTTATAATTTTTTTCTTTCTTTTGTGAATTTATTAAACATAACCTTGCTCTTTTTCAGGTTTATTTTTAAGCAAATGGTTCTCCTGCTTCTTGTATGTGTCTTTGTAGCTCTTCTGGGTCTTGTGAAAAGAGACCAACATCACCTACAAATCTTAAGTGATTTAAATAGGCACCATTGATTTTTATTCCATCTTTTGCCCAGCTAGTTTGTGAAATACTTCTTCAAGGCAGGTTGAGAAAAGGATAGGTGATATTGTATCACCTTGTAATACACCTCGTTCTATGTTGATTTCCACTTTAAGATCATTAAAGCAAATTTTTGCCATTGTTTTTTTATATATTGGTTGTAAGTTTATGTAAGCAGTGTCGATTTGACTGAGCAATGCATTAATTATTGTTTGCTGGAATACTGAGTCAAACCTTTTCATACTCGATGAAAGCCATGCACAGAGGCATAGTGTACTCATACCTTTCAATGAATTGCTGAACAACCTGGACGTGATCCAATGTGCTGAAGCCACTTCTGAACCCTGCCTGCTCCTTTGCTGTGCATCATTTAATATTCTCAATATTCGTTTTGCTATTGCCTTGGTGAAAACCTTGCAGATGATTGAAAGAAGGCTTATTGGGTGATAATTCCTTAAATCATCTTGAGCCCTTTTCTTGTGTATAAGAATGTATTTTTTCTTCTCTGAGGCATCTCGAATATAGTTTTGCTAGTATCTTATCTAAACTCTGACCACCAGCTTTCAGCTTTTCAAGTGTAACATAGTAATTTCCTGAAACTTTGCCATTTTTCATTGATTTTATGGCACTTAATATTTCCTCCATTAGGATATCTGGCATTTCCTCTTTTGTGGATGTTGTTACTTTTGAGTAATCTTGATCTTTGTATAGCTCTAGATAGAATTTTCCAATTATTTCTAACATATCCTATCTTTTGCACACAGCCATGTTCATTTTTAATGCAAACACATCTTTCTTGTATTTATAAATTTGCATTTTGCTCTATTAATCCCTTTGGTTTTTTTCAATTGCCTTTTTCACAAGCTTCACATTAAACAGACATGTTTCTTCTTGTATATGTTTTTTTATGGTCTTGCAAAGTTCAGTGTACTCAAGTTTATTAGTGAAACGTCCGTATCTTTCATTGTCTGTTGTTTTTTCATTAAATCAATAGTTTCATGTCTTTTATATGTATATGTAGTTTTAAACAGGATGTTATTTTTTCTGGCATCCCTTAATCTGTGCCTCAGAAAGATGTGTATTAAGATGTGTATTAAGAATGGGATAATACCTATGTGTTTATTGCAGAATTATGTTATAAATAAATTTGTATATTTTGAATACTCCATGGTTTCCCAGAAATTAAGACCGATCTTATTTTCTTTTTGGTCTCAAAATAAGCACCCACTTGTCTTACCCACTTAGGTTAGGACTGTGACAGCCATGCCTCCTATGCCCTAACACCAGTTGTGCCACTGCCCGACTTCTGCGGCCACAGAACGCCATGTGGCTCATTGTGCCAGTGCTACCGCTTGCGGCAGGAGGCTATGTAGCAGGTTGTGCTGTTGCATCCCGAGCAGCTGCACCAGCATGATGAGCCTTGGGGCATTCTGTGAGTTGTGGCACTGGGGCGATGCGTCATGTGCCATCAGGCCACAAGCGGCCACAAGTGGCTGCAGAATAAGTCAGGCAGTGGCACAACCGGTGTCACGGCATAGAAGGCCTGCCTGTGGCAGTCCTAAGGCAAGCGGGTACGGGGTGCATCGGGCAATTCTAACCCCCACCTCTGCCCTAGCTTGATATTTATGCCTGTGCCTCACCCCACCTCATTCAACCAGATAGTGGGCAGGGCTTAACTAGGGCTTATTTATGGGGTAGGGCTTATATTAGATGCAGGCATGAGAATCGGGTTTTTTGGATAGGTCATATTTTTGGGAAAATATGGTATTTAAGATTTATATCTGCTATGACTTAAATTTGTTTCTTTGTAACCTAAAGAAATTATGTCAACAATAGTCTTGTGTGACAAATTCAGGCAAGATTATAAGAATTCTGATTTATTCAGATTAAGTATAATGCAAGATGCTTCCTGATTGGTAGTGCTTAATTGTTGAACCAGAAAACATCTTCCTGCAACTTCTTTTAGTGTTATCTCTGAATTAGTAGCCTTAGTTTGATTTGCTCAAAGCCAGGATAGATATTTTAGGTTGGTAAGATTTTTGACGATTAGGAGAAACAACCCTAGGTTCATAATTCAGACATAATTATGATAAACAAATTGGAAGCCAATTGGAAGGCATATATCAGAATCTGGCTCAATAAGCCAAAATTCTAAAGGATATTGGTTTTGCTCTATTATTGTCTCTTTCCCGGGCATAAACATTGTATTTTTATTTTGTTATGCTAGGAAAAAAACTCCAAATATTATAACTACACACTTTCAGTAAATGGAAAAGCACGTAGGCATGGTGCGAACTACAGCATGGATTATCTGACAGATGTACTGGTAAGAATTTTTCAACCAGTTTTAGCCTGTTTATTTGT
Organism: Ahaetulla prasina; assembly: GCF_028640845.1. Taxonomy (NCBI): domain Eukaryota; kingdom Metazoa; phylum Chordata; class Lepidosauria; order Squamata; family Colubridae; genus Ahaetulla; species Ahaetulla prasina. The sequence continues at coordinate 47,132,510 of NC_080545.1, read as the reverse complement.
TCTACTACTATATCGAATGTGCATAAAATGCTAACAAATTTGTTATGCACAGACTTCACAGTAGTTGATTGTACTACAGTCCCTCTAATGTTAGCCATAATATAGTTATCTATGTTAAAATGATACAGAACATTGTTTTGCTATGTAGTCCTAACATGAGATCTGTCTGGAAATAGCATATTGCTCAAATTGTTCACAGTATGATGAGAAGAATGAAATCCTCAGAGTAGATTCTTAACTCTTAAGTGCATGTCTCATTGTACTTACGAAATTATATAGGATACAAATTTGCTACACATCTCTTTTAATTCCTAGTTTTCTATAATTATTATTATTAATATTATTTTGATATCAAGGCCTTCCTGAACCTTCCCAAGGTTATCCACATCACTGTCATACTTGATTGCAGTTTTATATCGAAGATCCATAGGGACTGTTTCTCTTCTTTATACTATTTAATCCTTGAATTGCTATATTGAAGATCAGCAGTTTATTCCTTTTGCCTTGCAATTTTTTCTTTATTTCTTAGTTTGAATGCTAAACAAGACATTTAAAATAAATGTAATGGTTTGTGAATTTGAAGTATTCTCTTAGAGACACCTGGTTCTGATTCAATATGATAATGAGTAAATAAATTAATAAGCATCTGCTTTCAGGCTAATATGTCCTTGGATTTTCTGGAGTACAAATCCAGTTTTGAGCCATTTTTCATGATGATAGCAACTCCAGCACCACACTCACCTTGGATAGCTGCTCCACAGTATAAGAAGAGTTTTGAGAATGTCAGTGCTCCAAGAAATAATAACTTCAATATCCATGGAAAGGTATGGATTCTAGATCTTTTACAGATACTCCTCTTAGTATTTGCTAGATATTCTTCATGAATCCTGCTTTAATTTCATGACCTCAAAATATATGTAGAGTAAATATATGTAGTAGCAAATTTTTTAAAAAAATTCTTAGGTTTTGTTTACACTGGATATTCTCCCAGTAGAATACATGCTTTTGTCACTTCTTCATTTCATTTTTTGCCATCTGATGCATATGACTCTCTATATACTTTGTTCTTTTGTCTAATTTATTTTTAACAGCTTTGCCTACATCCTGCTATCTAGCATTCTGACACAGGTTTGTTAATCTGTATCCAAAGCATGATTCAGCTTTCTCATTTCTAAGGCAACTGTAAGGGTAGATGCTTTTAAAATGTTTTTAAAAATTGACTCTATTGCTGAGGTTTTTCGTTTATTTGAGAATATAGATAATTAAACCCAAGGTCCTATTTCAGTATATATGATTCCATTGTGAGTAAATGCAATTATTTAATTAGAATTTAAATTTACATATCTAGTTTGAAGATTATGAAATAAGATTAAGGTATTTATTAAGAAGATGATGCAAACTGTCCTGAAATTATATTTATTGTTGGATAGATTTCTCTTTAAAATATGCTGATCTGTGCGGACTTTGCAATAAAATGGGTTGTATATAGTTAGCAAACAGAGACCCGCATTTTGTTTTGTCAAAATATCAACTCCAGATTAGACTGGTGCCTTCTGATTCTAGATGAAAACGAGGGCCGTATGATGTTTCATGATATAAGCATAATGATATCTCTTAATTCTGTATTGGCTAGTGTTTTCTTTTTTCTTATTCCTCTATTCAAGGTCTTTTAGCAATATTTGGTGTTTTTGTTACTTCCTGCCTAGTAAGACCTTGCACTCAGACAATATTATTTTATTAATGAAAAATAATAATATTTAGAAATTGTAATGTTTGAGTTTAGGTTTCTTTGTAGAAGAAACGGTACAACAGCAACTGGCAAAAGACACTGTATATTTATGGAAAATTCTGGTACTCAATTTTCCTTTGGTCTTTTGAAGTATGAGGTTATTTAAGCAATAATCACTATTGAAATTGATTAAATGCCAAAACGTGGCAGCCGGTTTTTTATTTGGGAAAAGATGCTTGAAATTAATGATTACATTAAATAAATAGGCTATCTAGCTAAGGGTACCTCTTCTATATCTAATTACTGAGAGCAAGCCACACTGAATTCTGTGCCATTTATTTCTGAGTAGACTTATAAACTTTGCACGTCATTTTCAACTAGAGTTATATAATGTTGATTAAACATTAAATACATTTTTTCTCATTTTTTAAACAATGCTTTTACAGGACAAACATTGGCTTATCAGACAAGCAAAGACTCCAATGACTAATTCATCAATACAATTTCTAGATGATGCTTTTAGGAAAAGGTAGGAAACAAATTTTATAGGAATTTGTTTTTGCAAAATCGAAGAAAAGCGTATATGAAAATGCATGCCTCAGTTTGTTGCTTTGATACAGAAATTAGCTTTAGAAAGTATAACGCTAATAGTACTTTAGAAAAGCAATCATAATAATAGCAATTGCACTTAGACTTATACTGGTAGTCCTTGATGTATGACCACAATTGAGTGCAAAATTTATCTTGCTAAATGAGAAATTTGTTAAATGAGTTTGCCCCATGTTATGACTTTTCTTACAACATTTGTTAAGTGAATCATTGGAGTTGTTAAATTAGTAACATGGTTGTTAAGTGAATCTGACTTCCCCATTGACTTTGCTTGTCAGTAAGTTGCAATAAGGGATCACATGACCCCAGGACACTGCAACCATCATAAATGTGAGTCAGTTGTCAAGCATCCGAATGTAAATCAGGTGACCATGGCGATGCTGCAGTGGTCATAAATGTGAAAAATAATAAGTCACTTTATTCAGTGCTGTTGCAACTTTGAACAGTCACTAAATGAATTGTTGTAAGTTGAGGACCAGCTATATACCACTTCACAGTGCTTTACAGCCTTCACTAAGCGGTTTAGAGTCAGCATCTTTCCCTCAACAATCTGAGTCCTCATTTTACCAACCTTGGAAGGATGGAAGGCCGAATCAACCTTGAGCCAGTGAGAATCAAACTGCCAAAATGCTGGCAATCAGCAGTCAGCAGAAGTAGCCTGCAGTACTGCATTCTAACCATTGCGCCACCACGGCTCATCCACCCTGACTTTACAAAATAATTATAATGATTTGCTTACTTCCATTGATGGAAGAACTAAATAGTGAAATGTGGCAGCATGTGCTAATATGTCACTTTTTAGCAGTAAGTAAAACATTCTTCTAAGTTTCACATGAGTACTCTTACAATTGAGCCAATCAAGTAATTAAAAAACAAAACAAAATCCAGAGGAATCTTTGCCCAGCAAAGGTGACAATAGTTACTTGACTTAAATAAATCATATCTTTGTAGAATGTGTGAAATAAATGTCTTCTGTGAGATAAATGTCTTCTGTGAGATTCTGTTAAAAATTTGTGTATTTTGACCTGAACAATCCTGTCTATATGCAGATGGCAAACACTTCTGTCAGTGGATGATCTAATAGAAAAACTTGTAAAGAAGCTGCAGTTTCTAAGAGAGCTGGATAATACATATATTTTTTACACATCAGACAATGGATTTCATACAGGTAATATATATATTTATAAAATACTCCTAGAATTAAAAAGTTCCAGGTATGAATTTGGAAAACTTTAGAAAAAATGTGATTTCTGGGAAGAGAAATAATACAGATTCATTGGACATCATTTATTTCAACTTAGATGATCATATATGCTCCTCAGAAATTCTCATTTAGAAACTCTACATTTCAAGCCAACAGATGAGCAGTTAATCGAAAATATTTCATGAAGATCAGATAAAGTAGAATAGTAGTTTGCAAACCAATCTCTGAAGAAAGAAACATTCTGCTTCAGAATTTCTTGAAAATTGTGAGTGATAGAATTTCTGCTCTTTATATTTATAGGCCAGTTTTCTTTGCCTATTGACAAACGGCAGCTATATGAATTTGATATTAAAGTTCCATTGCTTGTTCGAGGGCCAGGAATAAAACCCAACCAGACAAACAAGGTATATTTTCCCTTGAGAACAACACTGTATAACATTTAGAGTATGAATTATATGTTGAGTATAATTAATAAGAATGTAAGATATTTTGGATAGAAATAGGCTGTGTAAGAAGAGGTATGTAATAAAACTATGTACATGTGTAGGTAAAGTAATCGAATACTATTTGTTTCTGAATCTGCTTGGTAAAAAGCAGAAGTTACATTTATTTTAATACCCGAGATATTTTTAAAAAGTTGTTCTAAAGCCTCTTATCTAGTCTTTGGAAGCATTTATTACTCACATAGGTGGCTAGATAAGTTTTCTATTTGCAAGCCAGGCTTATATGTATTATTGCTATAAGAGATGAATGGTATGAGCAAAGAACCCCCTAAAATTGTAAAAAAAATTGTTGAACACCACTCTCCCATTAATAAAATGAATCATTTTATTGAGGTTGGGTTTGGATAAGAAATGCACATAATGATATATATCATATGGGACTAGTTTCTTTACCTCTTTTTCTTTCTCTCACTCTTGCTTCTTATATATTTTGTGTACACTGGAATGAATCTACTTTCTAAATCCATAGTTTTATGATTAAGAATGGGAAAAGGTTAGGCTAACCTTTTAGTTGAATTATTACATAACTATTCTGTTTATTATAAAATGGAATGTTCACATAATGAATAATAATAATAATAATGTTTTAATTTGTATACCGCCCTTCTCCCGAAGGACTTAGGGCGGTGAACAGGCAAATAAAATACAAACAGAAACATACACCATAATTAAAACAACTTTAAGCCATTTCATGTGTGCGCCACTATGTTATCAAAAATTGGTAAGGCATACCCATAATCCAGAAATCATGCAATATTTGTGGGACCACAACAACATTTTCTAAATTGAGATTCTCAAGAGATAACTAAAATTTAGAGAATATTGGCATTCTCACCTGAAATTTAAGAGACTATGGTCAGAAACCACAAATCTCGCAAAACATATATTTTATCACCTACAATAACCTGAGTTGCTAGTGATCCCAGGAGAATATACTGGGAGCCATTGTTTTCTATGCTTAGAAACAAAATAACTTGTCTATTTAGTCCAGGGATGGGCTTCAAAAATTTTAGCAAGGGGTTCTCTGCCCATTTGCTGGGTGGGCATGGCCTAATCGGCCTCCTGCACCACCAGGGGGATGGGTGTTTTTGGCCTCCCTGGGCTCCGGAGGCTTTCGTCGAGCCTCCAGGGGGGCAAAAACAGCCTTCCCAGGTTCTGGAGGCCCTCTGGAGACTGGAAACAGGCTCGTTTCCAGCCTTCCCGAACTTCCAGTAGGCCCACTTTTCGCCCTCCCCAAGCCTCCATGTGCACCCTGCACTTACCTGCATCCAAAACGGTTTGTGTGGGGACTCCTGGGAGGGGTGGGGTGGGGTGGGCGGGGCCAGCCAGGAGTGGGATTTGGGGGTTCTCCGAATTGCACAGAATCTTAGCTAGAGGTTCTCTCAAACCCCTGTGAATCCCCAGTAGCCGACCCCTGATTTAATCCCAGGTGACCAGTTATCGGGTCTTAAATTAAACTGAGAGTATCTTCTGAGATTGAATTTTAGGTGGTGATTATATAAGTAAATAGCAAATGGAAGCAGGCAGTTATGCTTCAGTTTTGTTACTTCTGCAGTTTTGGCAATTTCTAATTCCAGTTTTATGACATTCTGTAAATCTGTAACACTCTAATTGTTTCAGTTGGAAAATCTGTAATATTTTTCTTGCTTTCTAGATGCTTGTAGTGAATATTGATTTAGGTCCTACTATATTAGATATTGCAGGCTATGATCTGAATAAAACCCAGATGGATGGAATGTCATTGTTACCATTGTTGGTAAGTGCACAAATTAGATACCGGTATTTATTTTGGAAATTGCTCTAAGGGTTCCCTAGTGTAACAATAAATTTCTTTATTTTCACACATATTTTTCTGTCAGTGCTAGTAGGAATGAATTGCTTTACAGCTTGAAGCAGTATACTTCAGATACAGAAAGGATAGTTTCTGTTTAAACTGAGCAGGTTTGAGGTAATGCAAAACAGCTTTCTATGAGATCTTGGAAAACTAAGATGAGCACTGTGAGTTTGAGAAACCTGGTCAAGATGAACAAAATGCCTCATGTTCCTGTGCACAGTTAAGCAGGGTGAGATCATCTGAAAATAAATGTATTTGTGTTGTGTCTGCGCCCCCCGAGCTGGGCCCCCTGCCGGAAAGTGAGGGGGAAGGACCATCAGGACTTACCTCTGGAGCACCAGCTTCCCTGGCTCAGTTCCAGGAGCCAGAGGCAGGCCAGGAGAAGGCGATAAAGAGGCCTCCGTCCCCTGACTCTTTCTCCCGCCAGGCCACGCCTCCAGACCTGGCTGATGACAATCAGGCTTGGCTGGACCCTAGGTTTCGTAGGCAGGAGAGGCGGGAACAACAGAAGCAGGGGTGGGGCAGGCCTAGGAAGTGCTGAGTCATGGAGCCACACCCCACAGGATATAAAAGCAGCAAGGGCTGCTATACCACTTCGTGGCGAGCAAATCAACTGCTTTGAGGGAGAGAACTAGAGCTGAAGTCCTGTTTGTTCCTGGTTTCCTGGCTGACTCATCGGCATCAAGGGATAGAATAGAATAGAATAGAATAGAATAGAATAGAATAGAATAGAATAGAATAGAATAGAATAGAATAGAATAGAATTTTTTATTGGCCAAGTGTGATTGGACACTCAAGGAATTTGTCTTGGTGCAGATGCTCTCAGTGTACATAAAAGAAAAGATACATTCATCAAGGTACAACATTTACAACACAATTGATGGTCAATATATCAATATAAATCATAAGGATTGCCAGCAACAAAGTTACAGTCATACAGTCATAAGTGGAAAGAGATTGGTGATGGGAACGATGAGAAGATTAATAGTAGTGCAGATTTAATAAATAGTTTGACAGTGTTGAGGGAATTATTTGTTTAGCAGAGTGGTGGCCTTCGGGAAAAAACTGTTCTTGTGTCTAGTTGTTCTGGTGTGCAGTGCTCTCTAGCGTTGTTTTGAGGGTAGGAGTTGAAGCAGTTTATGTCCTGGATGTGAGGGATCTGTAAATATTTTCACGGCCCTCTTCTTGATTCGTGCAGTATATACAAATAACAGAGACACTTGGCAGACGCTCGCTAATTTGCTGCTAGAGCTGATAGTTGCCGGCTAATTAAGTCATCGCTCGTGTCTCCCGGACTGAGGCGAGGGGGACAGAACAATTTGTCACTAGTTGTGTTTTTGATGGTGTTACATATTGGAAAAAGACAACAGTTGTTCATCATGAAATTATTGAGAGGGTCCTCATTTGTTGAGTTTATTTCTATTCTAAGATTGTTTTATTGATTAGAAATAGATTGGTTACAGATTAGACAGTCTCTGAGCCTGTAAAAAGCAATAATTCCCAGTTTTGTTAATCCTTTCTTTGTTATAGGGAGGAGAAATAAACAAGACCTGGAGATCAGATGTTTTGGTTGAATACCAAGGAGAAGGACATAACAGCAGTGATCCTACTTGTCCTGCCCTTGGACCTGGTGTTACTGTATGTAATGTTGAAAACATTCCCTTTAGAATCCTTCATACTCTAAACTTAGAGGGAGATGGCTGTATATGGAAATACCTAGTAGTCAAATGTTGGCTGAAAACAGGGAATAGTAAAATTTAATTTGGATGTCATTTTTGGAGGTTTCTGGGGCGGACCCAAAGGTATATACATTTCAGTGCTCTATACCATTTGAATGACTTTAAAATTATTCTAACACTTAGCTATTTTTATAGCACTGTTTTCCAGACTGTGTTTGTGAAGATGCATATAACAATACTTACGCATGTGTACGGACGCTATCAACTAAATGGAATCTGCAATATTGTGAATTTGATGACCGTGAGGTAATCTTGTCTTTGTTTTTGTAATTCCATGTTAATGGTAGTCCTTATGAAAATATAATACTTCTATAATTAACAATGATTTGAATTAAGCCTTTTAAAACTGCTAAAACACATGCAGAAAAAAATCAGGATGTTTCTATAAGATCTCTTATTCATTTACATATGTAATCATAAGATGTATTTTGGAGCTTACTATAATAAAGCAGCTACAAAGATTTCTAAGTCTTATTTGGATTTATAATAGGTATTTATTTTAATATTGTGAAGTAGCAGTAGCCATTTCTAAAAGGATACTATATATTCCAGACGTTTTTAAGCTCTATTTCTTTAAAACACTAGCATCCATTGAAAAAGTTGTTCTCTGTGTTTCAAAACTAATGTCAACATTTTGTCTCAAGAAGTTTATAAAATGCAGTAATTTGCTTTCACAAGCTGAACCTAGAGATATACCAGAAAGACATTTTATGAGCAAAGAGAATTGTCTAATTCTCTTCTAGCAAATAATTCCATATTTATATTCTTATTACACTTTATATCCAATTCCCTCTTACAAAAATTTACTTACAGCCATGTATCATTCTAATATTTATCATAGATTTAAATGTTAGTAATATATTATATTGCTGCAATATTCTATTATGTTGTCATATATTTTAGATAGCATAGACAACAGACTATACATTTCCCACATAATTTTGAAAACCTGTAATGATTACCAACATTAGCAGCAAACACTTTTGACAGACGTCTGTTCTGATTTAACAGCTAGTTTCTTTATAGCTGAGGGAAGATTGAGATTAGCATGTGTAATCTACATAGGCAGCTTCCATTATAATCTTACTGTGGATGTTATCAATAATGGAGACAGCATATTTATGGCAATGATAAATTTAAGATTACAATGAAAAATTAAATTTCAGCTCTTTCCTGAAGAAATGCAGTTTCAAACCTCTGCTTAGCATTTTCAGAGGGCCTGGAGTTGCTACCCTGTGGGTAGGAGAACAGCTGTGTCAGCCACCCTTATTGTATGCACAGCATGGTTTTAATGTTACATGAATTCATTGTTTTGACAGAAGTGATGTGTATTATTTTGGTATCTTAAGTGTATTAAGTTTATTTATTTATTAGGGCTGTGCGTGCTTTAAAAATTATTCAGGAAAAGCATTTTGAACCTTACTTTTTTGGGTCTTCTGTGTCTCCAATACCTTTGAGTGAATGAATACCTTTAATGAATAAATTAACATTTAGATGATTTTTAACTTCTAATCAGATCCAAGGCTAGGCTTTCCATTCATCCAAGAAAAAAAATCTGGTTGAATTGAGTGAACAATTTCATTAAGGTGCTAGAACTCGGAAGAAACTTCAGTCACAATGATTTGTCGGATGAATTAAGTACGTATTTCTAATAGCATTGCTTTTGCTTTCATGAAGGTGTTTGTTGAAGTTTACAACCTGACTGCAGACCCACACCAGATTACTAATATTGCAAAAACAATAGATCAAGAAATTTTAGAAAAAATGAATTATCGGCTAATGATGCTACAGTCCTGCGCTGGAGCAACATGTCGCACACCAGGAGTTTTTGATCCAGGGTAAATATGCTCCTTCAGTTATTATGTTCAGTATCATCAATATGCTGCTGATGCTCTGTTGTACATATCAACCACAGGCCAGCCAAGTATTCCTGTTAAGTTCATGATCAAATGCATGGAGGTTATGAAAGTGGGGGAGGAACAGGCTGAAATTCAACCCTGATAAGGCAGACTCACTGGGCTCTTGGTTTTTCTGATATGAGGGATTTAACATCTTTAGTTCTGAATGTGAGTGGACTTCTGTAAATAAAACTGCTGTGCATTTTGGAAGTTTTCCTGGATTCTCTGCTTCTACTCGGAGCAGCTTGTGGCCAGGAAGTCTTTGCCAGATTTATCAGGTACACCTATTTAAGCCCTTCTTGAAAAGTACTCAGAAGCTGCAGTTGATCCAAAATGTGTCTGTACAAGCAATTATGGGTGTGCCTTAATAGACACCTCTGCTGCATGAGCATGCTAGTTACCAATGTTCTTCCAAATGAGATTCATGGTGTTGGCTGTGAACTATAAAACCCATAGCCTGGTTACTTGAGGGACTGCCTCAAGATTGCCTGTCTTGAACGTTCCAACAGGGTTGACAAGTTGTGGGTGTTTTTGATACAATGTCACCTGATGGTTGCAGGAAGCATGTCTTCTCTATTGTGGCATCCGCCCTCTATGATGGCGGAGAGGCCATCATCTCTACAAAGCTTCATGTTGTTCTGGCCATACTGCCCTTAATCAAGCCTTGAAGACTTGGTTCTTGATCCAAGCGAATTTGGGATGATAAGGGGTTTTCATGCCTTTTTACTATTGAGCCTTATTTGCTTTGGATTTTGGCATTTTTATTTTCTCTTACTCTCCTAATGGGGATTTGGAGAGCAAGCTGGTAAGCTGTCCAGAGATATATGAATTGGGTGGCTCTATACATTTGATTAAATAAACACACTTTGCCTCTCTTGCTGCATGTGCACACAGCTATAAACATTTACAGATCAAAAGCCCTGTAAATGGGGCATCTGGCTATTTTTTGCATTAAATGAATCCTTCATTTAATGGACCGCATTCTGCTATGTGTAGCATTTTGTTAATTTTAGGGGATTTGATTTTTTTGAGTGGGGGGTGATATTGTACTTTTCTATAATACATGTTTTCCCCCCCAAGTTTCTCTTTATTTATTTTTTATTTCTTAATCGCATTTGTATACCGCCCTTCTCCCGAAGGACTCAGGGCGGTTCACAGCCAATTAAAAATACAATAAATACACATTAAAAACAGACTAAAATTTATATAGTGGCCAAAATATTAAAAAACTAAATAATACAAAAACTAAAACCCATTTAAAATTACTTATTCAGGCTAGCCCAGCTCGATGGAATAAAAGAGTCTTCAGCTCACGGTGGAAGGTCCGAAGGTCGGGGAGTTGGCGAAGCCCCGGAGGCAGCTTATTCCACAGGGCAGGAGCCCCCACAGAGAAGGCCCTACTCCTGGGGGTCGCCAGTCGACATTATTTCACTCACAAGGAGGCCCTCCCTGTGGGAGCGCACAGGTCGGTGGGAGGCTGTTTGTGGCAGTAGGCGGTCCCGTAAATAGCCCGGTCCTAAGCCATGGAGTACTTTAAAGATGGTAACCAACACCTTGAATTGCACCCGAAAGACCACCGGGAGCCAGTGCAGCCCGCGCAGGAGAGGTGTTATATGGGAGCCACGAGGTGCTCCCTCTATCACCCGCGCGGCCGCATTCTGGACCAGTTGGAGCTTCTGGGTGCTCTTCAAGGGAAGCCCCATGTAGAGAGCATTGCAGTAGTCCAGGAGAGATGTAACGAGGGCATGGGTGACTGTGCACAGAGCAACCCAGTCCAGAAAGGGACGCAACTGGCGGATCAGGCGAACCTGATAAAAAGCCCCCCTGGCGACAGCCATCAAATGATCTTCAAGAGACAGCCGTGCATCCAGGAGGACGCCTAAGTTGCATACCCTCTCTGTGGGGGCCAACGACTCTCCCCCAACAGTCAGCAATGGAGTAAGCTGGCTGTACCGGGAAGCCGGCATCCACAGCCACTCGGTCTTCGAGAGATTGAGCTGACATCTGTTCCTCCCCATCCAGACCCGTACGGCTTCCAGACACCAGGACATTACATCAACGGCCTCGTTGGGGTGGCCTGGGGTGGATATGTACAGCTGGGTGTCATCAGCGTACAGATGACATTGCACCCCAAAGCCACGGATGATCTCACCCAGCGGCTTCATATAGATGTTGAACAGAAGAGGCGAGAGGACCGACCCCTGTGGCACCCCACATAGGAGGCGCCTCGGCATCGACCTCTGCCCTCCTGCCAACACCGTCTGCGACTGGTCGGAGAGATAGGAGGAGAACCACCGATAAACGGTGCCCCCCACTCCCAGCCCCCCGAGCCGTCGCAGCAGGATACCATGGTCGATGGTATCAAAAGCCACCGAGAGATCTAATAGGACTAGGACAGAGGAACAACCCCTGTCCTGAGCCCTCCAGAGATCATCAACCAACGCGACCAAGGCCGTCTCTGTACTGTAACCAGGCTGGAAGCTGGATTGGTACGGGTCTAGATAGATAGTTTCATCAGGTACTGAGGGAACTGTTGTGCGACCACACTCTCAACAACCTTCACCGTGAAGCAAAGGTTTGAGACAGGATGATAATTAGATAAAATGGCTGGATCCAGGGAAGGCTTCTTGAGGAGGGGCCTCACTACCGCCTCTTTCAAGGCGGAAGAAAAAACACCCTCCATCAAAGAAGCACTAACAATTCCCCAAAGCCAGCCACGTGTAACCTCCCGGGTGGCCAGCACCAACCAGGAGGGACATGGGTCCAATAAACATGTGGTCGCATTCAGCCCCCCCAGTATCCTGTCCATGTCCTCAAGAGTCACAGAATCGAACTCAATCCAGATGGAAAGATCAAGACCAGCCTCCGCCATCTCACCTGGCCCTACCCAATCTGCATCCAACCCTTCCCGAATCTGAGCGATTTTATCTTGCAGATACTGTACAAACTCCTCAGCTCATCCCTGCAGGGGGTCTTCCAACGCTCCCTGATGAATAAGGGAGCGGGTTACCCGAAACAGGGCGGCTGGGCGATTATCTGCAGACTCCCATTTTGACACCTTTATCATACTCCCATTTTGACACCTTCATCGCCACCAGATAGGTCTGAATTTGAGACCGCACTAGTGTCCGGTCAGATTCGGAGCGGGTGGCCCTCCAATTACTCTCCAGGCGTCTTTTCCGGCACTTCATCTCTCTCAGCTCCTCGGAATACCAAGGAGCTAATCGAGAGCAGCGCCGTGTCAGAGGCTGCAAAGGCACGATCCGACCCAGAGCCCCTGCCGCCGCCCCTTCCCAGGTAGTGACAAGGTCCCCAGTCGAGCCGCGGGCCAAGTCCTCAGGTAGCGGCCCAAGCTCCATCTGGAACCTCTCTGGGTCCATCAGGCGCCTGGGACAGAACCAGCGAACCGGTCCCGTCTCCCTGCAGTGAGGGTCGGCGGTTTGAAAGTCAAGTTGAAGGAGAGAATGATCCGACCATGACAAGGGTTTGATAACTATATCCCCTAGTTCCAGATCATTCAACCACTGTCCAGAGACGAAAATCAAGTCCAGAGTGTTTACCCCGATGTGAGTGGGACCTGTCACTAACTGGGTCAGGTCCAGGGCCGTCATGGAAGCCATGAACTCCCGAGCTGCTATGGACTCCTCACCCACCGATGGCAGGTTGAAATCCCCCATGACCATAAGTCTGGGGGTCTCAACCGCCATCCCAGCGATTACATCCAGCAGCTCGGGCACGGCTGCTGTCACGTAGCAAGGAGCCAGGTACGTGATCAGCAAGCCCACCTGCCTCCCCAGGCCCCACTTCACAAAGAGGGATTCACATCCGGCTATCTGTGGTACAGTGGTCTCCCTTGGCTCTAAACTCTCATTAATAACAACCGCCACCCCACCCCTACCCTGGGCCCTCGGCTGATTTATTTATTTATTTATTTATTTATTTATTTAGTTAATCACATTTTTATACCGCCCTATCTCCCAAGGGACTCAGGGCGGTTTACAGCCTATTAAAACACAAATACACAAATATAAATACAAGATAAAACATTGATTAAAAAACTTATTAAATAAGGCCGAATTTAAAATTTATAAAACAAAATAATAAAACCCCATTAAAAACTAAATTAAAACTAAAATCCTAGCCCAGTCCTGCGCAAATAAATAGATGTGTCTTAAGCTCGCGGCGAAAGGTTCGAAGGTCGGAAAGTTGACGGAGTCCCGGGGGAAGTTCATTCCAGAGGGTGGGAGCCCCCACAGAGAAGGCCCTTCCCCTGGGTGTCGCCAGTCAGCACTGCCTGGCGGACGGCACCCCAAGGAGTCTCTCCCTGTGAGAGCGCACGGGTCCGTGGGAGACAGTCGGTGGCAGCAGATGGTCCCGTAAGTAACCCAGCCCTAAGCCATGGAGCGCTTTGAAGATGGTTACCAAAACCTTGAAGCGCACCCGGAAAGCCACAGGTAGCCAGTGCAGTCTGCGGAGGAGCGGTGTCACATGGGAGCCACGAGGGGCTCCTTCTATCACCCGCGCAGCGCATTCTGGACTAACTGGAGCCTCCGGGTGCTCCTCAAGGGAAGCCCCATGTAGAGAGCATTGCAGTAATCCAGGCGAGATGTCACGAGAGCATGAGTGACTGTGCATAAGGCATCCCGGTCTAGGAATGGGCGCAACTGGCGAACCAGGCGAACCTGGTAAAAAGCTGTCCTGGAGACGGCCGTCAAATGATCTTCAAAAGACAGCCGTCCATCCAGGAGAAAGCCCAAGTTGCACACCCTTTCCATTGGGGCCAATGACTCGCCCCCAACAGTCAGCCGTGGCTGCAGCTGACTGTACCAGGGTGCCGGCATCCATAGCCACTCTGTCTTGGAGGGATTGAGCTTTAGCCTGTTTCTCCCCATCCAGACCCGTACGGCCTCCAGACACCGGGACAACATTTCGACAGCTTCGTTGGGGTGGCCCGGTGTGGAAAAGTACAGCTGAGTATCATCAGCGTACAGTTGATACCTCACACCGAAACCACTGATAATCTCACCCAGCGGCTTCATATAGATGTTGAACAGGAGGGGCGAGAGAATCGACCCCTGTGGCACCCCACAAGTGAGGTGTCTCGGGGTCGACCTCTGCCCTCCTGTCAACACCGTCTGCGACCGGTCAGAGAGATAGGAGGAGAACCACCGATAAACAGTGCCTCCCACTCCCAGTCCCTCCAACCGGTGCAGCAGGATACCATGGTCGATGGTATCAAAAGCCGCTGAGAGGTCTAATAGGACCAAGGCAGAGGAATAACCCCTATCCTTGGCCCTCCAGAGATCATCAACCAACGCGACCAAAGCCATCTCCGTGCTGTATCTGGGCCGGAAGCCGGACTGGAACGGGTCTAGATAGACAGTTTCATCCAGGTACTGGGGTTCCCAGTTCCTAGTTCTTCAGCCGTGCCGTGGGCCAGACCCTCAGGAAACAGCCCAAGATCCGTCCAGAACCTCTCCGGGTCCATCAGGCGCCTGGGACGGAACCAATGTATTGGTCCCGTCTCCCTGCGGTGTTGAGTGGCGGTCAGAAAGTCTAGACGAAGGAGAGAGTGATCTGACCATGACAAAGGTTCAATGACTAAATCTCTCAAGTCCAGATCCTTCAACCACTGTCCAGAGATAAAAATCAAGTCCAGCGTGCCACCCCCAATGTGAGTGGGACCATCGACTACTTGAGTCAGGTCCAAAGCCGTCATGGAAGCCATGAACTCCCGAGCTGCTGTCGATGACATGCCAGTCGATGGCAAGTTAAAGTCCCCCATAACCATGAGTCTGGGGGTCTCAACCGCCACTCCAGCAAGCAACTCCAGGAGCTCGGGCAGGGCTGCTGTCACGCAACAAGGAGCCAGGTACGTGACTAGCAAGCCCATCTGGACACCTATGACCCCACCTCACAAAGAGGGATTCACAGCCGGCAATCTGAGGTACAGTGGTCTCCCTCGGCTCTAGACTCTCTTTAATAACAACCGCCACCCCCCCACCCCTACCTTGGGCCCTCGGTTGATGAAATGCTCGGAAACCCGGTGGGCACATTTCAACCAAGAGCACGCCCCCTTCTGTGCCCAACCAGGTTTCCGTAACGCCCATAAGGTCCGCGGAACCCCCCTGAATAAGATCACGAACTAGGGGGGCCTTGTTAACCACGGACTGTGCGTTGCACAACATCAACCGGAGGCCCAGGTTCTGCGGGTCTTGACCATCCAGGGAACGGGAGAAGTCTGAGGGATCGGGGCGCGTGATCGCCTTCAAACATCGAGCACGCGCCCCCAAAAGTCGATACGATCCCTCACTTCCACCATATCTGCCCCTCCCACTTACCGTGCAAATAGGACCACCCTCACCAAAAGGAACGCCATCCTCCCCCATAACCTTTGAACCTATGGAATAAAGCCGCGAGCACATGCAGGAACTGTCCCCCCCCGGACGGGTTTCCCCCAGCACCTGCCCTAACCCTCCCTCCCCTTAAAAATTCCCTATCTAAAAATCCCCAAAGGCTCTTTCTCGACACATGCCACCTCTGTGGGTCCCAAGACCCGTCATTGAGGCCGGCCCTAGGTAATGAAGCGGGCACTCCTGCGAGGCAGGGGCACCTCGCAGGCGCAAGAGTTCATGTACAGAGTATGATGAAATGCACGGAAACCTGGTGGGCACATTTCCACCAGGGGAACTCCCCCTTCCGTGCCCAACCAGGTCTTGACTCTTGGTGATTGCCTGACTTAATAGTTTCGGTTTTCTTGCCAATGTTTTCAGTAGTTTGCCATTGCCTCCTTCGGATGGCTAAGAAAGAGTGACTGGTCCAAGGTCACCCCACTGGCTTTATGCCTTAAGGCAAGACTAGGATTTGTGGTCTTCCAGGTTCTAAGCCCAGTATTTTTAATTACTACACTACGGTACATTTGAATTCAGAACTCAAGAGATTTGGTAATGCACATTTCTGAGATTTTTTTAACGTGTGAGACCTTTTCTTACATTTGTTTCCCTTTTTTTCCTTTAGGTATAAATTCAACCCACATCTGATGTTTGGCAACCAAGAACTTCAGACTCGCAGACTTCTTGCACCTTCCCTGTAGCTGAACTTGCCACCTTGTTTGTTGCCAACTCAATTTCTTTGAAATGACTGCAGAAAACTACTTAATCCTTTCTGACATCGAGATATTAGATCAGCTGATGTTGCTGGTTAAACAATCTCTGGCCATGTGTTAGTGACGTGATCTGCCCCGTCTACTCAAATTTGATTGCCACACAAATGTTTCATCTGAAGTTAAATATTAATTTGGGATGTGAATCTGAATGTCCTTTTTTGGTTTTGTTATATACACAGAGGTTAGGACTACTGTTTCCTATGTACAACCACTGCCTAACAGCTTTTTAAAAGATACAGTGTGCATCTCAGTACTGCTTCCATTCTGAATCTGATGAATTAAATTAAGCAGGTTAGTTGCCATTTGTTTTCTCTCCTATTTTTCAGGGTTCACTTGGATCACTGGCTAGAATTTGTGTGTCTTGATATTATATGTGTTTTTACCTACAGAATCAGCTCAGTATTTTAAACCAGAATTAAACCATTAAATGAGAATCCTCCCACCCCCAACTGTGTTTTCTGCTTGACATGTACACTGAAATAGTAGAAGTCCTACAAAGTTACCAGTATAAGGCATGCCACTCTGAATATTTCAACTGGAACTTGGGTCAATAGTTAGAACAAGTATCCTTAGATGCAATAACTAAAATGAAAATTGCATTACATCGGTGCAGAAATTCCTTTTAGGGCAGTTTTTTTCACTGATACATTTGCATCTAAATCTAAGAATGGCTATTACATGGCTAAGCACGTTTGTATTCTACACTTGTAATGCAATGTATTTTTGCACTGGGTAGTTCTTAAGAAAAAGCCTTCACAAAAGCTGGTCACTGCATAAGACTAGGAGCTTTCTGAATGGATTTCTTGCAAATCACATGGAATCTGTCCTGGGCAAAGCAGAGTCAAAGGCTAGCTGTTTCTCAAAAGAAAACTTGCATCTTTATGACAATCTGTTAAAAAGGATATGACTCTTATAGTGGATAGATAATTTGAAATAAGATTGCTTCTTTTTATAACTTATAAAAGCTGTTATGACAGTTTCTGTCTGAAGGGAGTAAGTAAATAGCAAGATAACAGCAAATTACTTTGAAATAGACTATGGAACATTTGATCAGAATTGCAGCTCCTCCTCTAAGTGCCATTTATCTCCATGCTCATTTTTGGGTGAATCTTGTGATTTGATTTATTGCAGCTGAACATGTTCAAGTTGTTGAAAAAATATCTTTCATCAGTTTAGAGATTGTTAAGGATCAAAATCAAACAATATATGGAAAACTGACCTGATGTTGGATCCAATCTTATGCCTTAAGATATAATAACTGAAAACAAAGGCACACATTATTCATGTCCCCAAGTTATTTCAACATGTAGGAATGTCAACTATGACCAAGTCAGTTTTAATATTCTCAAGAAAGTGATTAAATTTCTTATGTGATTGATACCTAGCATACACTTGAGGTATTTCAGGTTTATGCCTAGCAAAATATTTAAGATTATTTTTATGCCTGGGTCAGAACATAGTTGTAATATTTTGTCTTCCCTTCATACTATAATACTAATCATGAAAAAGCAGTGCAAAACCTAGAACAGAAATTCAGTATTGAACTGTTCCTTACATTAATCTTGTTTTTCTTATGTACAACTATTATTCACCTGTATATTTTTCACATTTGGTTAATGCGCTCGTAAACCACTTCTAAATTAATTAATAGTGTAGGGAGAAATCAGGAGTTAGGCATAGTTAACATACTGTGAAATATTTATAGTTTTTCTTTCCTATTAAATGGTTTTACCTCACAACAGATCAATTTGCACCTCAAAATGTTAACTGATTTAGATATGATGAAAATTACATATAGTTGCAACTTCACTATGAAAATAAAATTTTGGAAGATTTCAAGTTGTTTCCAAAGAATATGTACAGAAAAATATATATTTGGATTTACAAACCACCTGAGCTTGAATGAGAAATAGCATTATTTCCTTGTAATAGCTACTCAACATTTATCTTCCTGTGCCCTTGATTTAATCATTTTAACAAAAAACAAAAATTATAACATACAGTGCATTGTTTTGGCAATTGTCTATCCATGCCTTTTTGTAAAACTATGCTACTGTTGGGTACTAAAATATCCATTATAGAGTATTACTTGTATATAAATAAAACATTCATACATAAAAGGGAGATGGGGAAATACATGACAAAAAGTCATTCTTTGCGGATTTTTTTGTCTGGCACACAATTGTTCAATAACATGGAACTATTGCCATGTTTCATAAACGTCCTGAATTGATATGACTGCTAAATCTGATTTTGCTCTATTTATGCAAACATTTTACAGGAACAAATGCAAATTAATTTTATTAATTCAACTAGAAGGGCTAAGTAATGCTTTCCCACACTAGGCTAAAAAAACTGTTCCTCTTTCTAAAAACAATCGCCCCAAAGCAAAATGCTTTAAATGACAAATCATCCTTGGAGATGTTCTATCTGATATGCTATGAATCACTGCATGACCTTTATGCAATGTCAGGTTTCCAGGTGCTTTTATGTTTCTACGTTGGTTGTCAAAAATTAGCTCTTTGCAAGGCTGCTCGAAGACATTTCAACCACCTCACAGGTTTATCATGTCATTGTGTGTGTGCAATATGGAAACTGTACAAACATACATTCAGTATTTTTAACAGAAAGTGCCATTTTAAGGATCCTGTATATTGCTGCACACAATTTCAGTGATTAAATTTGTCTACAATAAAGTGAGCATTTAAAATTCATGTACTAATCAGCGTGCTACTATACATATCTAATAACTGCTCAGTTTTTTGATACTTGAGCCTAGTTGATTAGGAACAACACTGGGAACTGCTATAAAACATGGTGCATATGTATTACTTTGCATAACAGCCTGGCAGCCAATGTTAAATATCCACATTGTCGAAGGTTCTTATTGCTTTTATATTTCTCCTATAAGTCTGTAGAACTCTATGCCCTTGCATTTGATAGTCATTTCTCTGCCGCCACCATCCCCCAATTTTGTATAACTACTCCATAAATATTTCATAGAAATTTGTTTCTTTAGCATATTGAAGCATTTTTAAAATAAATGATGAAGTAAACATCATGTGTTTTAGCTTTTAAGTTAAACTAATATAATGATTTTTTTTCTTAAAAAAATAATGGCTGGCACTAGAAATAGTCCTTGACTTAGAACCATTCATTTAGTCATCAAAGTTACAATCAGCACTGAAATTCAGACACTTGCCAGCAACCATGAATTACATCCCCAGGGTCAGATGATCTCCATCTGCAAGCTTCCTAGTCAGCTTCTGCCAAGCAAGGTTTACAGGGGAAGCCAGGTTTGCTTAACACTGCATGATTCACTTAAAATCTGCAATGATTTGCTTAACAACTTGTCAAAAAAAGTTGTAAAATCAGTCATGATTGAACAACTGCCTTGCTTAGCAACAGAAATTCTGGACCCAATTGTGGTAATAAGCCAAGGACTACTTGTTTCCATTTAATACTCTTGCCAATATACATAGGCAGTCAATTAAGAAATGACTCTTTAAACAGGATGATTTACTTAAATACATTTATTGTTTGTTAAATAAATACCTACATAGCTGCAGTTTAATAACAAATGGAAATCAGGTGCTTAGAATGCAATGTTTCTAAGTATTTCTTGAGTTCTCAAAAAGCACTTTTTAACAATTTCCCTCTCAATTTTAGATTTTCTGAGTATTGTATCAGTTATTCTGTCAATAACTACTCTAACATTTATTTCAAAGGTGGCTTTAAGTAAAACTGCCCTTCTGCAAATCTGGGCATGACTTTTCCTTAGCTATTGCTTAAGTGTACTCATATCCCCGTATTTTGCATAACAGGTTTGTAAATATTTTTGAACAAAATACAAGTGTAGTCCTCAACTTACAACAGTTCTCTTAGTGACCATATGAAGTTGAACAGCACTGAAAAAAGTGACATGACTGTTTTTCACACTTATAAACATTGCAACATCCCCATGGTCATGGTTTACAATCAGATGCTTGACAACTGACTCACATTTATCATGGTTGCGGTGCCCTGGGGTCATGTGATCACCTTTTACAATCTTCTGCCAAAGTCAATGGGGAAGCCAGATTTACTAACAACAGTGTTACTAATTTAAGAACTGCAGTGAATCACTTAATGAATATGGCAAGAAAAGTCATAGAATGGGGCAAAACTCACAACAAATTTCTCACTTAGGAACATTTTGGGCTCAATTGTAGTAAATTGAGGACTATGTAGTTTCCACTGTAGCAGACGGATCACAAAGGAACTACTGCTTCCTTTGCATCCCTCACAAGCTGGAAAATATAAAAGGCAAAACATAGTAACACACTTTATTTCAGTGAAAGAAGACATTAGTATGCAAACTTCTCTGTGTGGATTGAAAGTTTTGTATTCATTGTAATTGTAGAATGGGAGATTAAGCAATACTGTCAGAATATGACTTATGAAGAGACTGAAAGTAATGAGAAGATTGAAGTACCTTCCTTTTGTTACATTTGTTCTGTGTATCCTGCCTTGAAACTTGTACTTGTGCTTAAAGGAACCCACAAAAAAAAATATTAATGAGGCTGGAATACAATTTTTTTCCCCAGAGGTGAGCTTCAATCCACACATCACTTTTTCAAAAGTAATCAGCTCCATTAAATGTATACACTAAGACAGTATTTTAACTATACAGTTTGATCAAGACAGCATGTTTATAAAACATATACACCAAAGCCGCTACAACAGAACTGAACTCGCATAATCATCAGTTTCCATCCCAGTTTAAAGAATGTTATTTTTAAAAAACCTATAACACTTAAATACAATTTTAAACTCAAGCAAGCCCTGTACAATGACCTTTAAGCATAACAAAAATTAGATAATATACTACTTGTATAATTTAGCAGCTCCTATCCCAATAAGCCTAGTGTTGTGGCACCAACCCCCACCCCACCGGGCCTGGCCCCCTGCCAGAGAGTGACTCAGAGAGTGAGGGGGAAGGGCCATCAGGGCTTCCTTCTGCAGGGCCGGCTTCCCTGGCTCAGCTCCAGGAGCCAGAGGCAGGCCAGGTGGAAGAAATAATGAGGCCTCTGTCTCCTGTATCTCCCCCGCCCAGGCAATGCTCCCAAACCCAGCTGAGGACAATCAGTCCTGGTTGGTCCCTAGGTTTCGTAGACAGGAGAGGCGGGAACAGAAGCAGGGGTGGGGCAGGCCTAGGAAGTGCTGAGTCATGGAGCCACACCCACAGGGTATAAAAGCAGCAGGGGCTGCTATACTACTCCGTGGCGAACAAATCAACTGCTTAGAACTTGAGCTGAAGTACTGTTTGTTCCTGGTTTCCTGGTTGACTCGCCGGCATCAAGAAAAGATAACAGAGAAACTTGGCAGACACTCGCTAGTTTGCTGCCAGAGCTGATAGCTGCCATGGACTGAATTGCCGGCTAATTAAGTCATCACTCGTGCCTCCCGGACTGAGGTGGTGGTGGTGGAACAGAACACCTATGCTGTTTACTAGATCAGCAAAGCCTGGCATCACCAAGCAACTAAATCCACATTGTTAACACATTTTCAAACTTCAGCAGGGTGCCAGTTTATTTTTTAAGGGAATTGTCCATTTTCTAGGAAATGTAAATTTCCCCAATTTCTGCTATGCAGCTTCATTGAGGTAGGGACTTGCTCCTGGGAAGGATGAGCAAAGAACATTGGAAGTGCCATCCAATGCATGAATGTTATCTCAGTTGCAGCTGAGTAAGTAAGTAGACAGGTATTATCTATTGGATATATACCAGAGGTGGATGATCACCACAGTGATAATGACAGCTGCATAATTTCATACCGGGTGGGAGAAAGCAATAGAACATCTTTCCACCAGAGAGACGAAAGGCCCTGAGGATATGGTTTTGTTAGAGGGCCTAATAACCCCAAATAAAGATGGAGCTGATCAAATGGTTTAATTGTATTGCTGCTGCCATTTGTGTGTGTGTGTGTGTGTGTGGTTTTTAATGTTGTGGATTCTGAATATAGTAAGATGTGGATTTTGAATGTAGTAAGAGTTTCCTGGAGTTACCTGTGTGTGAATTGACAAGCCATATAAATCTGTTTAAATAAATAAATAGTTGATCAATTTTGAAGTGTGTTGCACATAATAACTGAGTGATTATGCTTGAATAAACAGAGAAGTGAATATGTGAAAAACCCACTAATTAGTGCCATATTATACATTTGAAGGAAGTCAATAAGTTAATAAAAGAAATAAGTTAGTAAAAGAAATAACCATACAGAACAATGCCAACTTCAGCTTTATTTATGGAAAACTTGCTGTAGTATTTTCTTTACATCAAAGGGAATTGGATTTCTGTATAAAAAACTCAAAAATAATAAATAATGTTTCTCAAAAAGTGTTTTCCATGTCCTCTCCAACCTATTCTTCATTAACATATGATCAAAACATAAGATCCTTAACATCTTTGAAGATTAGGAATGTTACATTAAAATAAAAATTGAACCCTACATTAAAATAATCACTGAGTCTCTTTATAATTGAAAATAATAATAGCAGGTAACCCAAGTAAAAGAATGTCTGGATTAATACAAACTGTTTTTCTTACTCTAACCTGTAGTACATAAAACACATCAAAAAAGAGTAAGAAAACAAAGTTCAAGTTAAAATTATAATTCACATATTTGTAAATTGTCATTCAATATTCAAAAACAGCATTTCAAACTTAGGATCAGATGTTTTAAAAAAACTAAAACATTAAATGCTTTGCCTTAATACAGTTAGATGACTCTTACGCTGGTTTACAGCTTAACTGCTCCAGTTAAGCTAAGGAAAAGAGTCAAATTGGAATTCATGTCTGCATCCACATATACAGAAAAACAAGTTCTGGTTTGCTTTACTGCGGTGATATTTATTTTTCATGAGTTCTACCATAATATGTTTGTACTTTTATACTGTATGCCTTTTTAGACAAGCAATATTGCTTTCTTATGTGGCTTTGGATTTACGCTAAGAGTAAACAAGGAAGTGATATTTCCTACCAAGATAAGGTAGGGAAAGAAATTATATCTTGAACGTGGAGGAGTGAACAAATATTCAGTGGCAAGAACAGAATATTGAATGGGAAACTGAAACAATCTCCCCAGCATTCTTTGTTTTAGCTCAGAACTTTTTCTCTGCTCCAGATTAATGCCCTTTTTTTCAGTGATGCTTTATGAAGTAGTAATCAGGAGTAATGTTTGCCTACTGGTCATTTATGTGCAAATTATATTAGAAACAAACTATAATGAACCCAGGATGCACAGTATAAGATAAAATATAAAGTAAAACAGCATTAATATCTCACTGCTTCATTAGATGACTAATGATACCCAAACTGATCCATTGACCTGACTTAGTATCTTCAGGGGAAAAAATTATAGTTGCAGTCAAGCACCACTATTCTATGTAACTTTGATTCTATCTCCAATGAAATAAAAGACAAATACAGAGTACTACAGTTAACTGTGAACAGAAAACAATACAAGGTATGTTGTTATATATTAACCACAAATTTCAAAATAGTATTAATTAATATTCTATTGTAGTAAAGATTGTCTCTGCACTTTGAAAGTTATAACCTTATTTTGACAAGAAAAGCAACCAAAAAATGAAGGCACTTTTTAATAATATATTAGTGTTGCCTGCAATATCCACCAGATGGCACAATTTCTAAGGATGTTCCTCAAAACTTTTAAAGTAAATGTCCAAATGATTTTATTTTTAAAAAGACTGGCCAATGTGATTATTTTAAATTATGGAAATTAAATTTATCCCAAGTGAATATGTTGTGATGGATGGCTACAAATAATGGGTACAACAACCTCTGAGATATATTTATCTAAATGTTTCTATTGCACATCCATTTCTTTGGTTTTGTTATATATACCTTAGATAAACTAAAAAATAGTTTATTTTTTGAGGAAAAAATACTGCTAATTAACTGCAAAATTTTCCCCCTCACAAATATCTTACCTAGAATCCTAGTCAACTTTTAGTTGACTTTTCAGAATAGAAATTAAAAATTATAGATTGTCAAGTTATTCACAGTGCAATGAGTATAAGTAAAAATAATACTTGGTTTCAAATGGAGGAAATTTCATATTAAAAATAACATCATGAAGATAATTTTTATCTCTTTTCCAGGAGATAAACTGTATATTCAAAGGAATTCAAAAAGACATTTGGACATTTAATAAATTATAAGAATTCCAAATTAACAATTTAATGTTGATTTTAGATTCATAAAAATCTCTACAATATTTGAGCATATCACCAACTTCATATAGGTTTGTGACTATGTGCTGCATATCACATGCATTTTACTCTCTACTATATTTAATAAACCGTCTTCAATAATAGCACTGAATATATTAATTTCAGTAATGAACAAAATCCGTCAACTTTCTTTCTCATTACATCAACCAACTGCAAAACAATCTCTTTTCAATATTATTTCAACATTTCTTTTCTCCAACTCTTACCTTCATTTCAACTTTCATTATACCTTCTATAGTTCCATTTGCTTGAACAACGTTAACTTAACGTTTTGAGCATTATTTCTCTTCAACGTATAAAAATAATTTAATTTGCAAAATTATAAAGAAATACTTGAAAACAGGCAGTCAAAAATCAATTCTGCTATCAAATAAGTCTACTAATTCTTATTATAAACTGAGTTTGAGTAGCATATCAAAATTTACATCCCCCATTACTTTAACATTAAAACAGAAAAGCTTCATTTCTTACTGCCTTTGAAAACAGACTTCTCTGACAATCATAACTAGAAAGGGGAAAAATCAAGACATAGCATAAACAAAAGCCTGCAAATATTGCAATTTCCACATGCTCCTACATGCAAAATATATCAATCTATAGAACTGCCTTTAGGAAACAAATTCTTCCTTGTGAAAGTCATTTTGCTAAAGATACTAGATCTGGCAAGTTACTTAAAATAAAAGCAACACATGTCTTCCCTGAGTATTCTTTGACCCCCTTTAACTTGGAATCCAAACTCCACCAAGAGCTTCTTCAAGTTTTTTTCTGTATACTGAGTAGCGTCTTTTTAAGGTTTGTAGTTGCTCATCTTCTTCTTTGTCCAGAATACGTAGGAAGTTCTGTAGTTCAGGAAGGCTAAAAGCTTCCCACTGTGAAAATAAAATTGGGCATTTATCCATAGCATCCAAGAACAATTGACAATTTGGTTTGTAATTTTCATTTTATTGTGCTACTCAAGTAGAAACAATAAATTTATTTTCCTTCAGGATCTACTATGCCAAAATACAGAAATACACAAACCTATAGATAAAACCGTCCATGAATAAATCCATGTATTTCTCACAAATTTCAAAAGCATGCAAAAAAACAGAATAACTCCATATTCTTGAAATTTTTAGTTCAGAAGCAGGAAGATAAAAGACCAAAAGGCTAATATTATATCTAACTAGTTTTTTGATATATATCAAATTATATGCAATGGCCAAGAGGGTTGATGGCTAATCATAATTGTTAGGAGTAGAAACCTGGAAATCCAGTTTGCACATGTAAGAATATTATATCTCATCTTAAGCCAAATATTTTACAGCCAAATTTTTGGGGATGTGATTTATTAACAGAGTAAGAATGGAATAGAAATAAATGTTCTCTAGTGCAGCAGTCACCAACTGGTGTGGTCCGCTAGAAAATTTTAGTGGTCCATGGAGAAATCTTCGTATTTTTGCCAATGCACCCTGGAGGAGGAGCTGTGGTGCAAGTGGGCCAAAGCAATGATTGCGATGGCTGGAAGCTGTGGGAGCAAAGCACTACTTGCACTTGCGCAGCATCAGCATTCCGCCTTGGTATATTTGCCTAGCCGGTGGCACAAAGCAGCCCTTGTCTCCTGCCGCTTGGGACTTGGAGCTGTAAACGGTGTCTGATCAGGGGAACAACCGGATTTTGCTCTCTATTGCAGACGGCAGATCGGCCCCCTGCAAGGTCTCGTCTCTCGAAGAGCGCTCGCTGAAGCGGTGCGGGAAACTTCGGCTGGGCTCCTCTTTTGGCAGATGTTTTCATCTGCTAGGAATACTTTATATCAGATTCTTATACCAAGCATGGCATGGCACTAAACCCAAAAGGTTTTAAACATCCTTTCCAATATAAGATTCTATAAAATCTACACTATACAAGTAGTCTTCAAACAGTTCATTTAGTGACTGTTCAAGGTTACAAAGGCACTAAAAAGTGAGTTATGACAGTTTTTCATATTTACGACTGTGAATATGACAGCATTCCCACGGTCACGTGATCAAAATTCTGTCGCTTGGCAACTGACTCATATTTATGATGGTTGCTGTGCCCCAGGGTCAGGTAATCACCTTTTG
The DNA here is from genome assembly GCF_028640845.1 of Ahaetulla prasina. Lineage (NCBI taxonomy): Eukaryota > Metazoa > Chordata > Lepidosauria > Squamata > Colubridae > Ahaetulla > Ahaetulla prasina. The sequence continues at coordinate 47,105,452 of NC_080545.1, read as the reverse complement.
CAAGCATCTGACAAGCAAAGTCAATGGGGAAGCCAGATTCACGTAATAACTGTGTAACTAATTAAACAACTGCAGTGATTCACTTAACAACTGTGGCAGGAAAGGTCGTACGAGCAAATTTCACTTAACAAATTTCTCACTTAGCAACAAAAAAAAGCTGGGGTTCACTTCTGGTCGTAAGTTGAGGACTACCTGTATTTTAATTGGCTACTTGCTTGTTTTTCTCTATAAACATGAATACATTCAATAGGTTTGAACTGGAAATTCTACACCATTTCTAGTTAGAAATCCTAGCAGTGAACTAGCTGGACTTCAAGATTTCCAAGTACACAACACAAGTATAACTTACCAAAACCTCCCCAGATTCATGCTCACGCAAAACAAAGCTAAGCATATCTGTTCTTGGGCCAGCCACCAACCGCAAATAGAGAGGATGTTCTGTTTCTGAGAGCTTGCACATATAAACTGCAAATAATACAAAAGAAAGAACACTCATTCAGATTTCTGCTGATTATCAGACGACAGCTTTATCAGTGCACAAATAGAGGCATCTCAGTACTACATTATATAAATGGAGAACAATGAGCAACAAAGAATAATGAATGGTGCACTATAACCATTATAATCTTTGACTGGTGATGAATATCCTACCTTTCTATTTCACTGCTCTTTATTATAGTTTTAAAAGTCCATAGTCACACAGTATGCTTAATGAACAGTTCTAAGTAAATAAACCCTTTACATTCAGAAAACTCAAGAAATATTCTCTAAAAATTATGTGCAATATTAGAAATAAATAGAATAAAACCCAAGGTTTATTGTGAAATTTATTGTGAAAGGGAAGAGCAAGGAGGGAGAAAGATTCCTATTTCCTTAGCTTTTTCTTCTCTCCATACTTCACTGTTTCTCTTTTACAAGGTTAACACATGCTGGAGGTGAAAGGTGAGGCAATAACTGTAAAAGAATATCAAGATAGCCTTGAAGAAGGAATTCAACAGCTGTTAAATAAATATCAGCTTAGCCTTGGAAGGGAGCACAAGGTGAAAAACGAACTCAAGGAGGCCCTTACTTGATTTTCTTTCATGTAAGAAGGAGTAGAGAAAGTATTTGCTATGTCCTTAAACAATAGCATATATTTTCCTTATCTGGTCTCCTTCAAAAGGCTGACAGCAATCAAGATTACTCTTAGAAAAGTCACCCTGGAACTAGGAAACATTAGATTGACATCACCTAATTCAACCAACTATTAATAGCTTTTAGAACAAACCAAAATTCAATTCATTGTGGCATCAATGCTCCTAATTTCCTGGTTCACACAAGCATATAAGATTGTGCTGGCTGTAGAACCAAATAAAACATTGAAATTATCCAAAGATTCTATTCAGCTGAAATTAATCATACATATGCATGAAACAGATCAAAAAGGGAAATTTAATTTCTGCTATTTTAATAGTTTTTAATGTTTTATTAGAAATATCAGTTTGTCAAATAAATCTATTTCCCAACACACGTCTCAGAAATAATTCTACTACATCTAGGCCATAAAAGAACAAAATTAGCATCAAAATCTTTTTCTTTAATCCATTTATAACTCAGAAAAAATCTGTTTTCATACCTTGATCTTCCTTGTGACATTGTTTATAAAGTGCAAACTTGGCAGGATTATCAGCCACCAGAAATTTTTTGAGCAAAGCCTCAATAACTTCACGGACTGTGTTAGTACTGCTGATATGAAGAGTGTTCATATAGCCATTAGGCAAATAAAAAGTTGTCTCACTGCTGTTGAGATGCTTTCCTACATTCACAGAAGTCTGTAGAGTAGTAGGTCTGCAAAGTTCTATCTGAACTTTGATGAAGCCAGTGTATATTCCGCTTGCATTCTATAAATAAAAACACATATGCATATAACAATGAAATCATATTTGTTTGTTCTATAACAAAATGGAGAACAGATACATTTTCATGTACATGCTTTAGATGGCATAGGTGGCTGCTGTCTCCACCACTATGGAGAAAGAAAAACTCAGCAAATAATCAGATTGCTATTTCCCCTGTTACCTAGGTAAGTACAGATTGCTTACCAGTGTAAGCAATGCTTAGTTAACAGTGGCAAGTGCCAGAATTTCAATTGCAAAGCAGTACAGTCACATGGCATTGTGCTTTACCATCATGTTGCTAAGCAATAGAAATTCTGGCACTTCCAGTTGCCACTGTTAAGCACTATCATTAAGCACAATGACTTGTGACCATCATTTGTGATCTCCTGCTGACTTCCTTGTTAACTTGCTTGTCAGAAAATGGCAGTGAAGATTGCAAATGGCAATCAAATGACTGCAGGAAGCTGCAACAACATAATTGCAAGCTCGGCACTGAGAATCCAGGTTGTGTGGGGAGACTATGATGGCCGGTTTGATGACTGGCCATAAGTAGCACTTACCAGCAATAGCACTTAAAAGGTATATACCGTATACCGCTTCAAAGTGCTTTATAGCCCCTCTCTAAGCTGTACCACTCATTCAGTGCTGTCATAAGTTGAAAGGTTGCTGAACAGGCAAACACCATTTGTAACTGTGATTGAATAGAACAAGAAGAAACCAGCATGGCTGCACAACGATCTCTCTGACAAAGACAAAAGGGACAAGTACAAAAATTGGAAAGAAGGACACATAACTAAGGCAGAATATCGGCAGATAGCCAGAATCTGCAAAGTTGAAGTCAGGAAAGCAAGGGCTCAGAATGAACAAAATTCAAAGATAATAAAAAAGTTTCTTCCAACATATAAATAACAAGAAAAAAATCAAGAAAACAGTCATTCCACTAAAGAGAGAATACAGCAAAGAAGTATCAGGCAGCAGAGAGAAAGCAGAGCTGCTTAACTCATTCTTTGCATCGGTCTTCACACAAAAAGAAACAGTAGTCCAATCTACCAAAAACAAAACTGAAAAAGACAGACTAGAAATAAAAGTTAAAATAAGCAAAAAATGGTAAGAGAACACCTGTCTGATCTTAATGAATACAAATCACCAGGACCTGATGGATTACATCCCAGAGTTCTAAAGGAGCTGGCAGATGTCATCTCAGAACCACTGTACCACATCTTCCAAAAATCCTGAAACACCGGGGAACTACAAGAGGACTGGAAAAGAGCTGATGTGGTTCCCATCTTCAAAAAACAAAACAAAAAAAAAAAGGCCCAGGAAACTACAGACTAATCAGCCTAACATCAGTATCTGGGAAGATACTAGAAAAGATAATAAAAAACAGAACTGCCAACGTCTACAAACGAGTAAAGTAATAACTAGAAATCACCATGGATTTATTAAAAACAGATCATGCCAAACCAATCTTATTTCATTCTTCAACATAGTGACTAAATTAGTAGACCAGAGAAATACTGTGGACATAATATACTTAGAATTCAGCAAGGCATTCGACAGAGTAGACCACAACCTACTTCTTTGTAAACTAGAAAAATGTGGGATAGATAGCATCACCATCAGATGGATTTGTAACTACCTGACAAACCATGCTCTACGAGTAGTCCTTAAGGGTACTACATCTACATGGAAGGAAGGAAGCAGTGGGGTACCACAAGGTTCTGTCTAATGACAGAATGACTTACTGATTTGGACTGGTTCAGGAGAACAGCTAGGGATTATGGGTATCAGTTCACCGAACGGGTAGTAATTACCCCTCCTTGGCCCCACCCACACCTGGCCGCTCACCTCTTCCAGCTGCTCGATATTCCACAGAATTCAATGTTAAACGCAACAGAGAGAATGCTAACTTTTCTCCCTCCATTCACAATAGAGCTGCTGCAGCCTGTTCCTTTTAAAGTAGTCCCCAGGAAGTGGGGGGAGGAACTGGAATGGAGTCATTTTTGTGAAAGGCAGGAAAAAATGGGCAAGGGGATTTTCCTGCCTGTCATCCATTCCTCAATTTCAGCACAGACTGAGGGAAGGTTGGTAGGCAGGAATATTCCCCTCCCCATTTTTCTGCCATTTGCAACAAGGAGTGGCTGGGAGGGGCCGGTGAGGAGCCCCTCGATGTGAGTGATGTCGAGTTGGCCACACCCACCCAGTCACATGACCTTCCACTGAAACAAGCCACACCCACAGAACTGGTAGGGGAAATTTTTTAATTTAATTAATTTTTTAATAAGGGGCATCCACCAGCGTGCCTACAGTTCCTGTCCTTATGTTTCCTTTAGTTATATTCATTTTATGTTTTCAATTTATGCTTATATATATATTATCTAATATGTATTTGAAGAAATAAATAAATAAAATAAAAAATTTCACCCTTGACTGGGTGAAACCAGGCTTAACAGCAGTAACTGTGAGAGGGAACTTTGAGTTTTAGTGGACAACCAATTAAATATGAGGCAACAGTGTGTGGCGGCAGCCAAAAAAGCCAATGCAATCCTAAATTACATTAACTGAGGGATACAATAAAAATCAAGGAAAGTACTAATACCATTCTAGAAAACCTTAGTAAGACCACATTTAGAGTACTGCATCCAGTTGTGGTCACCACACTATAAAAAAGATATTAAGACTCTAGAAAGAGTGCAGAGAAGAGCAACCAAGACGATTAAGGGACTGGAGGCTAAAACATACAATGAATGGTTGCAGGAACTGGGCATGGCTAGTCTAGTGAAGAGAAGGAGCAGGGGAGACATGATAGCATGTTCCAATATTTGAGGGGCTGCCATAGAGAGGAGGGGATCAAGTTATTTTCCAAAGCACCTGAAGGCCAGAAAAGGAATAATGGATGGAAACTGAACAAGGAGAGATTCAACTTGGAAATCAGGAGAAATTTTCTGACTGAGAACCATCAACTAATGGAACAGCTTGCATTCATAAGTTGTAGGAGCTTCATCACTGGAAGCATTCAAGAAGAGACTGGACTGCCATCTGTCAAAAATGGTGTAGGGTCTGCTTGGGTGGAGAGTTGGACTAGATGACCTACAAGATCCCTTCCAACTCTGTTAATCTGTATCGGGGTTGGCAACCTGCGGCTCCAGAGCCACAGAGCTTTGGGCCATCTGCTCCCTGTCACATCAGTGGTTTGCCCCTCCCCTTATTTCTTTTTTGGACTCCAGCCCGAGGCGGCAGCAAGCGAAGGCTGCCTTACACGTAAATGTGGCGTGAAGGCAGGTACAGGGCAGCTTCGCTCCTGCACTTTCCTCTCCCCGCCCCTCCTCTCAAAACCCGTGGGCTGGCTGTGGCTGAGCTGGGAGCATGTGCATGCACGGAAAGATCCTGTCGTGTCCCACTCCTCCGCTGACGGCCGGGTCAGGGAAATCCGAATCAGCCTTGCCTCTGCAGCTCTGCCCAAAGTCCTAGCAAAGTCCTCAGAGCAGGCAGGAGACCAGTAAGTGACTTCAGCAAGATAAGTTCGACTTTTGCCTGACTCAGAGACTGCCAGAAAGCAGATCCTTTATATAGGCCATGGGGTGTGGCTCCATGACTCAGCACTCATTAAGGCCTGCCCCTCCCTTCCTTCTGTTGCCTCCGCCTATCCAGCCTTCTGATGCGAGGGTCACACCAATCAGCAGCTGTTGGGAATAAACCCTCCTCAGGCTCACATGCTGTGGAGGAGGGGGAGGGGTCTAGCTGCTCCGTTTGCCTGGGCATGGAATCAGGGCTGGGGCCGGGAGATGCTCCTTCTTCTGCAGTTTGTGTGGGCATGGAGCCAGGACTTGGGCCGGGAGGCATACATTCCTCAGTGTTCGGGAGCAGGTAAGAAGGCCCCGGCTGCTCTGAGGGCGGGCAAGACACAACAGATCCTCCGTAAGTGCCTGCCTTGCGAGCGCCTTTCCTGAGCTTTGGCGCTCGCTTGAGGATCTCCCCACGCGTGCACACACTCCTGGCTCAGCACAGCTGTCCCGGGTGTCCTGAGAGGAAAACGGGGAAGAGGGTCACCAGAGAGTGCAGGAGCGAAGCTGCCCTGTACCTGTCTTCACGCCACATTTGCACATAAGGCAGCCTTCACTTCTTGCCACTTCAGGCTGGAGTCTCTCCATGCGTACGCACGCTCCCGGCTCAGCCACAACCAGCCAGGGAGTTACGAGAGGAGGAGGGTCACATGAAGAAAGGGGGGAAACACACACACACATATACAGAGAGAGACACACACATACATAGTGATATACGGAGAGGAGGTGAGAGAGACATAGAGAGAAACATATAGAGTTATATATAGAGGCGGGGGAGAAGAGAATGGGAGAGGGAGAGAGACAGAGGGAGAGAGACACAGAGTGGGAAGAGAAGGGGAGAGAGACATAGAGAATAGTTTTGTGGCTGGCTAGGCGTGGCTAGGCCGTCATGTGACTGGGTGGGAGTGAGTGACATTGAGCTGGCCACGCCCACCCAGGTTTTGTGGCTCCCAATGTGTTTTTTTCCTGTAGGAAACAGGTCCAAGTGGCTCTTTGAGTGTTTAAGATTGCCGACCCCTGATATGTATCTATCTATGTCATCTGGGCATTTACACATATGAGATTTATGAGCAGATACCATCAGAACATTCTAAATTTGTTCTGCATTTTCACAGGCACTTAAGAGTCATTCCCACTGCACAGAGTAACCATGAAGTCACCGTAATCACTCACAGTGTCTGCATGAGAAATGTAGGGAGAATCATATGAATAGACAAAGATTCAAAATCCACTGATTACAAATAAACAACCTGAATTTATGTTGAGGTCTCTGTGCACCATGCATAAACATGACTAACTATGCTTACCAGAGGCGGAAAAAAATAATCAATGCAAGCAAATCAAAATCAACAGCTAGGACTAGGTTGTTGTATAACGTATGCCAGAAAACTGACTTTGAAACCTGTAGTTAATGGTACCATTACCAACTTGAATGATTTTATGCAGGATGTGGAATAAGTCTGGTTAACACAAACAGGGAGTTCTAATACTGCCTTAAACATGATAGCCAGTTGGATGTCTCTGGGTCAGTCACTCTCTCAACCCAACCTATCTCAGAGAATTTTGTAGTGGGGGAAAAATCTAACAAATAAATAAAATAAATATTAATGGTAACCTCTGGTTTTGGGGTTCTTGCACCAAAAATGCCATGAGCTAGACCAAGAATACTAGCTAGGTCTTGGGATGCGAAGACAAATGAGGCACTTGGGTCACTTTTGCCTTAATTAAGCCAGTTAATCTGATCAGGTCTGGCAGCCATAATAACTGCTATAGTGTATGGCCTCACAGAAAGTCTTTTGAGAAAAGTAGAGTAACTTCATTATGAATGATGTTACAATTTATGAAACACTCCTTGCTCAAACACACAAGGCACAGAGAGTGTTTGTTGGATGGTGGATACATTGCTGCACTTGTATACCTTCTAAGACAGGTATCCAAATCATAAGAAAGTTAGGATTTTCAATCCACAAACAATTCACAAACTGTAAACAAAATAACAAAAGAAGAGCAATAATAATAATAATACAATAAATCTTTAATATAATAAAACCCACAGACTAAGTTCAGCAACATCTCAAATGGGAAATTTATTTATTTATTTATTTTATTTATTATTTAAATTTGTATACCGCCCTTCTCCCGAAGGACTCAGGGCGGTTCACAGCCAAGTAAAAATACATAATACACTATAAATACAATTAAAATACAATTAAAAACTTATTAAATTGGCCAGAATTAAAATTTAGAAATAAAACCCATTAAAAACCCATAAACTTAAAAAACTAACCCAGTCCAGCGCAGGTGAATAAGTGAGTTTTAAGCTCACGGCGAAAGGTTCGGAGGTCCGGAAGTTGACGAAGTCCTGGGGGGAGTTCGTTCCAGAGGCGGAGCCCCACAGAAGGCCCTTCCTGGGCGTCGCCAGACGACACTGTCGCGCCGGCACCCTGAGGAGTCCCTCTCTGTGAGGCGCAGGTCGGTGAGAGGTATTCGGTAGCAGCAGGCGGTCCGTAAGTAACCCGCCCTATGCCATGGAGCGCTTTAAAGGCGTTCACCAACACCTTGAGCGCACCGGAAGGCCACAGGTAGCCAGTGCAGCCTGCGCAGGATAGGTGTCACTCGGGAGCCACGAGGGCTCCCTCTATCACCAGCGCAGCTGCATTCTGGACTAACTGTAGCCTCGGATGCCCCTCAAGGGAGCCCCATGTAGAGAGCATTGCAGTAGTCCAGACGAGACGTCACAAGGGCGTGAGTGACTGTGCACAAGGCATCCCGGTCTAGAAAGGGGCGCATCTGGCGCACCAGGCGAACCTGGTGGAAAGCTCTCCTGGAGACGGCCGTCAAGTGGTCTTCAAAAGACAGCCGTTCATCCAGGAGAACGCCCAAATTGCGCACCTCTCCATCGGGCCAATGACTCGCTCCCGACAGTCAGCCGCGGACTCAGCTGACTGTACCGGGATGCCGGCCTCCACAGCCACTCCGTCTTGGAGGATTGAGCTTGAGCCTGTTTCTCCCCATCCAGACCCGTACGGCTTCCAAACACCGGGACAGCACTTCGATAGCTTCATTGGGGTGGCCCGGTGTGGAAAAGTACAGCTGGGTGTCATCAGCGTACAGCTGGTACCTCACACCGAAGCCACTGATAATCTCACCCAGCGGCTTCATATAGATGTTGAACAGCTCAATCCCTCCAAGACAGAGTGGCTGTGGATGCCGGCATCCCGGTACAGTCAGCTGCAGCCGCGGCTGACTGTTGGGGGCGAGTCATTGGCCCCAATGGAGAGGGTGCGCAACTTGGGCGTCCTCCTGGATGAACGGCTGTCCTTTGAAGATCATTTGGCGGCCGTCTCCAGGAGAGCTTTTTACCAGGTTCGCCTGGTGCGCCAGTTGCGCCCCTTTCTAGACCGGGATGCCCTATGCACGGTCACTCACGCCCTCGTGACATCTCGCCTAGATTACTGCAATGCTCTCTACATGGGGCTCCCCTTGAAGGGCATCCGGAGACTGCAGTTAGTCCAGAATGCGGCTGCGCGGGTGATAGAAGGAGCCCCTCATGGCTCCCGGGTGACACCTATCCTGCGCAGACTGCACTGGCTACCTGTGGCCTTCCGGGTGCGCTTCAAGGTGTTGGTGATCACCTTTAAAGCGCTCCATGGCATAGGGCCGGGCTATCTACGGGACCGCCTTCTGCTACCGAATACCTCTTACCGACCCGTGCGCTCTCACAGAGAAGGACTCCTCAGGGTGCCGTCAGCTAGGCAGTGTCGTCTGGCGACACCCAGGGGAAGGGCCTTCTCTGCGGGGGCTCCCGCCCTCTGGAACGAGCTCCCCCCAGGACTTCGCCAACTCTCGGACCTTAGAACCTTCCGTCGTGAACTTAAAACACATTTATTCAGGTGCGCAGGACTGGATTAGATTTTTTAACTTTTAAATTTTAAATTTTATATTGATTTTAATTGGTTTTATTATTTTTAGTTCAATTGGCCGGCTAAATATTTCATTTTAAAATTTATTTTAAATTCATTGTCTATCTATGTATTTTAATATGGCTGTACACCGCCCTGAGTCCTTCGGGAGAAGGGCGGTCTAGAAATTTGATTAATAATAAAAAATAGAAGGGGCGAAAGAATCGACCCCTGCGGCACCCCACAAGTGAGGCGCCGCGGGTGACCTCTGCCCGTCAACACCGTCTGCGACCGGCCGGAGAGATAGGAGGAGAACCACCGATAAACGGTGCCTCCCACTCCCAATCCCTCCAACCGGCGCAGCAGGATACCATGGTCGATGGTATCGAAAGCCGCTGAGAGGTCTAATAGGACCAGGGCAGAGGAACAACCCCTATCCCTGGCCCTCCAAAGATCATCCACCAATGCGACCAAAGCCGTCTCAGTGCTGTAACCGGGCCGGAAGCCGGACTGGAACGGGTCCAGATAGACAGTTTCCTCCAGGTGCAAGGGAAACTGATATGCCACCATACTCTCTACAACCTTCGCCGCGGCGGGTTGGAGACCGGACGATAATTACCTAAAACAGCGGGTCAGGAAGGCTTCTTGAGGAGGGGCCCCACCACCGACTCTTTCAAGGCGGCCGGAAAGACTCCCTCCAACAAGGAAGCACTCGTAATCCCCTGGAGCCAGCCTCGTGTCACCTCCTGAGTGGCCAGCACCAGCCAGGAGGGGCACGGGTCCAGTAAACACGTGGTGGCATTCAATCTACCCAGCAACCTGTCCATGTCCTCGGGAGTCACAGGGTCAAACTCATCCCAAACAACATCACCAAGACCGCCCTCAGATGCCCCGTCCGAATCGCCACAATTTTGGTCCAGACCGTCCCTAAGCTGAACGATTTTATCGTATAGATAACCGTTAAACTCCTCAGCACGTCCCAGCACGTCCCAGCAACGGGTCATCCCGCTCCCCCTGGTGAAAACATTAAAATGAAAACATAAAAATGTTTTCTTAATAATGTGCCTAAATTGTAATTATAAAAATCATAGATTTATATTTCTAAGTCCTTTAGGTATGCATAATGAGAAGAAACATTCCGAGCACAAAATGCAGCTCAATATTTATACACGTCAATTGTTACCGAATAGGTAGAGTAAACTGTAATACAGAGAGACCACACAAAGGACAAAATAGACAACCCCCATTTGCTTCTTCTCCAATTGCCTCCCATCTTCCTTTGCCTGTCTGGTATAATCCTGTCTAGTAATATGAATTCTTGCAAATCTAGGAGGTGGATGCTAAGCTCCCATGTAACACCTCTCCTGCGCAGGCTGCACTGGCTACCTGTGGCCTCTCGGGTGCACTTTAAGGTGTTAGTCACGACCTTTAAGGCGCTCCATGGCTTAGGACCTGGGTACTTACGGGACCGCCTACTGCTACCACATGCCTCCCACCGACCCGTACGCTCTCACAGAGAGGGACTTCTCAGGGTGCCATCCGCCAAACAATGTCGGCTGGCGGCCCCCAGGGGACGGGCCTTCTCTGTGGGGGCTCCCACACTCTGGAACGAACTCCCCCCGGGCTTACGCCAGATATCTGACCTTCGGACATTCCGTCGCGAACTGAAAACATATCTCTTTATTCGCGCGGGGCTGGCTTGAATGAAATTTTAAACTTAAATTTTTAGCAATTTTAATGGGGTTTTTGGTTTTATGGTAAATTTCTTAATTTTTTCAGGCTCATTTAATAAGTTTTTAACTGATTTTAACTTAGTATATTGTATATTGTTCTTTGTTGGTTTTATTCTGCCTGTACACCGCCCTGAGTCCTTCGGGAGAAGGGCGGTATAAAAATCAAATAAATAAATAAATAAATAAATAAATAAATTTTATGCAATATAGAATACACTTGCCATCATTTACAGTATGGTTAATCACATCTACTGCTGACTTCAGGGACACAAGATAAACACTTCTGTCCCAAACAGACATGCTACCTAATCATAATAAATACCTTATATAAAAAGCTTACCAATGTCATCTTTAGCTTGTCAGTAACATCTGAATTGTATATTTGGACTTTTTCCTTGATTGCTTCCTTGGTGAGGTAATTATGAGTTTCTCTCTCCTTCTGAACATCCTAGAACAAAAAGATAATAAGAAATTAGTTCTACTACAATTAAAAAGTAAAACTATGAACTGGGGATCTATAAATAATATGTATGATTGGTAGTGCACAACAAACTTTTAAAAAAAATAAGAGTGATTAAAAGCTGCATAGTAAAATGACAGCATTATATCTTGCAAACATTTATTATGAAATTAGCCTCTTTTTCTTTAATGGCTTTTGACAGAAAAGAAAAGGAAATTACATATATATGCTGTCTAAAACCAAAAACGTATGATTTTGGATTAAAAAAATGAATATCTGGGTATGAAGACAAGGCAGAAGAGAAGTTCTACTCATTGTTTCAAAACTTGCTTGGCTCAAATATTCCCAATCAATACATTCTAATATTACAAGAATCCAACTCATAAAAAGAATACATTCAAGATACTTTGTTCATTTTGGGCGAGGTCATCAGTGGCTTTGGGGTGAGCTATCATCTGTACGCTGATGATACTCAGCTGTACTTTTCCACCCCAGGCCACCCCAGCGAAGCTGTCGAAGTGCTGTCCCGTTGTCTGGAGGCCGTACGGGTCTGGATGGGGAGAAACAGACTCAGACTCAATCCATCCAAGACGGAGTGGCTGTGGATGCCGGCATCTCGGTACAGTCAGCTGCAACCGCAGCTGACTGTTGGGGGTGAGTCATTGGCCCCGACGGAAGGGGTGCGCAACTTGGGCGTTCTCCTGGATGGACGGCTGTCGTTTGAAGACCATGTGGCGGCCGTCTCCAGGAGAGCTTTTTACCAGGTTCGCCTGGTTCGCCAGTTGCGCCCCTTTCTGGACCGGGATGCCTTATGCACGGTCACTCATGCTCTCGTCACTTCTCGCCTGGATTATTGCAATGCTCTCTACATGGGGCTACCCTGAGGTGCACCGGAGACTTCAGCTAGTCCAGAATGCAGCTGCTGGTGATTGAGGAGCACCACGTTGCTCCCGGTAACACCACTCCTGCGCAGTCTGCACTGGCTACCTGTGGTCTTCGGGTGCGCTTCAAGGTTCTGGTTACCACCTTTAAAGCGCTCCATGGCTTAGGGCCCGGTACTTACGGGACCGCCTGCTGTTACCTTATGCCTCCCATCGACCCGCACGCTCTCACAGAGGGTCTTCTCAGGTGCCGTCCGCCAAGCAATGCCGGCTGGCGGCCCCAGGAAGGGCCTTCTCTGTTGGAGCACCTACTCTGGAACGACCTTCCCCCCCGGTTTGCGCCAAATATCTGACCTTCGGACCTTTCGTCGGGAATTAAAAACTCATTTATTCATTCAAGCGGGACTGGACTGATTTCTTAGATTTTTTAAATTTCTAAATTTTAAATTTTAAATTTTTAAATCTTCTGTAATTTTATATGGGGTATTTTAGGTTGGTCAATTTGACGGTTTTAATTCGGCCACTATTGAATAGGTATTTTAAATTGATTTTTAACTTTGTATACTTATTGCTTTTTATCTTGGCTGTACACCGCCCTGAGTCCTTCGGGAGAAGGGCGGTATAAAAGTTTAATTAATAAATAAAATAAATAAATAAATTTGTATACAAAATGAACCCAATAAATATTTTTATCAAACATTGTACTGGCACATCTCATCAAAGCTACTTAAGGTCTGACCATGCACTTATGTCTCTCTTTGAAGCATTTAAAATTGAGCAATCAATGATATAACTAATAGCATTGAAAATTCAGAACTGTTGTAGAACATACTGATTCATTAGCAAGATTCAGGATATTATTGTTTGTCTAAAAAGTAATTGGTACATAGGATTTCTAGGATACCAAAACTCTAGCCATAACCTAAGAGTTATTTGAACAAGAGGGAAGCACATTCATAAGGTTACAGATATCAAGGTTACAGATTTCAAGGTTACAGATATCAGACTAGAACATTGGGCACTATCTAACAAAATGAAATTCAACAGTGAAAAAAGTAAGGTTCTACATTTAGGCCAAAAAAACAAAATGCACAGGTACCGGATATGTGGTATCTTGCTCAATAGTAGTAATTGTGAGAGGGATCTTGGAATCCTAGTGGACAACCATTTAGATATGAGCCAGCAGTGTGCAGCAGCTGCCAAAAAAGCCAACATAGTTCTGGGCGGCATAAACAGGGATAGAATCAAGATCACATGAAGTGTTAATACCACTTTATAATGCCTTGGTAAGGCCACACTTGGAATATTGCATTCAGTTTTGGTCGCCACGATGTAAAAAAGATGTTGAGACTCTAGAAAGAGTGCAGAGAAGAGCAACAAAGATGATTAGGGGACTGGAGGCTAAAACATATGAAGAACGGTTGCAGGAACTGGGTATGTCTAGTTTAATGAAAAGAAGGACTAGGGGAGACATGATAGCAGTGTTCCAATATCTCAGGGGTTGCCACAAAGAAGAGGGAGTCAAACTATTCTCCAAAGCACCTGAGGGTAGAACAAGAAGCAATGGGTGGAAACTAATCAAGGAGAGATGCAACTTAGAACTAAGGAGAAATTTCCTGACAGTTAGAACAATTAATCAGTGGAACAACTTGCCTGCAGAAGTTGTAAATGCTCCAACACTGGAAATTTTTAAGAAAATGTTGGATAACCATTTGTCTGAAATGGTGTAGGGTTTCCTGCCGGGGCAGGGGGTTGGACTAGAAGACCTCCAAGGTCCTTTCCAACTCTCTTGTTGTTATTATTATTAATATAGTAACTGTATCTGGGGTTAGTAAAATAATTTTGAAGCTGCTGGCCCTGAAGAGGAATGAACTTAAAATTTTGAAAAGCATACAAAAATATATAATATTCATATCAAAGCAGACATTACCCTTATCACCAATCACCTGTTTTTGAGTAAATTAGTTCTACAACATCATTAATAGACTATATTAAATATATATTAAACTATAGTGGAGGTTTATGCTACAGAAAGCTAAAATGTAAAATAAATCCAAAAATACAAAATAAGTGTGTATGTGTTTGAATATAAGTGAATGAGAAAAAACTTAATATGTACTTGTGATAGTAAAGCTGAACAAGTTTATCATGATCTCATTCCAAAACCACTGGTTTTGCCATACCCTATATGGCAGTGCTTTAACTGTTGGCATGCAACCATTTCTAAATAGAGTTGGTTGTTTAAACTTTGAAGGCTAAATTGCAAGAATGGCATTTAGAGTTCTTATACAAGACTTCTAGCAAAAGGAAACACTAGATTACCTATCCCGTTACAATAAAATGAGAATACTATTTTTCTGAAGTGCTTTTTTTTCCCCTTCAAATTTTTTATTTTATATTATATATACATATCAATGCATGAACAGTGTGACAACTGGGTACCATACATTTCAATACAGATAAAATAATATTATTAATCATAGTTTCATCCAACTTATATATTTCTAGTAGTAACATATTTATATCTAGTAACACATTTATATCAAATTATAACCTTTCGTTATTTCATATTGTTTAAACATACACAATACTATTGCCGTTCAGTTTCTAAACCTACCTCTTATCACTGCACTTATCTTATTTTATAAAAATGTGTATGCTGATATTCTCCTTTTCTCTTATTTCTGTCTTTATTCTAACTTTTATTCATGTCACCATTATATTAAAAGACGTTCCCTTTGTAATACAATACTATCCTTCATTATTTCATTGTTCAATATTTAAATACACAATTCTAATACCAATCACAATATTATTTAAACATACAAATTAATTCTATTCATATTCTTTACATTCATCCAATCTATGATTCCACTACTAATACCTGTTTATATTAAAATATGCTCTTTCATCATTTTATTACTCATTACTAGAAGGCCTCCAAGGTCCCTTCCAACTCTGTTGTTATTATTATTATTTCACTTTATTATTCTACTACAAATCATATTATTTAAACATAGTGTTGTGACCCAGGTTCCTGGACCCGGACTCCTGGACTCGGATGATTCAGAAAGTGAGGGAGAAGACCTGGCCAGCCCTGCTTCTCTTGAGCCCTTTCCCTCCCTGGCACCCACTCAAAGGGAGGAGGAGGGGCCGGCAAAGCCTGATTCCCTGGAGCCTTCTTCTGATTTGGCAACGCCCCAAGAACAGTTTTGGAGTGATGCAAGACTGCGCAGGCGTGAACGGCGTGCACAGCAGCAGAAGAGTTGGGACAAAGCCAAGTCATAATTGTCATGCAGTGACATCTGCAGAGACTATAAATAGGAGGCGGGACTTCCTGGTTTTTTGTCTTGGACAAAGTAATGAATTTGTGCGGGCAAACTGTATCAACGGAGGGAAGAATATATTCATGAGTAATTCTGGCCTTATCTGTAATTTCCTTGTTATCTCCAGAAACTTGGCAGGCCCGTGGGTAGACATAGCCAGGACATTTATATATATGTAAATAAATCAGAAAAGGAGGCCTCTGACTGACTCTTTGCTGGGAGTATTGGGGGAAGGGAAACAGAACACATACTCTATAATTTAATTATTCAATCTCTAATTTTCCCTTTTTTAATACTTACTTCTTATTCATATTTCCCATATTTCAGTCTTCGAATCTATTTATATTAAAATACTATCTTTCATTGTTTCATTATTCAGTGTTTCAATATACTATTCTAACGCCAATCATGATATTTAAACATAAAAAATAACTCTATTCATATTCTTTGCTTTCATCCAATCTATATGATTCTAGTATTAATACATGTTTATATTATGTTTTTTGTAATTTAATTGCTCAGCATTTACCAATCACAATGTTATTTAAGCTTACTTAATAATATCATTCAATCTCTAATTTTCCCATTTTATTATTTTGTTTCATTATATAAAGGTATATGTACAAGTAATCCCTCAATCTCTTATTGAACACATTTCTATTTCTGTTCTAATTTGTCCTCCATTATAAAAAAAGGAAAGAAAAAGGAAAGATTTTTTCTTTCTTCTTTTTCTTATCAGCTTTCTATCCATCATCTCTTGCTTGCATCAATACTTCAATTCTTATTCTTTTTTAACTTGCCTCCCATATTCTTCTCTTAAATCTTGATCTCTGTATCTGTGTCTACAACCTGCCTAGTCAATCTAAGCATTTCTCCCATCCCTACCCTCTTCCACTGTCTAGCTTTGAAATTATCAGCCCAGACCCGTCTCCCTTCCCCAAGTATCTTCCTGCTCCTCCCTTTCACTTTTCAGATCTCTTAGAATGTTGGTTTAGAATGAATCATCTCCTGCTTTGATTCATCAAACATTATTAATTTTATTGATAACTCCTCGTTATCTTCTTTTTGTTGATTCCTCAATTCTGTTTTTCCCTCTATTCCTTCTGATAGCTCCTTCCTTTCCTGGGCATCTTGGTCATTAGTCATTGTCCTCTGTATAGTATTTTCCAATGTTTGATCGATGCCGTCCATTAATTCCATAATTGCTTTATGTTCTTTCTGTTTAATATTCTTTATGCTTTGAAACATCAAGTCCATCTCGTTCAAAGTTCTGTTCGTTTCCTCCTTATGTTGCATCTTATCTTGTTTTAATAAATTCCACTTTTGGCCAATAGCCCAAGAACCATTTATTCAAATCTGAGGTTACTCTTCAAAGTATACACTAATCACAGTTCTTCATATTCCGTAAGTAGTCAGTCAGTTCCATTTACATAGTCCAGGGAGTTAGCCACCATTATAGATTCAGTCATATAACTTAACATTCACGGGTCACTTTAATTAAATATCTTCCTTGTTCTCACATTTAAATCTGCAGTGGTCATAGGGTAGATGTAAATATTTTCACAGTCCTTTAAATTCCCAGGCTTATATATTTTCCTTTCATCAGCAGGTGGCATCTCAGGTTAATTTTCAATATTGTTAATAGAATTAAAATAACTTTAATTATTTTAAATTGTAATTCAATTATAGAAGCAGTGTTAATTTTTTAAATCCGTAATTCCAGCATTTTAAATTGCCTTCCCAATGTCACACCTTCCCAATTTGAGAGTCCAATTTCCTGCGTTTTTAAAGAATTTTTTTCTCTCTCTTTAATCCTTTTCTTCTGGTCTTTCTCAAAGTATTTGATTGCCGCTTTAACGGATAGTTCTGAGTAAATCCTAGATTTCTCTTTGGGGTTAACTTTTGGGTAAAGAAGAAATCCTCTCACCCAGTTCCACACTGTTCACCGAAGTCCACTCCAGCTCAAAGCTTAGATGGTCATTGGTTGGCCCAGCTTCATGGCAGCCATCTTAGGCTGTCTCGTTTTCTCGTCATGGCTGAGATAGATAATAAGCCCCGGGTCAGGCAGGAGAGTGCGAGTCTCTGAGACCTCCAGGGCATCTCACTTTGCTTCACCGCCCCTCCAAGACGGCTTTGGCTTTTTTCGGAACCCACCAAGACTCAACAAGGGAGCACTGAGACCCGCTCTCCATGTCCGATCTTGCCATGACATCAGCCAGACGTCCAGTAGTGCAACTTTATCTGATTCTAACAGATTTTAGTATGATGATCAAAATAGATCAAAATTTAATTTCTAAGTTTTTTCCACACACTTTTCTGACTGTTGCCCTGCATATTCTGCATTGAAAGATAAAGTCTTTTGCTTTGATCAATCTAACCAAGGAGTCTGGTTTTGTACCTTTTCTTTTGACAAGGCATATAGGGAAGTTGGAGAAAGCCTTATTTAATTATCTAGCAAATATACAAACTGTTCAAAATGCATGGAACATAGATTGGGTTCATATATCTTCCTAAGTTATACAGGTTCTCAACGTACGACCAAAATTGAGCATGGAATTATGGTCATAAATTCTTGTGGTTGTTAAGTGAGGCACTCATGATCACCTCAATGATCATAAATCCTGCTCACCCCACTGCAGTCGTTAAGCAACTGTATGGCTCATTAAGTGTAGCATGGGATGCTTAAGGAAGTGGGCCAGTGGAGACTTGAAGCAGGCCAGGTCCACACTGTGGCATCCTCCCCCGCTCACATATGGCTTGTGTAAGACCTCTCAGGGCCTCTCCCTCAAGTCACCCCTTGCATAGCTTCCCACCTTGCTAAATCCCTGCAAGCCTTGAGCCTTTTCCCTGCCTGCCTTGTTCCACTTACCTCTTTCAAAGATTGCTTTCCAAAAAGTGCCTAATCAATGCAATGCACAACCATCCTGCAAAGGCCACTTTGCACTATTCTGGAGGTAGATATTGTTCACATGTTGAAAATTGAACCCTACTAAAAATTGAAAAACATGTTGAAAATTGAACCCTCTGAAAAATTGAACCCTCTGAAACATGTTGAAAATTGAACCCTCTCGCTTGGACTATTGCAATGCTCTCTACATGGGGCTCCCCTTGAAGAGCACCCGGAGACTCCAGTTAGTCCAGAATGCAGCTGCACGGGTGATAGAGGGAGCACTTCGGAGCTCCCATGTAACACCCATCCTGCGCAGACTGCACTGGCTGCCTGTTGTCTTCCGGGTGCGCTTCAAGGTATTGGTGACTACCTTCAAAGCGCTCCGTGGCTTAGGACCAGGATATTTACAGGACTGTCTACTGCCATCTTCTATCTCCCAGCAACCGGTGCGTTCTCACAGAGAGGGACTCCTTAGGGTGCCGTCAGCCAAGCAATGTCGACTGGCGGCCCCCAAGGGGAGGGCCTTCTCTGTGGGGGCTCCTACCCTGTGGAACGAACTTCCCCCTGGACTTCGACAATTACCTGACCTCCGGACCTTTCGCCGCGAACTTAAAACTTATTTATTTCGTCTTGCTGGACTGGCTTGAATTTTTAAAATTTTTAAATGATTTTATGGGTCTTAAATTTATTAGTTTTACAGGGTTGATATTGTATTTTAAAGGGGGCCAATTGAATAAGTTTTTTAATGTTTGTTTTTAGCATTGTATGTGTTGTTTTTGTATTTTACTGTGGCTGTAAACCGCCCTGAGTCCTTTGGGAGAAGGGCGGTATACTAATTAAAATATTATTATTATTATTAATATTATTATTATTATTACTACTACTACTACTACTACAGTAAGAAATTGCAGGAATGGTGTCTGCTTCCAGAATGATCCAAGCCAGCTTCTATAAAAGTCTGCATGATATGACATTGGCTGGGTGCTATTTTTGAAATTTAGTCTTCAGAAAGTTAACTTCATGATGTGAAGAGGCTGTAGGACTTAGCAGGGTAGGAAGCATGTCCAGGAACTAGGCATAAAGAATCCATTGGGGCAGGAGGGATGTGCAAGTTATGCAGAGCAGTTGCAGCATCCCTGAGGTCAGTTGTCAAGCACCCGAACTGCAATTACAGGACCATGGGAGCACTTTACCCCATGCTATGATTATAGAGTCTAAGTCACTTCATGTAGCACTATTGTAATTTTGAATGGTTACTGAACAAAAGGTCTTAAGCTGAAGATTACTTGTAATGTTGTTAATTATTTTGGCTTATTGCCACAACAAACAATGGTCAAAACAAATCATGTTTTAGGAGTATAAGGGAGCCCATAATGCATCATGAAGAAGCTATTACTTTATATTCACCTATAAGAATTTTCATGAAAAATGGTTATTTTTCATGAAAATTAGTGATCCGCTTACCTTTATATCAATATGCTGCTAATGGCTATAAAACAAATCAAGAAGAAAGATGGTATAAAATATAATAAATTTATCATACCACAATTGCTAGATGGGATAATTTTCTGTTTGCCAGAATACTGGGTCACACAGGATTCACTATCCCACAACTCTATACAAACATAGTTCTCAGAAAAAAATAAGGGCATACATGAGCATGTTAGCAGGAATACTGTTGCTGTATTTGTCCAATTTGTTTTGCAGCCATACAAATAGATATATCAAAATTAGAACAATTTAAGAAAGGTTTAGCAACACTGAATATGAATAAGTACTGCTGTGACTAAAAAAGGAAAACTGTTATGGATGCAACAAGTGAAAATTTGTAGTGAAGAAGTCAAAGGTTGGAAAGCATATAGATTCATTCTTTTTGTATGTGTGAATGCCTTTAAATCATAATCCCTTAACTCCAGGCAATCTGGAAAATCCGGACAAAAAGAGAACATTATCAAGTCTTCGGACAGCATTCCAGTCACACCTTTAATGTATCAGTATTAGTAAATTAGTTTGTGTATGGTGAGGGAAGAGGACACTGATGTTACACCGTCATAAGACTAGAAGGCAAGATGCAAGATCAGGCCCAAGATTTATTTAGACTAGCAGTTTGTTCCCACAGCGCAACTAAATGCTTTTGGCAAACCCCAACAGATCACAATAACATTTTACATTACATTAATTGAGGGTTTTAATTCCACAATTGCTAGAGGTAATATAGCAACTAATCATAACCTCCAAATATATATTTATGAATCTAATTAATATCTTTAAAAATTAAAGTTTCTTATAGTTCAATTTAGACATGAAAAAATTCATCCTGTACTGCTGGTCTTCCTTAGATTGGACGAGACTGTAGAATGAAACCTCAATTTAATGGAGCAACTGGGGAAATAGGAGATCCCATTTATCCACTAAATCTGGGGCAATATCATTATGCAAATGGTATAAATTGTGTAGTTTGTTTTATGATGTCATTATGAAAAATAAAATAGGAATTTTCATCCATTGTATTTCATCCATTTCATCCAGTCTATTGTATTAAAGTTACCTGTCAAGATTTCATTTCATACATCTTCATTATTTATTCATTATGTATATATAATTTTTACCATATACAAAAATTTATATTTCTCTATTATTTTAAAACCTGAAAAATTTTCCTCTTAAGGTAAAGTTAAGTCACTGATCATATCTGAGAGTATTTTTTCAAGTATGGCTACAGCGTAGATTTGGATAAAGGCATTGATTCTATCAATTTTTTTAGCAGATTTCCAACTTTTTGAAAACATCCTTTGAGGAGTGCAATAAACACAGAACAAGATTTTCTGATGAATAATTTCATTTCCAGATCATATTGTGTAATACCTGGATCTATTAATCTTCAGCGTCTCAACCCATGTAATTTATTTACATTAATCTTCAACTTTAAAAAAAGTTTTCCATAGAATTGGATTGTTGATATTACTTAAAAATAACATTGCTTAAACTTTTAAGTATTTTGTGTACTTCTGAAATACATCAAGGCCATATTGTTTTATCAGTGTATTTTAATTGCATTTACTGCAAAGCAGCTGATTCAGTTAAGGTGTATTTAAAGCACAATCTCTCGAAAGTTTTAAAATAGCTGCTAGAAAGTAGCAGATTCAATATATTAACCTCTTACCTGGCCCAAATTTTCCAGGATATTTTACTCCCATTTTCAAAGTGAGGTTAATATAAGGTGCACTTTCTAATGAACTTCTAGGTCCAAATTAAATCCCTAACCTATTAATGTTTACATATGTCTAGCATGCTTTAAAACAAGGAAAAACAAATCCTGTTTATTATCCCCATGTTTATTGCTACCAATGTCAAATAACTAGTTCCTTTCCTTGCCATAAAGTTTCTTGAAGTTTTTCTATCTATATAAAATAACTCATAAGAATTAACATCAGAATCCCTCTTAAGTTATATATTTAACTAGAGGTTATTCATTTTAATATTTCTCTCCCCCCACTCCTTTCTCTCTCTTACACACACACACACACACACACACACACACACAGAGTCTTCCTTTGTATGTAAGCTTTAAGTGAGAAAATTATTTTATCAACTCTGGAAAAAAGCTATCAGGAAACACAGCAAGCAGAACTTGTTCTTAAGAGTATGTGGAATAATAATTGCTGGTTTTTTCAATTCTAGGTTGAAAGGCTTTCATTTTCTTTAAACAGCAATTTCCTTATTTGCATGCTGAGGAAATCCATCACAAGGAAATGCTTTGCTCCACCCTTCCTTCAAGAAAAAATTAAGAATTCATGGTTGCTCGTTACAAAGTTCACTATTGTGTTGAAACACACAACCTGTCATGTTTTTGACTGAAAAAATTGCTGTTCCTATAACATAACTACTTACCAAAGTACGAAACCTTAGTATATTGTTTTTAAGTAAATTATGTTCAATAATTGAGAATGGTAACAGAGGCTTCATAACAGAAGCTAAAAAATAAATGTGTACTTTTGCTTCAGGTTTTTTCTACAATTTTTGCAATAACAAACATTACTTTGAATTAAATTTAATTGAATAGTTACATACAAACAATTAAAACACAAAACAAAGTTATGTGTTCCAGTGAGAATATTTTTCTTCCTGTTACTGGATTATAATGCTCAGATTCTTAACATACAGCTTTATTTACTTTCCCAGTCTTACAACACATGGCTAAGTGGAATTTTGTCATTTAATTCTCATTTTATTTGTAGAAGAAAAATGTTCATTTGGCTATATATTGTTTTACTCTATTTCCATCTTATTGAACAATTGTAATACAGAAATAATAAATCTCTCTGAAATCTAGTTTCAAAAATCATATAATGGTTGCAAATCATCCCCAAGCATTTGTACATTTTCTCTCCATATGTCTTTTTTTCTTTTAAGTGTGCATTTTTTACTATTGTTAAGAAATCAATAGCATGATAGGAAAAATATGGTATCAGGAAAGTAATTTCCAGGTTTTTTTTTAAATTTGTTAATCACAACTATAAAATCACTAAAGTTGAAGTTTATCCATAGACATGATTTGTTATAAAAGCACACTTTTTGGCATGCACAGGATTATAACCTGAATCTATTATTCAGAAAACTTCAGAGATACCTATTTAATCGTCTAGTCTGACATGAAGTACATTTATATGAGAATTCTATGGATGCCATTTCATTATCTGTAATTAGTGAAAAATTATAAAAATAACCAATTATTTATAGTGCAATTTAGAAAGGTGTTATAAAATCACACTTTTTGGTATGCACAGGATTATAGCCTGAATCTATTATTCAAACAACTTCAGAGACACCTGTTTATTTAGTTTGACATGAAGTATGACAATTCTCTGGCTGGCATTCCATTATCTGTAATTAGTTAAAAATTGCAAAAATAATCAAGTATTTATGGTGCAATTTAGAAATGAAATTGAGATGGTAACAATCAAAAACTTAAAGTTTGTTTTTCTTCTGTACTATGAGTTTTATTGTTTTTAGTAAAATGTTGTAGTTGTTATAAGTACTGACATAATCCATATTTTTCATGAAAGTTTCTTAAATCCTGAAAACGTGATTGTATACATAGGGGATGTATAGGGGATGAAAGGGAATATATGAAATATCCCCTTTCCCTGCAGAATTTGCCAACATCTACCATTAATCAATGGATATGAAGACAGAATATATAATTTATTTAATATTAATTCTCCAATAAAAATATTATATATTTAAGTTTCTAAACCAGAAGCAAATCTAACCTGCTTAAAGGCTATCTCTACAGTACTGTATTCATCCTTTCTGTTGAACTGTTTACTATTCCAAAAGATAATTGTGAGAATAATTACCTAAATAATTGTGCAGGTTTAAGAACTGGTACAGAAATTTGCTTTTCTGCTACTCCCTACTCTTTTTTTTATTTTCTTAAGCCTGCAGATAGCATTAATCTACCTTGGAAGTTTTTTGAGCTGATGTATCAACCAAAAAGGGACACAGTGGCTCAGTGACTAAGACGCTGAGCTTGTTAATTGAAAGGTCAGCAGTTCAGTGGTTCGAATCCCTAGTGCCGCGTAATGGGGTGAGTTCCTGTTACCTGTCCCAGCTTCTGCCAACCTAGAAGTTCAAAAGCATGTAAAAAATGCAAGTAGAAAAACAGGGACCACCTTTGGTAGGAAGGTAACAATGTTCCGTGCTCCTTTGGCAATTAGTCATGCCAGCCACATGACCACGGAGACATCTTCGGACAGCGCTGGCTCTTCGGTTTTGAAATGGAGATGCTAGTCGTCCCCTAGAGTCGGGAACGACTAGCACATATGTGCAAGGGGAACCTTTACCATTATCAGCCAAAAATGGAAGAGATCACAACGTAACATTAAATTCTAAGCAAAAAATTATCACAATAGAAAAAATAAGTACAATTTTAACAAACACCTGTTTATCATACTGTCATTTCTGAACATGATCCAAATAATTCTATGGTACTTACACAGTTAATACACACTCCACAGTTAACAACAGGAAATAGAATATACATGGAATATTGGAACACAGTTATTATTGCCTACTTACGCTAAGATTAATTTTTTCTATCGTATCTGAAAAATAACTATCAATGTCATGCTTTCTTAATGAATTACATGCTTCAGCTTTCAAAGCTCTGGATATGCCCAAACAAGTTATATGTTTCATAGATTTACAAAACTCATCAACTGTGAAACAGAACGTTCTGTATCTCCTCTGGACCATGCTATTCTGGCCTAGAGGATTTATGTCTGGAAATTGTCAAAGAACACTCCTTCACTCCCAACTAGATGGTCCAGTGGAAGGATGGAATGTTGCTTTTTTCTCTGATGAGTTTTTCACAGCCCTATGAAATAAGCAAAGAAACAACACCAACCATTTGCAGTGTTATCTCCATAGAGGTAAAGATATACTGGAAAACTGCTAGCAAATTATGTACATTTGCTACTTCTTCTGATGTAAAGCATTAAAATGCCCCTTTCCTTTTAAAAAGGAGTATGCAGGCAGACATAATGATTAATATGAATAAAATATAGACTAGTCTATGCCAAACCCTGAGTTTACAAGGTACCTTAAACACATAGAAATAATTTGCTGTTTCAAATTTACTGACACTAAAACAACAATCCACAAATCATAATGTCAATTTGTAAGAAATGTCAAGGATAGATTGATAGAATGACCATCAATGCAGGCCAGTTGCTAAGTATCCAAAATGCAGCCCTGTGATGACTATAGGGGTGCACAGACCATCAGAATTTTAGAACTAGATTGTAATTACCTTTTGGAAGGGTCCATCATAATTTAAATGGTCACTAAGCAACCTGTCAACAGTCAAAGACTATCTGTAGTAATGGAGGAAACAAATAGCAATCACATAAGAAAGCAGCTGTTAACCTGTCAGCAAAATTATTTCTTTACATAAAGAAAATATTTGATTTATAAGAACAACTTTCAAAGTAAAAGTCACAGTTAACCCCTTTCCATGGATTAATGCAACAATCTTTCAGGTTTTTATCCTGAACATAGGGACCTGTATTAATGCCAAGGATAATGTAAGGTTGGCTACACCTGTACACGTGTGTGTGTGTGTGTGTGTGTGTGTGTGTGTGTGTGTGTAGGTCTTGGCATTTTCGGGTCTTTTTCCGTGTAAGGTTGAGAGTATCTTGGCGACGTTTCAACGAGGTCTCACTCATCATCTTCAGGCTGGTGTTTTCGGCTTCATGCTTCTGTGAGCAAAGTGTGGTCGGAGCTGCTGTCTCTCTATAAATACTGGTGGAGAGGTGGGGAGTGTTGCTGTGAACTGGTTGGTTGGCTGTGTGGTTGCATCTTGATTGGTAGATGGAGTGGGTGTTTGCAGATTGGTCGGCTGTTTCGTAGCATCCTGTGTGGATGTGGTCCTAGTCTTTGTTCCTGAGCTTTGGTGTTGTGGCCTCTGGAGTTCTGTGATGTGATGTCTTGAGCAGATGGCTGTGATGCAGCATCCCGGGTTTTCGTTTGGCTCCGAGTCCGGGGTCTTGTCATGTGTTCCTGGCGTGCGTCAGCTTGCTTTGTTTGGGGATCGGAGGGGGGCGCAGCAGCCAGTGGGGCCGGCATGGTCTGGCTTCTGGATGGTGGTTGTGTTTCGTCCGTGGGATAAGTTTGGGTTTGAATCTGGTGAGGATGATTGGTGGTGGCGTTGTATGTTATCCTGGGTCCGGTGTCAATTTTCATGGCTGGGACTTGTTTGTTGACTAAGGCTAGTTTCCAGAAGTCTGGTAGGCGGGAGGTGGCATCCCGTCTGTTCATGTTCTGGGGATGTTTCTCTATTTCGATGGCTTCCATAATTATTCTCTTGTTATAGTGTTCAGTTTTGGAGATTAATTTGGTTCCTTCAAAATCAATTTCATGTCCTGTGGTTTTAAGGTGCTAGAAAAGGGAGGAGGTTTTTTCTTCTTTCTGATTGCGTTTTTGTGTTCTGCGATGCATGCATTTATTCTCCTATTAGTTTGTCCAATGTATGTGGCTGGGCAGATTTTGCATGGTATTTCATAGACTCCTTGATTTTCTAGATGGATCTTGTCTTATCAACCTTACACAGGAAAAGACCCGAAAATGCCAAGACCTACATACCTATACCCATGAAAACCTATGAATATGTATGTATGTATGTATGTATGTATGCATATGTATACCTGTATACATATAACACTCCCTATAGCACTACTCGTCTCATCTAAGTGTCACTGGGTGGTTTACAAAAACCATGAAAAAATTGTATTAAAAAGAGAGTTAAAAACTTAAGATTTAAGAGTTATAAAGTTTAAAAACAGTTTAAAATGTCAATAGAAACAATCACTTTGTCATACAACTTCCTATGACCATTTTAGTTTCTGAAATGAGCTTTAATTTTTTTTAAAGGCCAAATGCTAATTGGTCAGAAAGGTGATTATAACTTGAGCAGGATTCCATTAAAAACAAATTAGAATGAAGATATTTCAGAAGTTAATTAAAAGTGTGCAAAACTGAAAACTTCCACTTTTCAGATTTTTTTTTTATTTACATTTATATCCTG
This sequence comes from Ahaetulla prasina, assembly GCF_028640845.1. Lineage (NCBI taxonomy): Eukaryota > Metazoa > Chordata > Lepidosauria > Squamata > Colubridae > Ahaetulla > Ahaetulla prasina. The sequence continues at coordinate 47,078,233 of NC_080545.1, read as the reverse complement.
CCCTTCTCCGAAGACTCAGGGCGGCTTACATTGTGTTACAATATTCATTGACATATCTAAATGTTTTGATTAAAATAGATATATTTTAAACAAAACATATTTTTTTTTAATTTCATGCCAATTCTAAAAGAACATAAAAGAATTACTTAGTCATTTATTCTTGAACTAAAAACCAACTACTATCAAGTTCATTCTGTCTTCTTTCTCATATTACACTAAGAGCTAGAAGTAGAAACATGTGGTTCAGCTATATAATTTTGCCAGAATTCTGTGGTGTTAATAGCAGTTTGCCCTTCCACATCCATAAACTTTTTGTTCTTAAATCTTTTAAGGCTTAAATGTTGATTCTCCTTAATTCCATGTCTTGTCCGTCTCTGATAGATCTCTGTGATGCACCTCCATATCTAACATCTGCTTTTCCCAAACTAGTATTTATGGTACCCAAAACTCTTGTCCTAAGTGAGTAGACACAGAGCAAGTTCTTGTGTCGTTGTAAGCCACAATGTGGCTAATCTTGAAAGAAAGATGTTATTACACATTTTCAGATCATTCAAGTGCATAATGATTTGCTCCATATGCAAGGGGGCATTATTCATTTCACATCAGTCCAGTTCAGACTTTACCACAGGGACCAAGTGGTGGGCTGCTCCCGGTTCGGACCTGTTCAGATGAACCGGAGTTCTGATGATCAGTTGGCCCCACCCACCCAGTTGGTGGGTGGGGCCAACTGATATCCTGATCCTATATTTCTTTCTTTCTTTCTGGCTCAGCTGATTTGCATGGCACAGCTGATTTCCATGCCTCCATTGTTCTACTTACCGGGGCTGCCTTAGAAGGTAAGCAGCCAAGCTTCAAATTGCTATATTTTGAACGCTTCACACAAGTGTGTTAGGCATGTGCGAAGTCGCGTGCATGCACAAAGTGTGCGCTCACAGAACCAGTTGTTAAACCAGTTGCAGCCCACCACTGCAGGGACTGCTCGTCCCCTTAATTGGGGCCTGCAGATCAGCTTAGCCAGCAAGGCCCTGGAGTTGCTTTTCGTTCTGTCTCTCTGTGCGCCTGAAGATGTTTCCGGCAAATTCTTGCCAGCCTCAGCCCTGCCCACAGTGCCAGGCAACCTCACAGATGAGGGCCCCTCTCTTCTGCAGCTCACCTTGTAGGTCTGGAGCAGGCAGCGACCAAAGTTTGCGCTCCGCCAGGCCTCAAGCTCGGGTCTTGCTCAAACTGCTGCCACAATGAGGCAGAAAGCCATGTGGCGCGCCACAATCAGCTCCGCCCCTCTACCTGGCTGCTGAGGCTGCTGGCCTCACAGGGCCTCATCACCCTCCTGGGTGCGCTGCTCTCGCCTGGTGTGGGACAACTCAGCCGAGATCTCTGGAGCACCTCCCCTGCCGCCGCCCTGCCCTGTGTGAGCTCCATGGAGGCCCTGCAATGGGATGGAGGAGGAAGGGGGAGATCACCCCTTCTTCCTTTGCACCCCAAAACCCCATCTTCTCTGGCTGCTGAGTCCCTGGCCTGTACCCCTCTCACTGGAGCAAGATGCGCAAACTCAATGTTACCTATGGAGGCCTCCCAGTGCAATGCCCTGCTGCAGCTTCAGAACAAACCTCTGCCTTCCCTGCACAGTATTGCAAGGCTAGAGGCTCCGAAGCCACGGAGGAGGCATTTTTGGATGTGCATCTGTGCAGGTCTCCTCTTTGAAAGGACGATGAGCAGGAAAATCTCCCCCCACCCGCAGATCACTTTCTGAAAGACTTTTTCTCACCCTGCCGGTTTCTGATCTCTCTCCCTCTCCAGCATCTCAAGCAAAATCAGTGATTTGGGGGGGGAGGAGGTGTTAGGTTTCCTGTGAGTATTTACCTGTAGAAGTCTCTTTCAGAAAGTGATGGGGGGGGGGGGGGCAGGAGTCCTGCCGATCATCCTTTCAAAGAGGAGCCCTGCACAGACACACATCCAAAAATGTTCCCTCCATAGCTTCAGAGCCTCCAGTCTTGCAATCCTGCACAGGGTAGGCAGAGGTATGCTCCAAAGCTGCAGCAAAGTGTTGCACAAGACCTCTGCAGACAAAGTAACATTTATGAAATGTTAACTTTCAACACAGTACTGGGCCATGTGGGATGAAATAATGGGAAAAAATTATGGATAGCTGCTGCTACCAGTACAGTACCCTCAGGAAGCCAGCGCAAGGTGCATGGGGTGCGTCACTTGGCCTCCTGCTGCAAAAGCAGCTGTGCTTGCTGGAGGCGGTGACCAGAGTGGCACCCGCAAAGCAGCTGTTCCATGGAGAGAATTGCCTGCTGCGACCATGACCATTAGGTAAGGAGGGTGTGAGGCATGTGGGGCACGTCGCTTGGCCTCCTGCTTTTGCGATTGCGGCTGCAAAAGCAACACTTGCAGGAAGCAGTGACCTGAGCAGCAACTGGGAAGCAGCTGTTTCGTAGATCATAGGATGGCCTGCTGAGACCCTTCAGGAAGCTGGTGTGAGACGCAAGGGGGCACTTGCCCCGCCCCATGCCGCATACCGGTACAAGGGGGGGGAATAAAACCTTTCCGAAAATAAGGCCTAGTGCTTATTTCAGGAGGAGGGGTCAAAAGAAAATAAGACTGGGTCTTATTTTCGGGAAAACACTCTAGTTATAACTTTATTTGCTTCTAATTGTTTGCAGATCTGGTTTTTTTATTATCTTTTCCAGGATCTTCAATTTGGGTTGTTTATAATATACAAGTTAATAATATAATACAAGTTATTTACTTTTCTTTCTTTTAATTCATAACTTACACTGTTCCTTCCTTCTTCCCCTCCTATCCCTTCCCTTCTTTCTACCGGTATTACCTTCAGGTCATTCTTCACTGCTGGAGAGTCCCTGCAGTTTTCTTGGAAGGATTTTGGAAGTGGTTTGCCATTGCCTGCTTCCTAGAGCTAACTTTGTGGTCAAGGATGGACTAGAACTCACAATCTCAAAAGTTTCTAACCTGATGCCTTCACCATTAAACCAAACAAGCTCTTTTGCAGCTGATGTAGCTTGGTCATTTATTATAGATTAATTTAAATTTAATATTCTTAAAAGATAACTAGGTAAAACACAAAAACAATACATTATTTTCTTTAGAAAATAGAAACCTCTCGAAACAAAGTTTCACATTCACAAGATACCTCTAGAGGTCAGCCACCAAGATATGACACATTCTTTTTTCCATAGTTCACAGATGCAACAAATATTTGGTGATTATTCTACATCTACTGGAAACTATATAGGTAGTCAAAATTTATGTTGCTAAGTGAAACATTTGTTAAATGAGTTTCATCCCATTTCTTGTCACAGTTGTTAAATGAATCACAACAGTTGTTGAGTTAGTCCAGCATTTGCTAAGGGAATCTGGCTTTCCCATTGATTTTGTCAGGTTGCAGATGGTCACATGACCTTGGGACACTGCAATTGTCATAAATATGAATTAGTTGCCAAACATCTGAATGTAAATCACGTGACCGTGGCGCTGCTGCAAGGGTCCTACGTCACTTTTTTCAATGCCTTTGTAACTTTGAATGGTCACTAAACGAACTACCTACACTGAATTTTCAAGACTTATTATTATGCTGTTGATAGATCGGTTTTTTTATGAATGTATCCAATAACCTTTGAAAGTCATTCATTAAAATTCTATATATGGGCTTGTACTACATCCAAAAATTAGTTTTTTCTCAACAATGTATTTGCTATTTAGATATAAATTACTGTAACCTAATTTCACACTTTATTATTTATAATATGTTGATTGTTGGTATGCATATATGATTTTAATATTCATTGTCAACAATGTAATCCATCAGACTAGAAACTGGAAGATGAGAACTCTCTCAGCCCTAAGATACAGGCAATAGCAAGCCACTTCCAAAAATCTTGCCAAGAAAACTGCAGGGAGGCCAGGAGCCGACTCTGACTCCAAGGGATAAACACATGCACACACATACAAACACTAATTTAATAATGAAAATTTTAATGAAAATTACAATACTTGTAAAAGCTCTGTATTTTGTCATTACTTTAATTATAACTGTTTAATAAAAAGAAAATCAATGTTATGTCTTACGCTAATGAATTCTACAGGTTAATTATCCGCTATACTTTTTTGTGTGTTTTAAATCTGCTTCTTATCAGCATCACTGGATAATTTATGTTTTGAAAGACAGAGGAAAACTTCCCCTGGCCACTTTTTCCATATCATTCAGCATTGTTTCCACTTCAATAAATAGTCACCTCTCCCGGGCCTTTTTAAGCCGGAGTCACAGATGTTCTACTTTTTAATTGTTAAGTCAGATCCTTCACTCCTCTAATAATTTTAGTTGTTCCTTAAGCACTTTTCCTACTATATGACAACTTATTCCAAATGTGGCAGCCACAATTGTACACAATATTTCAAATAGCAGCGATATGCCTAAACGGCACAACCATGTTTTTTTCAATTCTTTTCTTAAAGAACGTAGAGATGGACTACGCTTTTCTCATACCGAAAGAAAATAAATACATGGTGGATGAGTCAACATAAACGACTCAACTTACTTCTGTTACTACACTTCTTTATAAACTTGTATTTCCCATATCCGGATAGCAACCTAGTGACCCTGGGGGGCATACAGAACCCGCTTAAAAAAAAAAAACACGCTGAAGCAACTGTACACGAGGGTCACGGCTACAAGACCACGCGGTTCCATAGGAGCAGCCGAATTCAGAGCACCGCCTTTTGACACCCGGCGGGAAGAATGTTTCTCAGAGGCTCGTTGCGAGAAACCTCACAAGGAAGTGGATCCGCTAAAATCTATTTTTGGCAAGCCTGGAGAGCCAGCTCAATCTCGTTTTTGAACCGTTTCAACGGCTGAGCTGCAAAGGGAGCGAGACTGGAGCTATCTAGCAACAGCCAAAAACAAAAACAAAAAACACCCAGGTGTCTCACTACGTTTTCCCCGAGACTCCCGGTTCACACGGAGCCTTGGTAGAACTTACAAAGGGAGGAAGGGAAGGGAAGGGTGGGAGCACCCCAGAGCGAGCTCTGGGTAAGTACTAAGCCCCGGAGCTGGAAAGAGCACGTGGGACTGCCGAGGAAGGCGCGGCCTGCAACGGGTCAGACCGGGGAAGGGCGCTTGGCCTGGGACTCGGCCCGAAGATTCCCGCCCAGCTGGCACCCCGGGAACTACCTCGAGGGAAGCCGACAGTCGCTTACTTGCAGGCTTGGCTTGGCTTGGCCGAAGGGTTTCCTGAAGAAAGAGGTGCGAGCTGTGAAAAAAAACTCCTCGGACTCCGATTCTTCCCAACTGCTGTAGCCACTACTCATGCTGCTAGTCCAAGTCATGGGCGCCCCCCCGTCGCCGTTTGTGCAGAGGCCCGGAGGCGTCCCCGCCGCCACATGAGGATCCGCCGGTCCGGGGCTCGGAAACGGCGGTTCCTCTCAGAACGCCCTGCGGCCACTTCGCCCTCCAGTCTACGCGCCAGCGGGCCCGCCCAGTCGGAGGCGGCACCGTTTACCCCTCCCCAAGCGGCCGAGGGGAGGCGGTCTCGGAGCTGCTCTCGGCCACCTGTGTGCGCGGCTGGCGCGGCTTCTCGCTCGCTTCCTCTTTTCCTTGTTAAACTGGATCGAGTGGCGGTCTTATCCTGCCCCAGCAGGTGACCTAAGCGGGATTTCGTTTCCATGCAACTATTTAATGCTCCTTGAAAAGCACTTTAGCTTAAAGATACTTAGCGGCGTTTGTCAGAGACTTAATAGAAGCATCACATGGGCTGAAGTGGGATGATACATTTGAATGCAATGCAAAAACCCGTGAGGCGAGATGGCAGATATCCGGCATTCTCGATTTTTATTGCCTAATGTCAGACCATCCCAGCTCCTTGAGAATACGAGGGATGTTGTTACGTAATGCAACTCAACTTTTGACTTTAAGAAAACTCAAATTTTTATAAGAATTTATAAAAATTCTTGTCTTTGCAAAGATCTGCAAACGGAAATCCAAACAGAAATTTCAACCCAAGTTACTACAAAATAGTTGATCTTACCGAAAGGCAGCCTAGTTATCCATTCAAGATATTTATTCTGAAACACACCTCAGCGAGCTATTTACTTTCTGTTTCCGGTAACCTTCTTCGGTAAATAAAGTCTAATGTATGAAATCCAGAATATTTTTAAAGGGTTACGTTTTTTCTATAACAAGGAATTGTATTCCAAGTGTTAATATTGACAACGTAAATACTGTAGGTTTAATAGATTTAGACTAATTTCAGATAGAACAAAACTCAAGGAAGAAGTATGTTCTCCATAACCAAGGTGCAAAAGTTTTAGATATTTAATTGCTCTTAGCCAGAGGAATAAAACCAGTATGTGAACACTGTGGTATCTGATTTATAATAACTAACAGCATACTGAGATGTCTGGAAACATTTATTTTAGTATAGGATTTGCACTTGTATACATAGTAGTACTAAAGCTATTGATTTAGTATTTGATCAGCAAGGGAGGAGAGATCCTATAGAAACAATCTGTTGTGGTAGCTTGCTGTCAAATATTAAATTAGAGAATATGTGAGCTGATGTCTTCTCAGTAGTGCTGAAGTTCATTACGTTGAGTCAGGCTGGTTTACATTTTTTTCCTACCATTACAGAGTTAGCAATGTGTTTTCTATCTATAGAGTATCAATGGAAGAAGAAATTGGGCTGCAAGGTATACATTACAGGGAATCGTCAATTTATGACCAAAATTGAGCCCAAAATTTCCTTTGTAAAACGAGACAGTTGTTAAATAAGTTTTGCCCATTTTACAATCTTTCTTGCCACAGTTGTTAAGTGAGTCACTGCAGTTGTTAAATCAGTGACACGATTGTTAAGTAAATCTGCTTCACCATCAACTTTGCTTGTCAGAAGTTTGTAAAAGATGATCACATGACCATGAGAAATTGCAGTTGTCATAAATACATGCCACTTGCCAAGCACTGAATTCAGTTCACATGACTATGGGGATGCTTGCAATGATTGTAAGTGTGAAAAATGGCCATAAATCACTTTTTTCAGCACCATTATAACTGAATAGTCACTAAACAAATGATTGTAATCAAGGGCTACCTGTATATGTGTGTGATGCAGAGATACAATTTTAAGAAATGGTACCTTTTACATTGACACGGCAACCATAACAGAAGGCAATAAAATTTCATTCAATTTGAGTTTTATTCTCACTGACCTCAGACACACTTATGTGGGTTTTCTTTTCTTAGAACAATAAAGAAATGGTTTGACACTGCCATCTTTCAGGACCTCTTTACAACGGTCCATTAGTGTACCCTGTTTCTCTCAAAATAAGACATCTCTGATAATACGCCCAATCAGGCTTTGGAACACATGACAATAAGGCCAAGCGCTTATTTCAGGGTTCAAAAAAATATAAGGGTCTTATTTTCAGGGAAACACAGTATATCTCTGATATTTCCTGGTCTTCCTTCCAAGCATTAACTAGATCTGATTTACTTATTTTTTTGGTCAGTCATGATTTGCTGTCCAACAGGCAGTAAGAGTTGGCAGACTTGTATGGCTTCAGAAATTAAGAAGTGGTTTGCTATTTCTTAGCAAACTTTCTTTCTGAAACCACACAAGTCAGCCAACTGCTACTTCCAAAAAAGTTTATTGCAACTGATAGAAATGTGAGGTGGCAATCTGTGATTCGTGCTATTTTGCAAACAAAAGGCATAGATGGCATAAATCTTCCAAGGCAGGGAAATGAACAGCCAAATAGTCATTGACTCAAAAAGGTGGGAAGAAGAGGCCCAGGATTCAAACCTTGGAGTGGGGGAATCCATAATAGGCAGGATTTTTGGCTGCTGCCAATAAAGTCAATAAAATACTTTATCAGAAGACAATTTGTTGTTGTTCAGTAACTAAATTGTGTCCGACTCTTCCAGACCCCCATGGATCACAGCACACTAGAGCCCCTGTCTTCCACTATCTCCTGGGGCTTGCTCACACTTGTGTTCTCTGCATCAATGACACTAACCCCTTTTAGTAAAGTAGGCAATTTAAACATCACCATACCAACTTTAACAAACTGAATTTAGTTCTAGTCAAGTATTCTGAACAGTAAATATTTTAAAAGGTTTTGCTTGATACAATGAATGTTGGATGGGAAGAAGCAGGAACATAATTCTGTCTAGAAAAGATGACTAATCACAACATCTAGTGTTATGAGGTATTAAGAGGCTTGACAAGAATGCAAAATATTGTAGTGCTTTTCAAGGACTAACAAACTGACAGTCTTATAGATAACTAACCAGTATATCATCATCATCCGTAAACTTATCTACAGCAGTTTATACCACTAGTTAGTATGACTCATACACTGAATCAGAAAAGTTCTGTTTCCTGAAATCTGTAGGAGCAATATTATAACTTCCTCTGCAAAACTCTCATTTGTTATTTGTCATATTCCCCAAAATGGGCAAAATAGTCCTATATTTCAGTTACTAAAGGATGAGCTGGTTTTTCAACTAAAGGTAGATCAGATGTAATGTGGATTCAGAGACTGGGAGAATGAACTATTACTATAGGGGAAAAAAACTTAGGGCTTGCTTGAAAATATGAAAAAATAACTAAATAATATCCTCCGCTTATAGTTTTCTATTAAAAAAGCAAAAAAAAAATCTAGTTATTCAATATAGAAATATTGTGTATTATTTTTGTATTAAAAGCCTTAATGGTACAGTGGTTAGAATACAGTATTGGAGGTTAATTCTGCCAAATGCCAGCAGTTTGATCCCAGCTCAAGATTGATTTAGCCTTCTATCCTTCCAAACTCGGTAAAATGAGGACCCAGATTGTTGGGGGCAATATGCTGACTCTGTAAACTGCTTAGAGAGGGCTATAGAGCACTGTGAAGCACTATATAAGTCTGCTATTGCTATTATTGGATATTTAGATTGTATATTTTAAGATGTATGCTTAAATTTAGAATAAGTGGTTATTTAGTTTTAAGGATTAATTCTATTGGGATTAATTTTTCATTATTTAAACAGCACATAAGTAGAAAGATTCTGTACAGTCATTATGATTATAATCTAATAAAGTGTCTAAAAGTTCAAAATCTTACAGAAAGCATATGAAATTGGATGTGTTTCACTAAAATGGACACTTCTGTACGATTATAATTTAGTTTGTAATAAAGTGTTATTGGCTTATTCAAGATAAATATGAAACAATGCAAGTGGCAAACCAGTTTGATGTCTGCAGGTTCCTCTCTCATGAGAAACATTATTTGTAGCCTTTAAATTTCAAGTGATGAGTTTACAACAGCAATTAATGAGATGAACTTTAATAATAATAATAATAATATTTTAATTTGTATACCGCCCTTCTCCCGAAGGACTCAGGGCGGTGAACAGGCAGATAAAATATAAATACACACAATAATTAAAAACAACCCTTAAAAAACTAATTTAAATGCCCAAAATGTTAAAAAACATACTCCCCCGTAAAATAACACAATTTTAAAAACCCATCCAATAAAAATAAAAATCAGGCTAGTCCAGCCATATGAAATAAATAAGTTTTAAGTTCGCGGCGAAAGGTCCTAAGGTCAGGTAATTGTCGAAGTCCGAGGGGAAGTTCGTTCCACAGGGTCGGAGCTCCCACAGAGAAGGCCCTCCCCCTGGGGGCCGCCAGTCGACACTGTTTGGCTGACGGCAACCTGAGGAGTCCCTCTCTGTGGGAGCGTACCGGACGATGGGAGATAGAAGCCGGCAGTAGGCGGTCCCGTAGATAGCCCGGTCCTAAGCCATGGAGCGCTTTAAAGGTGGTAACCAATACCTTGAACTTTGAACCTTCCACCTTCAGTTTAGCAGCTGTTCCCTAATTCATCCTTTTGTAATTTGCATCCTCAAGATATTTTGGACTTCAGCCTTTATAAGCCTAGCCATTAAGACTATTGGCATTGAGCTTAGAGAGACTTTAAGATGCCTGGTTTATCTCTCTTATGCTCTAAAGCTATCTTTCCCCCCTGTGTTATTGCTATTGGGAATAATGAGAAAATAACCTGCTTATCAGTACTGAATGATTTATACAGTCCCTTTTTATTAAGCACATGTCTCTTAAATCTCTTGATTAATTCCATTAGTATGAATCATCCAGGCATTTTCCTATCATTTCTTTTCCAGATTTTTCATTTCCAAGTCTGCTTGGCCATTATCTTCACCACTTCTCACAGTTGAACACAGACAAAAGACAGGAAGCATCATGAGTTCCTCAATGTTTTCTCTCTAGTCAACTTACAAACAAATGTAAAAATCATTCATGGTGCCCTGCCCTGCAAGCTATAATCATTTTCAGTATCCCTGTGCGTTTTGTCCCCCAAAAAATCAAGCCTAATTCTTCCCATGTTTTAAATACTACTGTAAACCATGATTACAACATCACACTGTAGTTATGCAACCAGAACATGATTGTAAGTTCCAGCATAAGGTATCTGTGTTGAGAAGTGGACTAGGAAAGAGAAGGCAGAAAAATGGAGTAAAATAAAAGTCTTATTTCTTCAGAATAAATCAGTTTGGACTGTTCATAGGGACTGACTAGGATTAAGAGCAAAGGATTGGCCAGCAATAAATAGGGGTGTAAGGTGATGGCCAAATGGCCTTTTCCAACTGTAAGATAGCGATAATAGATATACTGCCTTGGGGAAAGCTCCAAGGTCAGATAGCAACGGGCAGAAAAAGGCAAAGGTTCAAAAGAATAAATAGAAAAATGCATCAACCACAAACCTCATGGAGTTCCACTACTGTATCAGAAACTACGATATGTGCTTTCAGTTGTGCCACAGCTGACTTCTCCCTGCCCCCCTGAAATAAACTATCTTTGCTGTACAAGGAGAATGATGGCTTATGATCACAGGGGAAGGATGTGATGCCCGTGCAAGAGTAGAACCAAAGTTTCATGCCATAATTTTTGTATAATAATGTATAATACATGTACACTCCAACAATAGGAGTTGAATTATAGTGATTTTTTCCCAAAAAAGGTTCCAGCTTCCAAGAACATACGATATATTCTTTTTCTCCTACGGTGTCTGAAAAAACATCTGTTTTCCGCTTTCCTATGCACAAAGACTTTTTCTTGGTACCAGTTTATCCAAAAATGCCAAGCCCTTCAGGGAAATTGTATCTTAGCTCAAAATGGATGCAGCCACTTCAGGGGTCACTTTCCCATTTCCCTGTTGACTTTATTTGTCATTTTCCTACACATACTCTGGTAGTTTACAGATTCTGGCAGGTTGCAATTCTGCAGTTAATATCAAGGTAGCTAATATTACCTTAATTAATTATTCCCTTGCTTATGCTTTGTGTCAATGCTTTATTGTTCCTGTACTCATGGTAACAGTTTGCAGAGTTAATTGCCTGAATTCAGTGGCTCTTTTTGACAGCAACCTATTTCTCTCATCAAATTTCAGCAGATGCATGTTTTTGGTTCCAATTATTGTGTGTGATTATAGCTATTAGCCAGCACCCAAGCACAAGACATTTTTGCTATAATATGAAGAAATCTCCAGCCATAGATAATAGAATTGATAGCTAACACAGAATGTGGAAAGACACAGGAATTCTAAATTATAAAGGTCCATAAAGTTCAATGGGAGGCAAGAGATCAAGCAGAAGCAAAATAGTAAGAATCCAAATGTTAAATTCAATCCATGGGTCAATACAACAGAAACCGAGTGATGATTTCAAACCCAGAGCAAGATTCAAAGCTAACATAATGACGTCATTACAGATCTGGTATATTGTAAACTGAAAATGTTTAGGTAAATATTTTGTCTAAGATTTGTGAACCGAAATATCTGCATTTTTCAGGAGTTTGATGGTGTCTAATCTTCTATCAGAATTTAATTTAATGGTGTCTCATCTTCTATCAGGTGTCTCATCTTCTATCAGAATTTAATACTGGGTGCTCTGTATTTTAAGGAAGTTGAGTAGAATTTGTATGTTGGCTCTGATCTTTTTGATTCCTGAATCTCATTTTCACTCTGAGGATAAAATCTTCCAGGAGTTCAGTAAAGGTTCTTGACAGCGATGGGTTTCACATTATGTTACCACCAGTTCGCCCTGCACATGCACGCTTGCTTCGTGCATGCGGCTGCCTTCTGCACATGTGTTTTGCTCGTGCACATGCCTTTCACACATGTGCCCGGCCTCAAAAATGCACCTAAATAGGACGGCATAGAGCCCACCCGCAATTTCCGCTACTGTTTCACCCGAACTGGTCCAAATCAGCTGAATACCACCTCTGGTGCTTGAGTGTATTACCTAGTGTGGGAAGAAATATCCCTCTGGTTCAGTTCCAAGTGGGGAGAAAGACACTGGAAACATGGAGGCTGATTGGAAAGATGGTTTAATGATGAAGCAGAACCACATGGGTTTGTGGTTCTGGGCAGCTGACAAAATGGAGTTGAGAGTGGGTGGTTTTTATACCTTCTTTGGGCTTTCTTTTGAGCTTCCTGTTCCTGTGTAAGAACATGGCCTTTAATATTCTATTGGCTGTTGTCAGATTCCTATGGGGTCATGTAGGGGTTATATAGGGGTCATAGCTGGCTCTATATGCAAAACAGAAAATGGAAATCCTTGGTGTTTGTCTTAGCTAATTTTGTCAACCTTTTGTTTGTTGCTTATTTGAGTTTCTGTCTTGACCCAGTCTTTCTGAATGGATTACCAAATCTCCATTTCTAAAAGATGGCCTCAGTTTCTGCTTGGGACAGGGAAATTGGGCTGGTTTCTGAATAGGCTGGCCCAATATTTCTTAATGGGCACAAAATATCTGCTCGGGGCTATTAAGAAAGACTTGGGCTGCTTTCTGTCTCCAAGAGCATGTTTCTCCACTTCTCCTTTAGGGAAATATAATATTCTGTCTTTTTAATATTTCCCAAAATATTTCATTCTTTTTGGGGGAGGGGTGCTGACTTTCTTCACTAGTATAATGTTTTTTGTTTTTGTTTTTGTTTACATTTATACCCCGCCCTTCTCCGAAGACTCAGGGCGGCTTACAGTGTATAAGGCAATAGTCTCATTCTATTTGTATATTTTTTACAAAGTCAACTTATTGCCCCCCCAACAATCTGGGTCCTCATTTTACCTACCTTATAAAGGATGGAAGGCTGAGTCAACCTTGGGCCGGGCTCGAACCTGCAGTAATTGCAGGCTTTGTGTTCTTAATAACAGGCTGTTATGTGATAGGGTTGCTACAGTAACTCCTACAATAATTCACCTTCACTGTTCAAATGGATTATTGCATAATTGATAATTACTGAATTAGGGTTTTTTTATGGTTGAGTCACCTAGTCACCTGTGTAAATGGTGTTATAAATAAATTAGAAATAAATAATATATTTTCATTAAAACATCTGCCAGAATGACACATTATTAAAAGTCTATCTAAAGGATGAAAGAACGGAGACACATTTTTGGGAAAATATTTCATGTTTAGGCAGCATTCAATTCTGGCTGGATGGTGGGGAATGGAAGGATCTCCTTGCAGACAGCTGGTCAATTGCATTCTTTCAGAAAGTCGTTGAGGCCAACTGGAGGTTTATCTGTGTTGTCAGGGTCACCTGAGTAGTGCAAATGGATGTGGAGCCTTCTTGGAACTGTTAAAAGGACTGTGTTGTAGACTGGAGATAGATGATGTCATAGTGCAGAGAAGAGCAACAAAGATGATTAGGGGACTGGAGGATAAAACATATGAAGAACGGTTGCAGGAACTGGGTATGTCTAGTTTAACAAAAAGAAGGACTAGGGGAGACATGATAGCAGTGTTCCAATATCTCAGGGGCTGCCACAGAGAAGTGGGAGTTGGGCTGTTCTCCAGAGCACCTGAGGGTAGAACAAGAAGCAATGGGTGGAAACTGATCAAAGAAAGAAGCAACTTAGAACTAAGGAGAAATTTCCTGACAGTTAGAACAATTAATCAGTGGAACGACTTGCCTGCAGAAGTTGTGAATGCTCCAACACTGGAAATTTTTAAGAAAATGTTGGATAACCATCTGACTGAGATGGTGTAGGGTTTCCTGCCTGGGCAGGGGGTTGGACTAGAAGGCCTCCAAGGTCCCTTCCAACTCTGATGTTATGTTATGTTATGTTATATCCCTCCACCTCTGTTGAGAGAGGGCTGTTCAATTTTGACCCCTCTTTCAAACCAGCGGTCCTCTCTGTCCAAAATGTGGACTTTGCTGTCTTCAAAAGAGTGGCCTTTGTCTTTTAAATGCAGATGGACTGCTGAATTTTGTCCTGATGGGTTTGTTCTCCTATGTTCTGTCATGCATTTATGAAGTGGTTGTTTTGTTTCCCCAATGTACAGATCTGCACATGGCTTACTGCATTGTACTGCATATATCGTGTTGCTGTTTTTGCCTGGGTGCTTTATCTTTGGGATGGACATGCTTCAAAACCCGTATTCTTGAGTTTGAAGGGTGCATATATATTGTATTGGCTGAAGATCCTCCCGAGCTTTTCCAATATTCCTGCAATGTATAGAATGACAATGTTGCTTCATTTATTGTTCTCTTCATTGTCTGTTATAGAGGAGCTCCTGTAAGATATTTTTTGAGATTTGATGAAGGCCCACTTAGGATAGCCACATGTTCTGAGAGCTTCCTGTGTGTGATGTGTTTTAGTTCTTTTTCTTTTCCATCTTTTCTGGTAGACAGTCCTTCAGCTCAGTGGTATAGGGTTCTGATGGCTTCCATTTTGTGCTCCAGTGGGTGGTGAGAATCAAACTGTAAATACTGATCTCTGTGTGGGTTTTTTTTTTTGTAAACTTCAATATTAACTTCCCCACCATCCAGCCAGAGCTGAAGAAGCTTCTTGGATGAGAAACAAAACATCTGCAAAGAAAAACCATTCCTTGGATTCCTTGGATGGGCTCTAAGCATGAATCCAAAAGCTCAGAAGAGTATATCTCTAGTACTGCTGACTGACCTAAATTCGATCTCGCATCATTTTTAATTTTTTATAAAACCCAAATGCCCAATATCTGAAAAGTAAACATATGAGGAATCATCATCAACCTGTCCCATCTAATCAAGCAGGGTGTTATTGGTGCAAAGCCCATCAGTTAAAGAATTTCCACTGGTGGGTCTAGGAAGAGAGCCTTCTCTGCTGTTGCTCTTGCCCTATAGAACATCTTGCCTCCAGTGGTGAGGTAACCCTCCCCCCTCTTTTGGGAAGGGTGTAAACACATGGTTTTGCACCTGGGGGTGTAAAAGTGGTATGCAATCCTAGGGATAATTTTTGTAACGCTTAACTTTTTAAAATTCTGTTTTAATATTCCTTTTAAATTCCTTATTTTTTTATCATTTTATTATAAACTGGCTGGAGTCACTTAGGTGGGATGGGCAGTATAGAAATTTGATAATTAAATAAAATAAATATGGGACATTAAAGGAAATGCATTCTTAATATGCTTACAGTGTCTTAACTCCTAGTTAGAGCAGCTGGCTTCTCAGATAAGCATCATCTTCCTTTGGCCATGTAACTATATTACAGCACCTGCTGACTCTGCTCCATCTGTCACTTATCCTTGCTGAAAGGCAATCCCTTCATTCTGTTACCACCTGGGACCATTCCGGCATTTGTGAAAATCCTCCATAATCTCTGTTTCATGAAAAGAATTGCTTCCAGCAGTCTTAGTCTGCTACCAACAAAAATAGTAAATTATCCAATGGCATTTTAGAAAAGCAAATATACTATAGCAATCTGCAAGTCTAGTTTCTAAAATGCACTCTTACCTTGGAAGAGAAGATGCACACGCATGCATATATACCATCTAGGCTAGGAATTAAATAGTGGAAAATAGAAGAGAGACAATAGAGAAAAATGAAATAGAAGAAGTGAAGAGGTAAACATGAAGCCTATACAGCACTTCAGATTTAGTTCCAGAAAATATGTTTTGATGCACACAGAGATGAAAATATAGCACTGAAAAGCCCTATTTGCTACCTGTAGAAGATAGCAACTCCTCCATTTGTTTGTCTCTGATCCTTCTGTTTCCTTTCCATTCTATAATGCCTTTATTCACCCAGGTATCCCAATTAAAGTTAATAAAATATGAAAATACTAGAATTATAATGATACTATGCTGAAGAAAATATTCATATTCCCTAATATGAAAATTACCTTGTGAATTAATTTTAGTACTAACCATTGCAAGAACAATAATCTTGAGCTAAAAATTGCTTCCATTTTTTTTTAAATTTCACATAATGCATTTGTCTAAACAAATGGTGTTTTTTCTAGAATTTTGAATACCACTTTTTATTCTTTCCACTAATTGCTGATAGTATAGAGGAACATTTGCAATAATGAAACAGAGACTTTTGGGGTTTAAATATAGCTTCCAACTGTGGAAGCTTAGCCTGTTTATAAGTTATAGGAGAATTCCAAGCTTTCAATGTGCTGCAAATGCAATTTGATTCTCAGCATCTGTCACGAAAACTGTAACTTGAAGAGGGTGCCTATCATAAAATCTGACTGGCAACTTTTATATGATGTAGAAAATTCAGTGCCAGTTATTCTTCCATACCCACTGCCCTCCCTCACATCTGGTCTCAGGTACTTGCACTTAATCCTCATTACTTTTCTTAATATTAATGAATAGGCACAAGATTTGTACATTGGCACAAGATAGAAATTTGAATCTCAATCCTACATACATTCCTACTCTCAGGTTTTTGTAGTACGGTAAAACCACCAAAGCAATTTTAATATAGCTATGCCTTGCCAGTTTGGAAGATAGTCTTCCTAGCAGGTTTAACAATTCCCTGATCGAACTATATTTCTTTCCTCTATTTGTAATATTTTGTATTTCTACCAATATGAATATTAAAACGATGAAGAGAATAAAGGAGAAGAGTAGCCTAGATACTGAAACAAAAAGAATACTGTACCACAGTCACAGCAAGTAGAACAGAACTGGAGAACTGTTAAAGGTATTTTGAATTTTTAATTCTAATAAAAGCAACCTGCACTATGTTTGAGTTGGGCAGAAATATAAATTTATTTAATTAATAAATAACTATCATGCAAAAAAATCCCTTCTGATTGTAATCTAGCAGAATCATCATTGATTAATCATTAGCTTTTTGAATTCACCTAAAACCCTAAAAATTAGGAAACATTGTTTTTTCTGTATCAGATGGAGCTCATTTACTACATTTTGTTTATTTGGTCAAAGTTGTCTTTTGTTACCCAACACATAAAGTTGAAAATTATTTACTAAATAATTTCTATCTAATATTATATTAATTGATCTTGAAATATGCTATTATTAAAATAATCCAACAAAACCATCATAAATAGAAAGAGCCACAATCCAGTGTAATCATCTTTACTAGAGACAATTGTATTAACTGACAAAGAAGTCTGCAGTCAATAAAACACTTAAAATAACTTTTTGAAAATTATAAAGTCTTAATTTGGCATTTAATAGGGCAACTGCAAATATTTATGGCTAATGCCTTGCTCCATGATTCCACAAAATATTCCAATGGAGGCACAGAGCATTTAGAGATAGATTTTAATACTTGGACAGATAAAGCATCATAACACTCCTTTCAACTTTGCAGATGTTGCTGGGTCTGTGTAATTATAGGATGACATTAGTCCTAAAGACAGTTCAACAGTTGCTTTCTTCATGAGCTTTTAACAGTTCACAGGCATAGAAAATATGAAGCCTCTGGATACTAGTATGTTTCCAGATACTTCCTTTCCTATTTGTTTTTTTAAATTATTATTATTAATAATTTTATTTGCTACCCATCTTGCCACTCTGGGCAGTTTACCAAGTTAGATTGTTAAGTTAGCTTTTCCTCCTGATTTTATTTATCTGATAATTTTAAGAAAAATAAATAGGAAGTGGGCATGGTGCAATGCCAAGGATCTCTAGTTTCATCTTAAAGATCCTACAGAAAAAAAGTAGTGAAATAATGAATGACCACTCCATAAAAGACAAAGGTGTGGTGAGGTGATGGAAAAACTGTGTGGACTGGCAGATGAAGCAATGGAGAACAATTGTCTTGTTAAACATTTTCAAAACTAGGCCGCATGGTTATATTTTGGGGAAATATGACAATACTGTATGTTCTAAAAAATCCAGATGCTTCCACCAAAAAGATTGCTCTAACCTTGATTATTGTAACCTGGGTTGCGAGATATCAGTCACAAAGTAATTATTAATATATTAATTCAGATATTGTATAAATTACAAAGTAATTTTTGATAGTGTTGTGCATTTTAGTTCCTGGTGTAATACATGTAATTTTTGTCTTTAACCTTACAGCAACTGTCTTTTTGGCATATATGTATGTACTTTTCAAGGAAACATTTCTCTCATTAATTATTTACATCTTCAGCAAATGAGATGTCTATATACACAGCAGACATACATTTTGAAATAGCTCAAAAGGACAGGGGTGTTTGTTTCACTTTTTGTCTTCAAATGGAACTTCTATTGTATATAAGGATTCGTATTATTATGAGAAGATTCTGCCCTGGCTAGCTCAGCACTTTTCAATTTAATGAGGCCAAACAGTCAGAATGAAGGAAGGCAGACAAGGCATGAATGTCAGGGATAGAAATAATTGCTGGAAGAAGATAACAAACCTACTGCCAAAATCTACTAAACAGCTATTGCCAAAAACACATTTTCCTCTCCTGGGAGAATTTGGAAAATAGTAAATCCCCAAATGTGCAGGAAGAAACAAACATTGCTTGCAGAACTTCTATGCAGCAATAAATGTATTCATCTATCAAAAGTTTTGTTTTGTTTTTGGAGAGGTTACATTTATATCCTGCCTTTCCCTTTAGAACAGCAATAATACTAAGAATACAACAGATAAATATTTTATGCACAATAATTAAATAGTTTAAAGGACAATTTTATAAAACCACTGAAAACAACCACCACCACAACCAGCTGATCTGCCATTTCCCACCCTTTAGGACAAAAAGGATTGGGAAAAGCTGTGAAAAGATTTGCCCTGTAGTGTCAAGGGGTATCTCTGTTAGGAAAGTGATGTGCCACATTGTTTGGCAAAAGAAGAGCGTACCTGGACAGGTATTCCAAATCCTTGGAAAAATTAGTAGAAAGAATAACGTTTCTTGAAAATATGACTTTAGACTTTAAAAGATCCTAAAATTCATGCATGCTTGTAAGGCAAAATGCCATCTTTCAGTGGTCTCATATCGAATGGAGCTGTATCAGTCATAATTTTAATTTGCTTAGAAGCAGATAGGTAATCAGCATCATTGCTGTGAAAAGAAGTCATTTGTTTCTTATAATCATTCCCAACAAGACATTTTTTTTCAAAAATCTTATAACTTGTATGTTTCAATGGGACATAACTATGGCTTGTATGTCTACATCTCCAGGAAAAGAGCAGTTGCTGTGAAAATCTTTTGAAAACTGAACATCTGAATCCAACACTATAGCTGAATTGCAAATTTGAGCCTTGGACTCTAAAGAAAAAAGAAACCAGTGAAATCTTCATTCCCTAATCTGACTTCTGACTTCAAGGAATCAATATCTTTTCTACATTAAGCTTCATCTTCTTTAAGCTAGCTATGTCTGACCATACTTGTAGATCAGGGTAGTCAAACTCAAGGCCCACGGGCCGGTTCTGGCCTGCGGGGTGCTTAGATCTGACCCGCAGGGCTACCCTGGAAACAGTGAAGGACCGGCCCACAATGCCTCTGCCAGCAAAAACAGAACTCGTGAGTTCCATTTTCGCTGGCAGAGGGTTGCAGGAGGCCCTTGCAGCCAAAAACAGCAGCCCTCACAAGCTCTGTTTTTGTTGGCAGAGGGTTGCAGGAGGCCATTGCAGCTGAAAATGGAGTTTCAGAGGGGTGGCCGTTTTCATTTTTGCTCCATTTCAGCCTGCAACAAGTTGGGATAGGCCCACAGAGGGCCAAATGGCATGCCAGATCCAGCCCCAGAAGCTCTATTTCAGCCTGCAATGGCAGTCAATCTGCTGGACAAGGTCTGGGGAGGCCCAAACGGAACTGCAGAGGAACGCATATGGCTGAGAGGCTAGAGAGGAGACTGCTTGCTAGATTGTCACAAGGTAAAAGACCCAGCGCAGCAGGTTGGGTGGGAGGGAAGCAATTGTGGGGAGCATGAGGCCTGAATGGAGCTTCTTGGGGGTGGATCCACCCCTCAGAAGCTCCATTTTGGCCTGCAATCTGCCAGGCAAGGCCTCTGGAGGCCCAAATGGGCCGTCAGAGGGGTGAATCCACCCCTTGGAAGCTCCATTTTGGCCAGCAAAGTTCAGGATGAAAGTTTCAGAGCCTCTGAGGAAGGAGTGAAATGCTCCCAGTTCGGATCAGATCGGCCCATCCGGTAGATGGTGGCGGGTGGTTCAGAGAACTGGTAGCAAAAATCTCTGGACCCCCACCCATGCCCACCCAGTGCCCAGTCGCTCGCTTCCCCACTTGCCGCTTCTTTTAAAAAATGCTTTTAAAAGGTAAAAAAAAAAAGAGGCTCTGATGATCACAGCTGAGCCGTGTTATCATCAGAGGCTTTTTTTTATTTTTAAAAGCATTTTTTTAACCATCTATTCGGCTGAATAGGTTGTTTAAAAATGCTTTTAAAAGGTAAAAAAAGGCTCTGATGATCCCAGCTGAGCTGCCTGAGTCACCTTGCAGGGAATATGGGAAGTATAATAATTTAATAAATGGAAATTGTCAGGGTATGTAGATTTAATAGCTGTAAACTGATGTAAGGTTGTAAGCAGCGGCAACTGAAAGCTGATGCAATGGGAATGAGGCAGCAAGGTTACTGCCACTTTAAGAAGCTGGGTAAGAAAGTGCCTATATAAGGGAAGCCATTAGAGGGCGTCTCCCTTCTTCTCATGTTCTCTCTCATTGTGTATCTCATTGCTCTCCTTGTGTTTTTTTTTCTCCCTTGACAGACCCCAGGGCAGGAAGGAAGAAGGCAGGAGAGAAGGTGAGTGAGCAGGAAGAGAGAAGAAAGGATAGTAGGAAGGAAAAAGGTGGTTTCAGCCCTTCGGGTTTATTTTTCCCCACACCATATGCTGCTCCAAGAGATTGAGATAACAACAGTTTTTTTCCACCCTGTAGTTATTATTATTATAATCTCAACTTTACAATTAAAGACAATGTTATACTGTACATGGTTATTCAGAAGCATTCCTAAGAAAGTTGAGATAGGTTATATGGTTAATTGTAGAAGTAGGTTTCTGTTTGTTAACCTTGTAGCCTGAATGTTAAAGGAAACAAAATGCAACATAAAATGGAGCAGGAAATGTTAGTTCTATAAACTCTGCTGTAGCATAACCTATTAGACCTTTTCATAAAACATTGACAATCAAATGGGCAGGTGCCAAGCTATTCTTAAAACATTAAAAGAGTTTACATGGAGCCAAGCTCAACTTCCTTTGAATCAGTAACTAACTATAAACTATAAAGTTTATAAACTATAAACCATGCAACAAATTCTCAAGGCCAGGTTCTCTTTCAAATACCAAAGTTTTGCTTACAACCTGTCAGTGTGAGGCTGGCAGGACTTCCTAGAGAGACAGTCCTGCCTCTGGTACTGAAAGGGCTCTTCAGACAGATTATCCAGGAGATCCTCTTTTTTTTTTACAGCTGATTGACAAGTATAAGGAAATATTCAGACCATAGTTACTCAGTATTGTGTATATAGTACAGTTTTGGGGCTAACCAGAGTAATATTTTAAATTTTCTTACTGTGCAGAAGTTTTCAAAACACAGTATTCTTTGCAGTAAAAATACATTTGTTATTTTATTAGGGTATAGTGATTGAAATTTGCAATATTTTCACAAATAGTTAAAGCTAATCCTTTCTCCTGCTTTTGGGGATAGCAAGGAAATCTACAAATTGTATTCCAAACTTTTTTTTTATTAATTAGGGAATGGAGATCTACCTTCCTACAATCACCTCCAGGCATATGTATGACCCCTGCACATCATCTTCTAATTCAGAAAGCACAAAGAAACGTAGTTGAACATTATGACAATATTGCTAGCATCATACATCAAGACAACAGTCACTGCAGTTTAATATACAAAGAGAGAAACAATGAAACTTCATAGCAAGACTTCATAATTGTCCCCAAGTTATTCCTAGTGATAAGAAAGATAAAGAACCTGGATTGTTAGAATAGGCTAAAACATTTTAAGACTATAAAGAACCATGGAACAAGAAATTGGACCAATCTAGTATGTGAATCCTGGTGGCACGGTGGTTAGAATGCAGTATTGCACGTTACTGTGCCCATAGTCTGGAGTTCAATCAAAGCTGACTCAGACTTCCATCCTTCTGAGGTCGGTAAAATGAAAACCCAGATTGGTGGGGGAAATTTGCTGACATTTAAACCACCCAGAGCAGGGGTCTCCAACCTTGGTCCCTTTAAGACTTGTGGACTTCAACTTCCAGAGTTCCTCAGCCAGCTTTGCTTTGCTGGCTGAGGGACTCTGGGAGTTGAAATCCACATTCTTAAAGGGACCAAGGTTGGAGACCCCTGACCCAGAGAGTGCTGTAAAGCACGATAGGATAGTAGATAAGCCTAAGTGCCATTGTTATGAACATGGATTTAAATCTAGAAATTAATCAACCAAATTTATTTTCTACCTTTTTATGCATTTTTAAAAAAAAGCTGATTGGTGAAGATATACCCAAACTACAATTTATCTGTTATCCCTGCCTTCTTTGGAAGACCTAGCCAGTGAGAGTAGCTATTAACTCAGTATTTATTTAAAATTTCAGCCTTCAGACATATTATTGTCTCTTCCAAAAGGATGTACATAATTCTATTCCATTATATATATTTAACAATCCTTCAGTTTACACAGTCAATTCTACCTGTTAAATATTACCAGCCATGGAAAGCAAAGAACAAGAGGCCAGGAGCCTGGCCTGCTATTGATTGATTGAATTATTTTTCTTCTTGTCATCCCAAAATGGTTCCCAAACATCTTAGAAACAGACAATGAAAAAAGACAGATGCTGTTTACAGATCCGATCAGGCACTGCCACCCTCCTTTATCTCTCATGATCAATGAAAAGAAAGGGAGATTGCCTCCTGTTGCTATAAGTGAGAAAGAGAATCATGAGAAAAAGCAGATAAAGAAGAAGTCTGGAATTATGAAGAAAATACAAAAGTGCCTCAAAGAAACTCCCCCCCCCAATCCCATTGCAACAGCAGCAGTACCGGAAGGAACCAAAATAATATGCCCCAGATCAAGTAGTTCCAATATATTTGGTCCTGAAAAGTTATTGCCAAAACAAGGGGAGGAATATTTGCACTTTCTGTGCATCATCCCACTCTGTTCCCTTTTCTTCTCTCTAAAGGTTGGATAAATGCGCAACACCTGAAAAGTGATCAATAAATATTTCTCAACTGCTTCTAAATGGTACCGAATCCACATATCCACAGAATCTATTCAGCTGAGCAAAAAGTGAAATATTCAAAAACTGCATTTTTGAAAAGCGGGAAATATTTACTGAAGCAAATAAAAGATTCTCATGGTCTCTAGATTCATTTGTTGGAACAATAAATGAAAAGAAAAGCTGTACCATCTTTTAATACACCTTTGTAGATCTTGCATTACATGTGCATAGCCTTAAGATATAAGAGATGGATTAAGAGATGCATGGATTTCACCTCCCAGAATTCCCCAGACAGCATAAGAAACACTGATCTCTTCTAATATTTATATTAAAAAACTTGAGTGGATGCCAGCTGCTCAAACAAATATCTATAGATCATGAGATAATTCACTTTATGGTTGTAGGAGCGGCCTTTTGGTTGGTAGGACCTTTTTGAGGACAAAAGGTTGATAGGACCTTTTTGAGGAAAATTTAATGAATGAATGATTCAGTGGCGTTTTCTTCATCAACATCAAATACTTGCTTTCCACTTGTATATTATTATTCACAGATTTGGTGCCTGTAAAGATATAGATCCATTTTATGTTTTATTTAGGGCACAATACATAGAATTAACGGTTCTTTCAGTAAGGCTTTCAGATCTATGCTACAAACATCTCAGCCAGCCATAGTTGAGTTTACTTAACATTGACTTATTTTAATAGGATTTAAAATTTTAAGTGGATGTAAAATATTCTAAGATATAGATTTATATCAATGTCATTTTGATTTTTTACTCAGTTTTACAACAAAAAATCACTCAGAGAAGCTGAGTGGTTTTTTTAAAGGAAAATAATATTAACTATATGTTTAGGATTACATAATATGCTAAACTATCTGTGTTTAACAAATCATAATTGTGTTCAAATAACATCCTATTTTCAAACCAATAAGCCATATGCATTTTGCTTAAAATGGCTTGGTTCCATTTTAATCTAGTCTAACAATTAATACACAATACAGTACAATATATAGCTAACAGAAATGAACACAATCAATTAATCAGAACACATACCGCTGTTACTCTCCTACAATGTTACAGCAGATAACAGCACATAAATTATATTGACTGATCTCAAAAAAGCTGCACAGAGGTGGACCTAATTGTACTTGGCTAGGAAACTCTCAGAAAAGTTAGTACAATATATTAACACATTAACACATATATTAACACAATAAAAGTTTCATCTCAACATTTCTCCCCTTTATATTATATAGCTGAAAAATGGAAGGAACAAAATCTGTAAGAATAAATGGTAATACCGTTCTAAGATCAGCATCAATTGATTTGTCACATCCAGAGCTACAATCCATCAATTTTTCATTTTGCTGATAGTCCAGGTGTACTAAGCCTCGACAGTGAGAATGGCACGTGTATTTACAATCTAAAAAACAATCAGAAGAAGTTTATATTGTTTTAATGCAATCATTGTCAAGACCCTTGTCATCACATCTGTGACTCCAGCACAAATGCTCATCTTCTTAAATAGGAGTTGCACACTCACTTCCCCCAGTCAATTTGTAATCCAGTTATCCCTTTAGCAATATACAACCCCACAACCAAACAAAGGGTGCTACTTTGAGGAATGGAGCCCTAGCTAATTTCTTTCACTCAACTGTCCAAGGCTGTACCACCTCCTAAGCCACAAACTAACCACCTGTATTTTAGCCTCAAGATTGTGCAGATCCAGTCACTTAATATCTGAAAGAAATATTCAAACCTGTTTAGGGTGAGACTATTTTATAATAATGTGCAGTACAAGTCAGAAAAACATTTCAGCTTTAGGAATGCATGAAGCTGTCCCTCCTTTCCTTAACAGTAAAGGGACTCAGTTCCACGAATATCATTACAGTATGAAAGAAATATCCACATCACAGAAAATAAAACTTCCAAAAAAGTTCTAATACTAGTTGAAGCCTTTTATCCTTCTAGAACTGTTTTATATTCTCCCATATTTGGTCCTTCCTTGAAAAAAAGTGATAGACTTAATGAGATACTTCTTCACATTAAGAGCATGTGCCTCTTGGCTTATTATATAGCGTTTTACTCAATGCTGTAGGTACCTGTACATGTACTGGAACTGGGGAGCAAGAATAAAAAAAATACTGGTTGAAGCAGAGAAATCTCTCTTTCATAGTATAAACTAATTGTCTGGTCATTTACAGACCAGTCTTGATAGCCCTAGGCTATTAATACTCCTACATGCTCCTTGTTCATGAAAATCCAATCAATACCAGGATAGGAGAGACACAGCTCTAGCCTTATGGCTTGAGAGCCAGTTTGTAGTAGTTTGTAGTAGTTAAGACTTCAGGCTAAAAATCAAGACAACATGAGTTTTAGTCCCAACTAAAACAAACTGGGTAACCTTGGGTTAGTCTCTCTCTCTCTCAGCCCTAAGAAGGAGGCAATGGAAAGCCTCTTCTGAAAAACCTTACAGGGACTTGTTCAGGCAGTCTCTGAGACTCAGATAAGATTCAATGGAATAAAAATAATTATGGCTCCATCTGAACATAATTTATCATAAGTAAATGAAATTTTGTAATTCAAAAGTACAATTTATCTTATTTGCAACAGGAAGAGAAATTTGGCTAAATTCCAGGAATCAGAAATCAGTAAGCTATCTGCCAGTACCTGTAAACCTCCTTTGATTGGGTGGTAACTCAGGGTTCCATAACTGGTCAGTGTATCACTCCAAACCACTCCCCCCCCCAATATTCCAGATCCCACGAACTCTATACTGTATGTTGCCTTCATTGATCTGAAGCAGCTGTTGACTCAATTTCTGAGATAAGCTATGGAAGAAACTTGCAGCCATATCAACTGATTGTTTTTTTTATGTTTTTTTTATTTTTATTTCTTTTTGTCACAACAGTATACACAAACAATTGTCATAGATAAAACAACATATCTTGAAGAATAAATAAATATATATTCGTGCTTCTGGGAGCAATGTGTGATCGCAGCTGTTTCTTCCTTTTAACTGCTAGTGGGGGTTTGAACTGATTGGGTGGGAGCTTGGCTGTGCTCTGATTGGATGGAGGTTTTTTTGTGCTCTGATTGGCTGGGGGTGTGTCCTGTTTGGGTGGGGGCTTGGTTGTGCTCAATTTAGTCTGTGTTGCAGGGGGATTTGAGCTGGTGAGCTGCATAGCTGTTGTTTGGCTTTGTGGTGGTGCTACATCTTCATAGTGGGTGTCAGTCTGCTGCATGTATGGATTGGAGGGGTTTGAAATGGCTAATGTTGCAGCTGCGGTCTGGCTTCTGGTCCTTGGTCGTGCTTCATGATCAGTGTGGGTTTGGGTCTGCTTTCTGGGTGGATGTGCGGTGGTGACATCCTGTGTGGACCTCGTGAGTGTGGGTCTGGTGTCATTCCTCGTGTTAGGGACTCGTTTGTCAATAAGGCGGGTTTCAAATGGCTGGTAGGCGGAGGTATCATCTCGTTTGTTCATGCTGTGTGGGCGTTTTCTATCTCAATGGCTTCTCTGATTATTCTGTTGTTAAAGTGTTCAGTTTTGGCGATAGTTCTGGTCTTTTAAAGTCAATATCATGTCCTGTGACTTTAAAGTGTTGGACCAGGAAGAAGTTGGTTCCTCTTTTTGAATGAGTTCTTGTGTTCTTCAATGCGTGCACTTATTCTTCTGTTGGTTTGTCCAATGTATGTGGTGGGGCAGGCGGTGCATGGGATTTCATATACTCCTTGATTTTCTAACTCAATTTTGTCTTTGGGGTTTCTTAGGATGGTGGATATTTTTGGTTTGTGCAGAATGCTGTCTTGATGTTGTGTTTGTGGAGGATCTTGCGATTCTGTCTGTGGTGCCTTTTATATATGGGAGGAGGGCTGTGCCGTTTTCTTGTTCTCTGTCTTGGATTTTAGTGGGGGGTTCTTTTGGATTAGCTTGGTAATCTTATTTCTTTGGAATCCATTGGATGTTAGTACGTTAGTGAGAGTGTCTAGTTCGGTTTTTAGGTGTTGTTCGTCAGCTAAGCATTTTGTTCTGGAGATGAGTGTCTTGGCTACGGAGTTGATCTGTGCTGGGTGGTGGTGTGAGAGTGCGTGCAGATAGCGGTTTGTGTGTGTTTTCTTCTGGTAGATGGTGTGTCCTAGAGAGCCATTGGGTTTCCTGTAGACTAAGACATCCAGGAAGGGAAGTTGGTTGTTAACTTCTGTTTCCATGGTGAACTGCATTTTGGGGTGTAGGCTATTGAGGTGTGTGAGGAAGTTGTCAAGTTTTTCTTTCCCGTGTGGCCAGATTATGAAGGTGTCGTCTACATATCTGAGCCAGAGTTTGGGTTTGTGATCAGATTTTTCTAGAGCTTGGGTTTCAAAGTGTTCCATGTAGAGATTGGCAATGACAGGTGAGAGGGGTGATCCCATGGGTGCTCCTTCTACTTGTTTGTATTTTTGTCCATTATAGATGAAGTATGTGTTGGATAGGCAGTGGTTGGTCAGATCTAGGATGTGCTTGGGGGGGGTATATTTGTTTTGGATAGCTGTCAAGGCTTCTTTGATTGGCACTTGGGTGAAGAGGGATATGATACAGCCCAGCGACCTACTCGTGAGCTTTGATGTCATATCCCTCTTCACCCAAGTGCCAATCAAGAAGAACACAAGAACTCAGTCAAAAAAGAGGAACCAACTTCTTCCCTGGTCCAACACTTTAAAGTCACAGGACATGATATTGACTTTAAAAAGACCAGAACTATCGCCAAAACTGAACACTTTAACAACAGAATAATCAGAGAAGCCATTGAGATAGAAAAACGCCCACACAGCATGAACAAACGAGATGATACCTCCCGCCTACCAGCCATTTGGAAACCCGCTGTCAGCCTCCACTCCAATCTTCATATAGTTTTGAATGATTATATCAGTAGATAGAATGTAAAATGTTTATTTCTGTATTATAAACTGTTAAGGAAATGAGATGTATCATGCCTCCGTCCAGGGTGAGGGAAAGGAGCCTATTATGTGTGTCGGCTGACATAACAGGGGGGAGGGATGATTAACTACTGAGTGTTATCAGCGCGCGCTTTTCTAACCGACACTTCATTCCTAAGTTGACTGACATCCAGAGACCTGTGGAAGAAGATTACCACGAGGGGCCGTGAAGGAGTTGGCATTGGACCAGACCAGCCTGACCTCCTGGAGGAGGAGGGACAATTGGGGGGATATGATATGTTAGCCATATTTTGTCTCAGTTCCAGCTTTGCTTGGCTGCTATCAAGACTGTAAAAGTAAAAGTACTTGTTTTCATTCCAAATGAAGTCAAGGTGAATTCTTTCCTATTTATAGTCGGAGGTAGCCTGACATTAAGCTGGAACTCACATCATGTCTACCAACCAGGATTGCAATCGCAATACCGAGGGGGGAGAAAACCCAAATGTGATGGAAGGCCTGCTGCCGGCTGAGCTGGGGGAGGCGTCCGGAGGAATTTCTGCTGACACTTTAACCCTGAGCTGGAAGATTGCAGAGCTCGGTGGGCAGAGCAACTAAAACTGGAAGAGGAAGGTGGAAACCAAGCACAAAAGCTTCCTCTGGAGTAACTAAAAGGAAAAAGAAAAAGGAAAAAGAAAACTTTCGGAAACAGAACAAGAGATAAGGGACAAGCTCCAGTTGGAGGAAGCCTTACGTCTGTTCCGTGAAGTGAAAGTGAGGCAAGCAGCTCGCCGAAGGTATGAATCCCCTATTGGGTCCTCCAGGTGGGAGAGAGAAGAGGAGGAAGAGAATACAAAGGGGCCAGCTAAGGGTGATTTCCAGGGTGGTGAGATTTCTGAAGAGCCAGGGCTGGAAACTCTCTCCCAGAGGAGGCTGAATTGGATGAGGCGGCGCCACCTGCTGACCAAGCAAGGCCACGAGGGAAGGAAAAGCCAAAATTCCCCCATATCAGAGAAATTTGATGGAAATGCAAAGGAGTTGGGACTGTTCCTGGCGAAAGTGAATGACCACATGATAGACTGGGGGGAAGATTATTGGTCACAGGCAGCACAAGTGAGAGCTGTGACTCATAATTTGACCGGAAGAGCAGCTGCGTGGTATGTGTCGTTACATACAAACCACTCCCCCTTACTGCAAAACTACGAGCATTTTATGACTGCACTGAGGAGGAGGTTTGAGGACCCCCTGGCAGAGCAAAAGGCCAAAGGTCGGATGAAAACCATCAGGCAAGGGAGGAGGCCGGTGGCTGATTATAACCAGGAGTTCAGTGATTTAGTTCCCTTGATGAGAGGGTGGTCGGAGGTGACCCTTGTAGACATTTTCAAA
The DNA here is from genome assembly GCF_028640845.1 of Ahaetulla prasina. Lineage (NCBI taxonomy): Eukaryota > Metazoa > Chordata > Lepidosauria > Squamata > Colubridae > Ahaetulla > Ahaetulla prasina. Next base: position 47,048,502 of record NC_080545.1, on the reverse strand, counting down.
GATGGTCTGAATGGAGATCTCTATGAACTGTGTCGAGCACGAGCCTCTCCAACTACGCTGTATGGCTGGTACACCCTGGCAGCAGAGATGGAAATCGAGTTAGTGAAGGACCGCGGCAGAAGACAGCGCATTGGAGGGCCATCCCTTGGCCGTTTTCCAGAAGGAACTTATAGGGACGTCCCTAGATTGGAGGGAGGAAGACCACGTTCGTCTGCGTGCTACAGATGTGGAAAAGAAGGCCACCGAGCAGCCGACTGTAGGGTTAAGTTGATGCCAAGCGCGACCTCTGGTGGTGAAAAGGAACCAGTGAAGCCAGCGGCTAAGGCGCGTAAACCAGCAAAAGTGGGGGAGGGCGTTGCCAAGAAGGGCACGCCCATCAAGGAGGATGGCAAGCACCGATACTGATGACAGCAAAACCACGCCAGAGTCCGATGAAGACCTTCTGGTGAGTTGGGCACGGGGCCCTTGGACATTCCAGTTAATCTACATGTACCCTCTTCGGGTAATAAGGGGACCTGCTAGCACTACTCGATTCTGGATGCACTAGATGTATGGTCAGTCCCGAACTAGTAGAAAAAATGGAACTAAGGTTGAGAACCTTAAGTAGGCCCATAGCGTTTGCACAGTTAGATGGCTCTGTGGCAGGGGGAGGGCCCGCCCATTTCATAACGGAACCCCATAGAAATGATAATAGGAGACCACCGAAATTCTGAACTTCATAGTAGCCCCAGGAATGGACCAACCCCTGTTGTTAGGCTTGTCATGGTTGCGAAATGGAACCCCATATTAACTGGAGAACGGGAGTCCCTCGTTTCCGTTCCAAAACCTTAAAAGGGAAAAGGAAACCCAAGAAGGGACCTACCGTGACCTTGCACCAGGATAAGTTAGGGGCAATGATTGAACGGATAGACGGGGAAGAGAGAATACCCAAGGAATACTGGGACTTGCGAGAAGTCTTTAGTGAGAAAGCATCAGACGTACTTCCTCCCCATAGGCCTATTGACTGTGCCATAGACATCCTTCCGGGGGTAAAGCTTCCAAAGCCAAAAGCTTATCCCATGACCCAAAAGGAATTGGGAGAACTACGTAAATTCATAGACAAAAACCTAGAGCGGGGCTTTATCCAACCGGCTAGGCCTCGTGGCGGCGCCAGTGATGTTCGGGAAAAGAAAGATGGCTCCTTTCGTCTTATAGTTGACTATAGGAACCTAAACGCAGTGTCGAAAACATATATCCCATGCCACTCATGAAAGATATGTTAGCACATTTAGCGAAGGGAAAATTCTTCACCAAACTGGACCTGCGAGAAGCCTACTACAGAGTTCGTATAAAAGAGGGGGATGAATGGAAAACCGCTTTCAACTGTCCACTAGGATGTTTCCAGTTTCGAGTACTGCCATTTGGACTGCAGGGGGCGCCCGCAGTTTTATGCAACTAATAAATGAAATACTCCATCAGCATTTATTCAAAGGGTTCTTGTCTACCTTGACGACATACTTATCTATACAGAAACAATGGAAGAACATATTAAACTAGTAAGAGCTGTACTCAAAAAGTTATTATCTGCAGAACTATATTGCAAGCTATCCAAATGTGATTTCCATCAAACCAAAATAGACTACTTAGGGTATCGCATTTCGGCTGATGGGTTAGAAATGGATCCAGAAAAAGTGAAAGCTGTCTTGGAATGGGCCCCCCCATGCACACGCAAACAACTCCAAAGTTTTTTGGGATTCGCAAATTTCTATCGTCAATTCATCCCCTCCTTTGCTCAAATTGCTTTACCAATAACTAACCTCTTAAAAACTAAAGGAGACACGAAACCCAAACCATCATTACCCCTCGAATGGACAATGGAATGTCAGGCAGCATTTGAAAAATTGAAACGACTCTTTGCCGCTGAACCTATTTTAAAGCACCCTGACATGGATGTTCCTTTTGTAATACAAGCTGATGCAAGTGATGTAGCAGTCGGAGCCGTCCTGCTCCAAAACAATGCTGATGGTAATTTACAACCCTGTGCTTTCACTTCTCGAAAATTGACTGAAACTGAAAGACGATGGGCTATTTGGGAAAAGGAAGCATTTGCAGTTCATTGGGCTCTACGGACATGGAGACAATTCTTAGAAGGTTCAAATCATCCTTTTGAAGTTTGGACTGATCACAAAAATCTAGAAGCTCTAAAGACTCCTAGAAAACTTTCACCTAAACAAGCCCGCTGGGCTCAATATTTTAACCGCTTTAATTTTACTTTACATTATATTCCTGGGGGAAAAAACTTCTTAGCAGATGCTCTCTCACGTTTACCCCAATACAATTGCACTCGCTCCGAGGTGGTTCAACCAATACTTCCTGCAACAGTTGGCAGCCCCAGCAATAACTAGAAGCCACTCCAAAGCTGACCCTCACTCCCAGATGAACTAACCAAGTCGTTTAAAGAAGCTTTAAACACCGATGACTGGTACTTAACCCATTCCATGAATGCACACTCCGTGATGGACTAGCTTGGATTGGAACAAAACTATATGTTCCTCTATCACTCAGAGAAACCATCCTACAACGATGCCATGATGCCAAAATGGCAGGGCATTTTGGATTTGTGAAAACTTTGCATCTTCTTAAAAAGACAATTTTGGTGGCCAAGTCTTAAAAAAGACATTCAAGCATATGTAGCAAGTTGCCCTATTTGTGCATCATCCAAAAGGCCTCCAGGAAAACCTCCTGGACTACTTCAAACTGTAGCCAGGCCAGGAACCCCATGGAAAGAAATATCCATGGATTTCATAGTGGAATTACCTGAAAGTTCAGGCAATACTGTTATATGGGTTGTGACTGACCTTTTCTCCAAACAAGTCCATTTTATTCCATGTTCGAAAATACCCTCCTCAAAGACTCTAGCAAAGTTGTTTGTACAACACATTTATAGACTTCACGGAGTTCCTGATCGCATCATTTCAGATCGAGGAGTTCAATTCACTTCTCAATTTTGGAAAGAATTTTTACGACTCATTGGCTCCGCCCAAGGATTAAGCTCCTCCCATCATCCTCAAACTAATGGAAGCTGTGAACGTTCAACTCTGTACTAGAACAATATCTGCGATGTTATGTTAACTACCAGCAAGACAATTGGTCTGATCTCTTACCTTTTGCTGAAGTTGCCTACAACAACTCAATTCATAGTAGCACAGGATTTACTCCTTTAAAATAGCTTCAGGTCAAGATTTTGTTCCTATCTCGAACTCCCAAAGGAAGAAACTACTGTTTCCTCTTTGTCAGAATGGATAGATCAAATACAAAGCACATGGAAAATGACTACTTAAGCGATCGACGACGCTCACCGTGCGCATAAAAAAACAAGCAGATAAAAAAAGGTCCCCTGAGAACAAATATCAAGTGGGCGATAAGGTTTATCTTTCCACCAAATATCTTCAAACCACTCAGAAATCTAAGAAGCTTGGACCCAAATATGTGGGACCTTTCCCCATAGTAAAAATCAACCCGTGACGGTACAACTAGATTTACCAAAAACACTTAGGAGAATCCACCCCGTTTTCCATGTCAGTTTGCTGAAACCTGAACACACGTCTACTTTCCGTCCTAACCGTACACCCCCTCCTATACCAATTCTCATAGAGGGAGAACAACACTTTGAAATAAAAGAAATTTTAGATTCAAGAAAACATAGAAATAAAATTCAATATCTTATTTCCTGGAAACATTTCCGTTATCCCAAGCTGAATGGGTGAACAAAGAAGATGTTCGTGCATCGGAAAAGATAGCACAATTCTATAAAAAATATCCTGACAAACCCTAACTTCTCTTTTTCTTTCTAGGACTGACGTCCTTGTTGCAGGAGGGCGAATGTCAGCCTCCACTCCAATCTTCATATAGTTTTGAATGATTATATCAGTAGATAGAATGTAAAATGTTTATTTCTGTATTATAAACTGTTAAGGAAGTGAGATGTATCATACCTCCGTCCAGGGTGAGGGAAAGGAGCCTATTATGAGTGTCGGCTGACATAACAGGGGAGGGATGATTAACTACTGAGTGTTATCAGCGCTTTTCTAACCGACACTTCATTCCTAAGTTGACTGACATCCAGAGACCTGTGGAAGAAGATTACCACGAGGGCCGTGAAGGAGTTGGCATTGGACCAGACCAGCCTGACCTCCTGGAGGAGAGCTCTGATCTGTCTCTTCATGTGTGGAGGGTTCATACCCAGAATAGTCTTGTCCCATTCTGGGGCCAATTTACGGATCCCCGGGGCTATGACACATGCCAAATAGGTCACTGCAACTTTATTGGTGAAGCTTTATGCCCTCTCTCAGCTAGGGAGATGAGCAGATGATGGGTGTCAATTTGGTAATCTTCTCTGGATTCTGAAGCTAACAATAGGTCGTCCATCTAGTGGACTAGGGTTGAATTTCAGGGAAGGCAGATAAAGGAGAGGTCTACTTTCAGGATCTGGGAGAAAAGCATGGGTGACTTTTGCAGCCTTGGGTAAGACAATACCTGGTATATTGCTGATCCTCCCAAGTAAATGCAAAGAGATACTGGGAGGTGGGGTCAACTGGGATGCTAAAGAAGGCTGCTCAGAGGTCCACTACAGTGAAATAGGTGGGTGACACTAGCACTTCCATTATTATGGTTGTGTTGTGGCTCCGCCCCCCCGGGCTTGGCCTCCTAGAGCTGAATGACTCAGAGAGTGAGGAGGAGGAGCTGGCAAGGCCTCCTTCCCCCCCTGGACCCTCCTCCTCCCTGGCACCGTCCCAGATTCCAGCTGCAGGCCAGGAGGAGGAGGAGGAGGAGCTGACAAGGCCTTTTTCCCCTGACCCCTCCTCCTCCCTGGCAACGCCCCAAGAACCAGCTGCTGAGGATCAATCTTGGCTAGATGCGAAACAGAGACACCGAGATAAGCGTGCGCAGTAGAGGAAAAGGTGGGGCAGGCCCAGGGAGTGCTGAGTCATGGAGCCACACCCCACAGGGAATAAAAGCAGGGAGAAGGCTCCAGTAGGCCCTTGTGTCGGACAAAGTTACGGACTACTGGCTCTTTGACTGCTTTGGACTGAAGGCTGGGATTATTTGTGAGTACTTTAGATCATCCTGCAAACTCTTGGTTGCCCTGGCAACGGTCTGTTGGCACGCTGCTACTTGATAAGGACTTGGCTGGCATGTGAAGGAATGTTGCCAGAACTTTTGTTGCCAGAAGAAACCCGGCCAAGTGTAAATAAATTGCTGAAAGACAGCCTCGGCTGACGTATTGTTTTGGGAAGGAAGGGAGAGGACAGAACAGGTTGCTGGATTTGGAACTATGGGGGCTCTCGCTACCACATAGTTATTAATGAGTCTCAAATCATGCACAAAATGAAATATTGGTTTTGTCAGGCCTGGAAATCATACTAGACTTTAGGGTTCCAGACGCTGCCACATTTTTCCCCTGAGGGGAAGAAGGGGGGTTGAGGGGTATGGTAATATTTTTCAAGCGGTCAAGGTCGGATGGTGTTCACATCTGCAGGAAGAGTGGCGAGAAGATATTTGAATGAACTGGGAGAACGTGGGACCATGTGACCAGCAAAGGGGTCAGGGGGGTGGGACTCTTGGGGTTTGTATAACTGGGAAAAGAATCCGGAAGTTCAGTTTTGGAATTTCACTCATCGTGTGCCAGTTTCCTCATGCTAGTAAAGAACTCTGAAAGACAATGGCTTCTGAGTTTTTTTATGCAGAAGAGGTTTTTCTGGAACCGTGACATTATTCCAAAACTCATAACTTTCTTTTGCTTAATGGTACCCTCTCCTCCGCTCAGAGGGAGCCCATTAGGGGGGTGCTGGGCCCCAGCCTCCGCAACCCCCACAGCGGTGCAAAGACCCAGCGAAGATGGAAGGGCAGCAAGCTGAAAGCGTGGAAGTAGCACAGAAGTTTGAATCTGAGGATTTAGTTGAAATCACCTACTTCCCATCGGAAGATATGACTCAAAAACCCAAAGTGGTAGAGCCTGCTTGTCAGCTTGGTGCACGGCCCAAAGACTCCGATTCATGGGTAAGCTGTCGTTCGGGAGAAAACATTTCCCCGGGGCAGAATGGAGAGCCCCCTCCCTCTTCTCAACCTCACTGGAGGACAGTAAAACCCGGAGAATCGGGAGAGTCACTGGATTGGGACCTGAGAAACCCCCTGAACTCCTACAACCCGTAGCCGAACCCACCAGACCCTGGGAAGAAATTGCCATGGATTTTATTGTTGAACTCCCACCTAGTGGGGGAAATACAGTGATATGGACCGTAGTGGACTTGTTCTCTAAACAGGCCCACTTCACTGCATGCAGCGGATTGCCATCGGCGAGAAAATTAGCAAAGCTCTTCGTCAAACACATCTACAGACTGCATGGAGTTCCTAAAAGGATAATATCCGACAGGGGTGTTCAATTCACAGCCAAGTTCTGGAGGGAGTTCCTACGGTCCATTGGGTCGTCTCAAGGACTTAGTTCTGGGTTCCATCCTGAGACCAATGGGGCAGCTGAAAAATTGAACTCGATGGTGGAACAATACATACGGTGTTATGTAAATTACCAACAAGAAAACTGGACAGATTTGTTACCATTTGCAAAGGTTGCATATAATAATGCTGTACACAGCAGCACGGGGTTAACCCCTTTTCAAGTAACCACCGGCATGGACTTCGTTCCAATGCCTGAACTCCCTGTGCAACCCCCCACTTCCGTTTCCCTAACGGACTGGATGAATTCATTGAAAAAAGGTTGGAAAATTCAAAATAGGCCTTAGCTGTGACAGCTCGGAATTACAAAGCCCAAGCTGACAAACACCGTTTCCTTCAACCCCCTTTTTGCATTGGAGATAAAGTCTTTTTATCTACTAAGTACCTGAGGTTGAGAATACCCAGCAGAAAATTCAGTCCAAAATTTTTGGGTCCTTTCCCCATTGTAAAAATTATTAATCCTGTTACCGTCCAACTCAAGCTCCCTCGAATGTTGGGGAAAATACACCCGGTATTCCATACCAGCTTATTAAAACCTGCTAGACAGTCTGGTCTGAGACCTCAACCTGCCGCTCCCCCACCACCCTTGATAATCCAAGGTGAAACCCACTATGAAATCAAGAAAATCCTTGACTCTAGACTATACAGAGGTCAATTACAATATTTAGTCCACTGGAAGGGATATCCATTATCTGAATCTACTTGGGTCAAAAGTTGGAAAGTAAATGCGGACAATTTGATTAAACAATTTCACGACACTTTCCCTGACAAACCTAAAAAAACCTCTTGGAGGAGGGAGAGGGGGATAGAAGGGAAGTGTGGACCACTGACACTCTTCTTTATTTATTCTTTGTTTTCTTTCCTAGGATATAGCTTCTTTTCCAAGGGGGGACGCCTGTCAGGCCTGGAAACCATACTAGACTTTAGGGTTCCAGACGCTGCCACATTTTTCCCCTGAGGGGAAGAAGGGGGGCTGAGGGGTATGGTAACATTCTTCAAGCGGTCAAGGTTGGATGGTGTTCACATCTGCAGGAAGAATGGCGAGAAGATATTCGAATGAACTGGGAGAGCGTGTGACCATGTGACCAGCAAAGGGGTCAGGGGGGGTGGGACTCTTGGGGTTTGTATAACTGGGAAAAGAATCCGGAAGTTCAGTTTTGGAATTTCACTCATCGTGTGCCAATTTCCTCATGCTAGTAAAGAACTCTGAAAGACAATGGCTTCTGAGTTTTTTTTATGCAGAAGAGGTTTTTCTGGAACCTTGACAGGTTTGCTATCTGGGTCAAGTTATGGCTTCCAGACTGGAAAAATGGGAGTATTAGAGGTACATTTGGAGAGGTGCATTTGTGGAGAACTGCCTGTTCTAAATACATTTTTATTTGTTTCCTGATCGGCTCAATTGCGTCATCCTGGATTTTATATACAGGAAGGCATGGAGATGGTCCTGCCTTAGTTTGGTTTTTTACTGGGGTGGCTCCTTTTAACAGCCCCACCTCAATGTATTTCCATCCCCACAGTGAGGATGTGTTGTGCCTCGTCTGCTTTCCCTGCAGCCGGGCCCGTCTTATCTGCTTCCGAATGCTGAGGAATGTCCTAGCATGCCTCCCGGCCCCAGCCCTGGCTCCATGCCCAGACAGGCCGAAGAAGAAGAAGTGCCTCCAGCCCCCAGCCCTGGCTCCATGCCCAGGCAAACGGAGCAACTAGACCCCTCCCCCACAGCATGTGAGCCTGAGGAAGGTCAATTACCAACAGCTGCAGACTGGAGTGACCCTCGTTTCAGGAGAATTGATAGGCGGCGGCAACAGAAGGAAGGGAGGGGCAGGCCTGGATAAGTGCTGAGTCATGGAGCCACACCCCATGGCCTATATAAAGGATCTGCTTTCTGGCATTCTCTGAGTCAGGCAAAGTCTACCTTATCTTGCTGAAGTCACTTTCTGGTCTCCTGCCTGCATTGAGAACTTTGCTAGGACTTTGGCAGAGCTGCAGAGGCACGCCTGATTCGGATTTCCCTGACCCGGCCGTCAGCGGAGGAGTGGGACACGACAGGATGGCAGATCCCTTAAGTCTTGATGCAAATGATCTTTTCTGTAGCCAAGTGTGCGGATACAAGGTGTACATGTTTTGCTGGGATGTCTAGTATCAGTCCTTCAGGGGTGCACTTAATGGTGGCTTTGAGTTTGCACAGCAGATCTCTACCCATCAGGAACAGTGAATATTGGGGGCAAACAGTAAAGCAATGATCTAGAGTAAGGCTGTCAAACTCCCAGCCCACGGGCCAGATGCATCACATGCTGGCCATACCCACGCCCAGTTTAAGGAAGGGGAAAAAAGTCCCAATATGTTATGTGACACCACCATGATGATGTGAGTTTGACATCCCTGATCTAGAGAGAAAGGGCTGACCTCTACCTTCATTTGGTTGGTAAATTCAGCAAGGATTATTTTCCTCCCACCCCGATGATGTCCCCCATGTCCACCAGGCACTCATATGTTCTCCCTCCTATCGTGAGTGTAAGAATGGGTTTACCCTCTGGCCATTCCCTAAAGAAATGACAAGGCCAGTGAAGGTGGACTGAAATTCTGTTGCCCCACCCAATAGGGTGTCTGGAGGTCACACTTGAATTGCACCCAATGGGGTTGTTCTGAGGCTCTCCGTGTTGTGCCTCGCCTGCCCCCCTCTCCACAGCCGGGCCCCTCTCATCTCCTGTTATCTCAGCCAGGGACTGATAGTGCAGACGAATGGCCTGGCATGCCTCCAGCCCCCAGTCCTGGCACCATGTCCGGACAGACCGAGCAAATAAACCCCTCCCCCACAGCATGTGAACATAAGGAGCCTGAAGCCAGTCATGAGCTGGAATTGCCGGCAGCTGGAGGGTGGACCGATCCACGCTTCCGGAGAATGGAGAGGCGACGTCAGCAAAAGGAAGGGAGGGGCAGGCCTAGATAAGTGCTGAGTCATGGAGCCACACCCCATGGCCGGCTCCATGACCTATATAAAGGATCTGCTTTCTGGCATTCTTTGAGTCAGGCAAAGTCTAATTTGGATTGCTGAAGTCACATCTTGGACTCCTGCCTGCCCTGAGAACTCTGACAGAACTTTGGCAAAGCTGCAGAGGCTTTGTGGCCACGCTTGATACAGACTTCCCCGACCCGGCTGTCAGAGGAGGAGTGGGACACGACACTCCGAGTCCTCTGGGTTGGGAGGGGCTCCTTTGCAAATGGAGCTCTTGGGGGGAGGTTGTGGTCTTGAGAGGTTTCACCTACATTCTTGCCTGTAATGCCCCTCATTGCCACACTTGAAACAATGCCTATATTTTGTATCAAGCCATCCTTCTTCCCTACATCACTAGCATCTTATCCACCTATCAAAAGGCCATATTCTGGGTTGCCTTCCATTACTATGCAGGGCTGCAAATGCCTGCAAGTCTTCTTTCCTCTCTGACATCCTCCTCCTCTCCCTCTCTCGTTCCCTTTCAATGTCCTCTTTTCCTCTTCTCTTAATTTCTCACTTTGGTCAAAAATGAAGTTTGCAATCCTGCGCAACTTCAAAATCTCCAAAGTGAACTAGTTTCAGACTAATGTCAACTTGCAAAGCATCCGTGGCCTGCTCTCGAGTTGTCATAGGCTGGGGAGATGGGAAACTGACTAAATGGCACAACAGCCAAAGACAGATGCACATTCCATGCTTATGTCTCTCAAGGCTGTATCCCAGGGTTACCTACAGCAGTCAAAGGGGAGTGACCTCTACAGCCCATGAAATTGCTCCGTTGGCGAATGTGATTAATGACACACCCTGGTGGGAGGGGGGAAACAGGGTCATAATTGGAGCATAAATTATGAAGGGTCAGAGCTGACTTCACTTGGGAACGTGTCTAACAAATAACTTGATTTCTTTTGAAGCTTGGCTCGAGACTCATGATTTAATTAGGGCATCCGTTGGAACCTTGACAACTATTTTGTAAAAATGCCCTTTAATATCCTTAGCGGATTGATCAACAAAAACAAAGGCTAATATTCTCTGGTCCTTCTGCCAATTTAGGTGTAAGTGGGCATAAGCCACTCCTGCTTCTAGGAACCCAGAAAGCATCAGGCATTTCATTTTCCCCCTGAATCGTTTGTTAAAACTCATAAATTTAGAGGTTTTTTATTAAAAAAACCTTTTTATTTAAAAAAAACTATTAGAGCCCTATTTCTTGTAGAGCCTCTAATAGGTGATGGATTTTAGGGTATTACTGATTGGGTGTCTGACTTAAAAGGGGGAATATATTTCCTCCAGATTACTAGATCAGATGGGGAGAAAGGCATGTGGGTCAGGACGTACTCAAGTTGGCCCATCCATCTTGATTTAGAGAGTTCAGCCCAGAAATATCAGTGAAGTATTTGGGTTGGCTTTAGTTTTTGTCTGAGCCAACTGGTCATGGTCTGGTAAGACTAGCAGTGGGTCTGGGTGTGGCTAGGAAAGGCACAGAGAGAGTAGGATCCAGCTGTGGTTGGAGAAAGAGCCCTTTCACACGTACACATTCTCACATCCTTTCACTCCACCTGAGGTTTCCAATAATTTTAAATTTAGCCTCCTTTCCAATCAGTTATTGAGCGCAAGACTCAAAAACGCCCTTTACTACTCTGTGCCACCAGGGCAGGGTCTGTGGAGCTCATCCACAGATTAAGGAGGTCTGTTGCCAGCAGGGTGGTGACTCTCCGGGCCCAGTCCAATGGCTGGGTTAGCTGGGAGTCTCTTCATGGTCATCAAATTGATGGAATAAAAGTTATCTCATTCTCTCCATCCAGGATAATGCAATCGGTGCTGACAGACAAAATAAGAAGCTGAGAAGTGAGCTTCAGAAAGGAGGTTTATTTCGGAAGCCAGAGATTCTTCAGTGACAACAGCAATGGGTTCCAGATCAGCTAGCAAATTGGTTTAGTGAGTGCAGATATTTTTATACCTTTTACAGTCTGTCGCAATTTTGAGGTCTGACTTCATGTGCTTTTATCATTTAATTAGTTCTATTTGCTTTGTAAAGCTTGTGATTGGGCTTAAGCGTCTGCTTCCCTTGATTTTAATCCTGTCAGGCATGTGTAACTGATTTTATCCTATTGTCTATTGCCTCTAGCCTGCCTTTCTTAATGGACCGGCAGGCTTGAGTCATTGTTTCCCTTTTTCTCAATGAAAGGGGTTACTCAAGTTCAAGATTACAACATTTTTTTTTGATTTTTTTGATTTTTTAAACAAGCAAACATAAACATAGCAGTTTCTTTTTTGGTTTTTGGTTTATCCCTTACGACTTGCTGCAAAAGTTAAAAGGGGGGCTTTTTGTTAAAGAGGGGTTATGATTTTTCTATGATTCCAAAGGAATCTATTTCCTGATCTGGCCTACTTTAAAGAGTTGTCATGGAAACTTTATCTCCCAGAATGATCAGAAATGGCCATCCTAGCTGTCAGAAACTCTGGGAGTTAAATCCATACATTAGGCAACTAAGCTAGTTCAAACCATGATACATGGACAGACACTTTAAAACTGGGAGAAGAAATAATCATTTTAATTCTAGAAGTATTGAATGTCCGTGTGAATATAATTTCAAGATAAATGCTCCTGAAGAAGCAGTGGGGTAGGTTTTTTTGTAATATTGGAAACTTAAGCTTCATTTTGCTATTTAATCAGTAAGCATTTACTTCACTTTTTTAATATGTAGGATAACAATTAAATATTATCCTATCCCCTTCTCTCCCTCAGCCTTGCCCTATAGAACCCTCTCCTATCCTATCCCCTGGTTGCTGCTGTGAAAGTAAAACTGAAAGTGAAACTCCTCTCCTCTGCTTGTGTTTTGCATTTGGAACAGATTTCTTTTCAGGTGGGAAAGGGGAGTAGAACTCCTTAACATCAGAGGGCTGGTTGGAAAGTGAAACAGTATTTGCTATGTGACCAAGAAGGAGACAGGAAGGAGCCTGGCCGTGGGTTAGCTCAATTGTCCTGTATTAAAGCTGCTGCCTGCTGTGAAAGTAAAACTGAAATTGAAACTCCTCTCCTCTGCTTGTGTTTTGCATTTGGAACAGATTTCTTTTCAGGTGGGGAGGGAGAGTAGAACTCCTTAGGATCAGAGTGTGTTAATCATAATATAGGAAATACTAATGCTGTGATGGTTGTTTCAAAAAATCCTTTCTTAGTGACCATCTAGAAGCCAAGAGGAACATATGTGGCAAATTTCAAGTTTGTAGGCTTTATGGTTCTGGAGTTTTCATGATTACGGCGTGAGTAGTTTTCGCTTCCATATATATATATAGATTCAACTCTTTTTCCTAAACATTTCTGAAAACTTTGAATGACAGTTGAAGATGACCTTACTGCGATTCATAAACTACTAGATCAATAACAGAAAATGACCCCTTTGAATATTGAATTAATGTAATAATACTATGCTGTGGTAATTGTTATTCACGTATTTGATTCTAGACATACTAATAGGACATGGCTGCAATGTAGCAAAGCATGCCTCAAAGTTTAGTTCTACCGAATGACAAGGTTGTATTATAATCCAAAATCCAAGGAGAATTATGAGAAAAAAACCTGAAAACTGCCATTATAATTCTATATATACAACCTATTATATACTCCTGGAATGTATTGTAGATGTTCACCTTCAACTGTCACATACCTGTTACCTGTTTTTTCTTCATTTCTAGATTGATTTTGCTTGATAGTTTATATAGGGCTGTTCCCATCATAGAACATCTGTAGGGCTGTAGAGACAGGAACAGACACTTCCCAAGCAGAATAGGATAATTGAGCTTGCTGGTGCTAATAAAAACAATCAGATGCTATTGCCGCTGCTCAGCAACTGCTAATTTTATTGTAGTCTTTATGAATTTATGCAGTAAAATTCTGATTTGATTTAACTAGTTTGACGTGCCCATAAATCTGCATAAGGAGAGTAAGTATTAAATATGATTAAAACATATCTACCTCTGACATTTTGCTTATCTGATCTCCTGATATATTATTTAATGCCCATTCTCCAAAGGTTTGGGAGGGCAGCATCAACCTATAGAGATTACTGACACTTTAATGCTAGGGAGTTGAATCCCCTGTTAGAATCACCTCTGAAGGGTTGCAATGCAACCTTCAGTCACTTCTTCTGTTGCCATCAAGTTTATTTATTTATTTATTTATTATTTATTCATATTTTTATACTGCCGTTCTCCGAAGACTCAGGGCGGTGTACAGCAAATAAAACAACAAAAATCCAAAACAATTTAAAATACTATAACAAGTTTAAAAATCTAATTCGACCGCTGTATACTTAAAATATTAGCTAAAATTTTTCAAAAGCTAAAACCCTGTTAAAAACCCGCTAAACCCCCCCATATTAAAATCAATCAGGCCAGCCCCGCTTGGTGAAAAAAGAAAGTCTTGAGCTCGCGTTTAAAGATCCGGAGATCAGGGAGGAGACGGAGTCCCACCGGCAGCTCATTCCATAGAGCCAAGGCCCCCACAGGGAACGCTCTTCCCCTGGGGGCCGCCAGTCGACATTGGCTAGCCGATGGCACCCTAAGAAGACCCTCACTGTGAGAGCGCACTGGACGTACCGGACAATGGGAGGTAACTGGCGGCAGCAGGCGGTCCCATAAAGTTTAATTGGTACATTAAAATTAGAAGCTTTAAAGTCTGATTAAAATCAGAGAAAAATGAGTTGGAAGTTAATTTATGAAAAAAGTATGAGTTTAATAAAAATGCATTTTTACTATGAACATTTCTATTTTCCTGTTTGACCACACCTACTTTCCCCACTTTAGAGCCTCAACATTTCCACTAAACTCACATGTGCACTTTGTTTGCCCCCAGTTCCCCAAGTAAGATTATGCTTCAATGGAATACTGTTTTAGAGGACATAGGTGTCTATATCTATTTACACGTCGCAATTAGAAACAATAACATGACAACAGAACAACTTGATGCATTTGGTGACAGGCTTGATGTCACCAGTGTGCTACTAAATTCTGCCTTTTGTATTCAGTTGTTATCAGTGAAAAACCCACCTCCTTGCTAATTAACCAGGAAAGTACAAGTGGCTCTGTGCTAATGTCTTGGCAGATGTAGAAAATAGTTCATTTGCTGATCCTTTCCCTTTAGTCAACCTGCTAAAGATTACTCTTTGTGATCTGCTCTCTGAGAAAAGGTTTTACATTTGGTCTGAGAAACTGCCTAAGGGCTAAGCAATATTTTGGGACTGGTCATGTCTGCTATAGCAATTACCGTATATACTCGAATATAAGCCGATCCGAGTATAAGCCGAGGTCCCCAATTTTACCCCAAAAACTGGGGTAAACTGGGGACTCGAGTATAAGCCGAGGGTGGGAAATGAGGCACCTACCGGTTGGGGAAACCCTCCCTCCCTCAGCTGAGAAGGCTGGCGGCTCCCCCACCCCGCCCTCTCACTGCACCGGCAGGGCTTCCCCGCGCCGTCCGGTAAAATGTGAAAAAAAGAAAAAAAAAAAACTCGAGTATAAGCCGTATATACTCGAGTATAAGCCGAGGGGCTTAAAAAAAAAAAACCTCGAGTATAAGCCGTATAGACCCGAGTATAAGCCGAGGGGACGTTTTTCAGCACAAAAAACGTGCTGAAAAACTCGGCTTATACTCGAGTATATACGGTACATTTTAAATACAAGTGGCTATTGTATACATGTATTTTCAAAATTCCAATCCCTATCCTCATGTCAGACTTATAGGGGAAAATTCTAGAGCCACTTCCTCTCCTGAAACCAAATCCCTGTTTTTTGCATATCAGTAAATTAGGGACAAGAAGATATTTGCAATCAACTCAAATGTGCTCCCGTCTTGAAGGAAATGAGATAGAGCGTACTGGTATCACATAGAAATCCATTCTTTTCTATGCTATTTTGAAGGAGCTTTATCTTGTGCCTTTTTATCTTTATTGGTAGAAAGCAATTTTTTTATTTTATATATTCATTAAAATTACTTCTACATTTTGGGGAAAACAGGGTAATTGATATAACAATATTTGTAACCTGTCTCAGTTCTTACAGACTTTGGGGGGGATGGGGACAAATTGCTTTAAGAAGGAAAAATACACAATACCACCCAACCATTAATATAATCAATCTTTTAAAGGTGATCCTCAACTTATGACCACAACTGAGCCCAAAATTTATGTTGCTAAGTGAGATATTTGTTAAATGAGTTTCGCCCCATTTTATGACCTTTCTTGCCACAGTTATTAAGTAAATCACTGTAGGTATTAAGTTAGTAATATGGTTGTTAAGTGAATCTGGCTTGCCCATTGACTTTGCTTGTCAGAAGGTCAGATCACATGATCTCGGGATGCTGTGACAGTCATAAATATGAACCACTTGCCAAGTGACTGAATTTTGATCACATGACCCTGCTGCAATGGTTGCAAGTGAAAAATGGTCATAAGTCACTTTTTCAGTGCTATTCTAACTTCAAATGGTTATTAAATGAACTGTTGTAAGTTGAGGACTACCTGTATATTATTCTGACCTTATCCTATTTTATATTTGTTACTATATTTTATATGTTTATTTTATAATTAGTTTTTAAATTATAAACTATCTTTAGAAGCTGATGTAGCAAATACACTGTAGATGTTCATAAAAATAATGATTAAAAATAAGGAATAATGATTTTGTATTTCTTAATAGACTATATGAATTGTTTGAATGGAACATTCTGTTTACTCAAAATATGTTGTTTTATACAAACCATGATTTCTGAAAACTGACAGAACTGTTTTCTATCATAGTTCTAATCAGGATGGAACAAAGTTTAAAAATAGCATTTCCTTAATAGAGTAAAACTTTTAAATTATCAAAAATAAATAGCATGTTTAGTTTATTATTTATTGCCCCCTAGTGCTGATAAGCAACATGACAACAGAAGAACTGGATTCATTTTCTTAATAAATACCCATTTAAGATTTTAAAGAACAAAATTACATTTTAGAATGTCAGCTTTAATGGGCTTCTGTCTCTTTTGGAAGATATAATGCGCATTAACTTTAATGAAATCAATAAAATACATAGCAAACCTGCCAAGAAAGGTAGAATTTATTATAGGAAGTGCTTTTTAAATTATTATTTAGAACTGATTTTAACAGGCTTAATTATAGTTGAATATAATCCTGTCTAAAAATATACACAGGTGTTTGACTACCTGCCCATTAAGAAGTATAACTTTGCTGTTCAAAAATAAGGGGAAAAATGTGCGTTCAACAGATTTTCAACAGATCAACAGTGATTGAATACTGTTCAGTAGTGTTGAATACGGTTGAGTATTCATCCAAAGGGGAAAAATAAGACAGCTGAAGAGATGCAAGAAGAAAAAAATCTGGTCCATCTAAGTCCCAAATAGTTGAAAGTTTGTGTCCTAGCAAACTGAATTACCTTTGGGGAGATGACTACCGTGAAGTTATAAAAGAAACTTAATTGAACTATATGTTTTGGACTAAAAGAAATGAAAAATAGTGTAAGTTTTACACTCTTTGGAGCCATCACCCATGGAAACTTTATATAGTGATAAAATATGACTGATATTCAGTTGTCTAGAAATACTGACAATAAAAATAGCAACAAAGTTCCTTCCATCTTATTTTATAAAGGAAGATTGTAAAATTAGAAATAGATTTTTTTAGAACTATGACTATGTCATCCCTATGATTTATTGTAGTAGTCAAACAAGACTTCAGAACTTTAAAATTCTTTTTTAGATAACTGGATTAATTTTTTTCAGATAAAGAGAAAAAATTAACAAAAATTAATAATCAAGATAGAAGAAAAAGATAAAGGGTGAAAAAGAAAGCAAAGCCAAAAGTTCAGGAAAAAAAAGAAATACAAAGACTTCTGGCTTTCCTTTACAGCAGGTATGAGTTTAAATTTATATTAAGTTCTTACTGTTTGCAACTTGTTTTCATTTTTCTATTATCTACTATTTTGTCTAGTATCATTGAATCCAAATGTCAGAATTTCATTTCCCCTATTTCATGCAAAAACTACAAAAAAAGGTTTTCAATCAGCATTAAAATTAATAAATGTATTTTCTCTAATTAAAGCTGCCAATGTTTTATCTCAGCCAGCTCCATCGATTTTACCATTTTACCATCCATTCTTCCATTGGCAGTAATTCTGAATCTTTCCATTGTATAAAGGTATCTCAAATATATGTTGGAAATATGATCAACAAGAGGGGACTTGTTATCATGCTTGGTGGACATGTAAAAAAGGTTTAAAATTGGATTTAAATACATACATTGATTCAAAAGTTCTTAAAGACTTAATGAAGACTCGCAGTTGAAATCAAAGATACTCCTTTTGAGATTGATGGACAAATAATTGGGGGAAAACTTTGTTTCTTATATATGACAACAGCAGCAAGATTTTGATATGCACAACTATGAAAATAACTTTTTAATTCTAAGATGATTTCTTTTGCATCAGCTTCAGTTAATATAGCTTAGGTTTTAATAAGAAGCAACATAGTTTTTTACTATCTTATTACAGATCAGATGGTTGATTCAGCAAAGCAGTTTTAAATTAATACAAAAAAAATAAAGGCATGTGATTAGGTAACTACTAGGATTTTCCAGAATCTTTCCAGGTTGGGATGCAGTAGTAACACACTTACAAAAGAAGTCAAACTGCAGCACAACCATTCCTGTGACGGTAACAGTAGATGAAATGCATTTTTCTTGTTTCACAAGATCTGCCATTAAGCCTAATGGCAGATCACTTTTGAAATTTCAGAAGTTTCAAATGGAGTTCCTTATATTACATAGCGATGTTTGGGCTCAAATAAAGGAGTAGATCCCTTTGGCCGTATTCAAACAATAAGTCTGTTTAGAGTAATCTGAGACCTAGAATATTATCTGAAATAGGTAGTTCAACAAAAGCTCTATTATGATCAAATGAGTATGCTATTTGTTGCAAGAAAAAAGAATAACAGAAACTTACCAGAAGTTTTCCAGAGAAGTTTAAAATGTCTCCTTCTTGGACTTGCCAGTGATTTTGGGAACAAATAAAAAAACTGAGCTATCCTTCTAATTGTTTTATTAAAATCATGTCTTATTGCCATAATGACAAGTTATCAACTGATCTTGAGTTAACAGAAGCAAACTGCAGAAAGGAACTGGGGGGTGGGCCCTTAAATCCTCAAAGCTGGGAATAGAACCTCAGACAGTGTGTCTCAGGACCACCTGTCAGTCCTAAATCCTCTCTTTTCCATTCAGGGAAGAATACATATCTGAGCTGCATTACTATATTACTATATTTACTGAGGAATACTTTCTTTTTATAATTTCCAATTTTCTTCTAAGTGTGTTAGGCTTTCCAGATGTGCAATCTTAGACAACAGCTTTAAAACATACTGTTCTTGCTGGTTCAAGAATCCACTTATGGAATAAAATAGAAAGGTCTCAGGTTGCTTTTCATGTTGCCAAGGTAAGTCTTCTTAAATGACATACTTAAATAAAAATAAAAAATCTTTTTGACGACTGAATTTATATAACAATGACAGTTTAATTAGATAATAATGAGAGTTTAATATTTTGATTATTTGATTTCAGACACCTAATTATTTAAATTAACTGCATTCAATTGAAAAAAGTTTGTAACTTTTGACATTTTGATTCTGGTTATCATTTCTTTAGCTTTTTTCATCTGGTTAATAGTCATTTGACTAAATGCAGGAAGTTATGAAGTTATGGAACTTAGGTGTTTATAGCTAAAATGGTAAAAAGTTTGACTAACAATGCGGAGTATCAACTGTTCAGTATATATTTATGTTTCAGAGACAGTAAAATATGTTAAACATTTAATATTCCACTTTCAGTTATTTTAACTTATTTTTTGCCAACTGAATCAAGCTAGTTTTTCCTAGAACATTATTCCCTGAAAACAAAGCAAACATATCCAATTGTGCCAGATGTATTACAATTGTTTCTTCAGTGTTAAATATAAGAGATAAATAACCTGCTGAAATAAATCTATTATGTGCAACACTATATAAAGAACAAGAAAGCATTTCAAGACCAAAGGCTAGAAACAAAGGATCAAGAATAAATATAACAAATGTTATTTATTATAAATATATATAAATATATTTCAGTCATGTAGATAATAATAGTAATATAAAAGACATTTAATTGACATTTCATATTTAAGAGTAATAATCCAATCAGAAATCAGAAATAAGTACCAGTTACATACTGTACATATTCAAATACTAGATTCTAGGAAATAACAGAGCCCAAACCTAATATTTTATTTAATTCTTAACTTTTGAAGCTGCTTTAGCTTTAGTATTCAGTTTATTCCTACATTACAATAACCCATAATTTGGCTTTGCAAAAAATCAGTCCCAGCCTTGAAATCCTATCTGCAAGATCTTTCCTCAAGAATATTTGAATTGTTACAAATGGCTCTGTTTGCCATCTGTGATATGCTGCTCTGTTTGCCATCTGTGATATTCACAGTGTTCATTTTAACCAGGGAAGGCCCCTGGCCTAGACTATGGAACAATGTTATAGAAGATGAGGCAGATCATCTTACAATTAGCGAACACCCCAGAAGACAAACTCAGAATCCAAAAAGATCTTGACAAACTTGAACAATTGGGCCTATCCAACAAAATGAATTTTAATGTGGAGAAAAGCAAAGCTTTACATTTAGGCAGGAAAAGGTATAAATACAGATTAGGCGAGACCTGGCTCAAAAACAGTAACTGTGACAGGGATCTTGGAGTCTTAGCGGATGATCATTTGAATATGAGCCAGCAGTGTGCAGCAGCAGCCAAAAACGCCAATACAATCCTGGGTTGTATAAACAGAGGCATAAAATCAAGATCATGTGAAATATTAGTGCCGCTTTACAAAACCCTAGTAAGACCACAGCTGGAACACTGCAACCAATTTTGGCTACCATACTACAAAAAAGATGTTGAGACTTTGGAAAAAGTTCAGAGAACAGCAGCTAAGATGATCAAAGGTCGGGAGACTAAAACTATATGAAGAATGGCTGCAAGTTTGGGGTCTGGATAGTCTAAAGAAAAGAAGTATTAGGGGTGACATGAGAGCAGTATTCCAGAGGGGTCAAATTATTCTCCAAAGCACTAGAGGGCAGGACAAGAAACAAAGGTTGAAAACTAATCAAAGAGAGAAGCAATGTGGAATTAAGGAGAAACTTCCTGACAGTGAGGATAGTTAACCGGTGGAATGGCTTGCCTCCAGAAATTGTGGGTGCTCCATCACTGGAGGTTTTTAAGAAGAGACTGGACAATCACTTGTCTGAGATGAAATTGATTCTCCTGCTTGAGCTGGGGGCTGGACTAGAAGACCTCCAAGGTCCCTTGTAGCTCTATTCTATTCTATTCAATTTAATTTTTTCAAAGCTGCTTATATTTTTTCAGCTAGCTTTTAATTTTTTTTATTTTGTGTGACTGCTCCAAATGACCTGTATTAATATTGTTTATGTCACTCCCGCCCTTTTAATCCATTCTCCTATGCCTTGTCATCAGTTGTTCCAGTTAAATCAGTTAAATCCAGTTAAATTCAGTTAAATCTTAAAATCCTCTGATGTTTAGCCAATTCAAAGAGGCACCATCCCTGGTTGTTGTTGAATAGAAGATGTGATCACCAAGTATTAACAGCTATTACCAATGCTGAAAATCACAATTCTTTTTACATTAACAAGAAAACAGCATTTGACATTACCGTATTACAGCATTTGACATTACCGTATTTTTTGGACTACAAGACACTCTAGACCAGAGGTGGGTTTCAGCAGGTTCTGACCAGTAACTGGTAGCGTAAATTTTGAGTAGTTCAGAGAACCGGTAGTAAAAATTCTGGCTGGCCCTGCCCCTATCTATTCTCTGCCTCCCAAGTCCCAGCTGATTGGCAGGAAATGGGGATTTTGCAGTATCCTTCCCCTGCCATGCCCACCAAGCCATGCCACACCCACAGAACCGGTAGTAAAAAAATTTGAAACCCACCACTGAGCATTAGTATTCAATTTTGGTTTGGTTTACTTTAGGGGGTTGACATAGGTTCTCTATCACTGTATCCCTCTTGACTGCCTTCTTTAGGACTGGGAGCAGGAGACACTGTATTTTATGGTGATGTTCTGTCTCCTTCCCCACTTCAGACCCATGAGCTGGCCTTCAGCCAGTGGATTCACGGCTCTTATCAGTCCTGGCAGAGAAATTGCAGCTGCCTGCCAAAGTTCAAACAAATGACTCACATAGCAAGACTTTCAGCTCTTTTTGAAATGGATCAGCTAAACTTTGCTTCCCGTGGAGTGAGAGCAGTCCCAAAGCTCCTTATATATCTTGTGGGGTGGGGCTCCTGCCCCACCCTTCCTTTTGATGATGCCGCCTCTCTAATTTTCTGAAGCACGGGTCAAGCCAAGCTTCATTATTATTATCAGCTGGGTCTGAAGGCGTAGCCTGGGGAAGGGAGGAATCAGGGGATGACGGCCTCATTATGTCCTCTGAATGGTCTGGTTCTGGCTCCTGGAGCTGAGCCAAAGGAATCGGTGTCCTGAGGTAAGCCTTACCGGCCTTCCCCCTCACTCTCTGAGTCACTTTCGGGCATGGGGCCAGGTTCGGGGGCTGGAGTCACAACAGGTGATCTGACTCTTTCTTCAAGTGGTCAGTAACGGTTGATGGTGGCAGGTAGGAATGGTCAATCGAATGATTACTTCCTTGAGAAAGCTAGGCAAGTAGCTAGTTTGCTCCTGCTTTTTAAATATATACATAAAACTACTGAGAGATTTTATCCTTTGTTTCACAATGAAGTTTTATCAATATGCTGATCATACTCAACGTACAGCTATTCTGGTTAGAACTGGAGACAAGATGGCAGTTTTGGCTCAGTGTGGAAGTCGCATGGGTATAGATGAAAAAATACAAGCTAACATTGAATCATTCCATGATACTGTTTATTCCAAAATCATCTGGTAGCCTGTGGTTACTACTTTCATTCTGGATAGAATTATATTTTTTAAAATAGTGCTTAATGATTCTCCTGGACTTCCAGCTACTCCTGGATTTGCAGGTTGAGACTACAAATAGAAGAAATGTTGTACAGCTATGGCAACAGCTCCTACTTGAGGCTAGGGCCGTGATGGCGAATCTATGGCATGTGTGCCACAAGTGGCTCGTGGAGCCATGTTGGTGGACACATGAGCGTTGCCCTAGTTCAGCTCTGGCGAAGCCTTTCAGGCCCACTGGAAGTCAGGAAACAGGCTGTTTCTGGCCTCCGATGGCAGATAGGCTGTTTCCAGTCTCCCTCCAGGGAGAGGCCTCCACCCTCGGGGGATGGGATGGGGAAGGCCCATTTTTCACTCTCCCTAAGCTCCAGAGCCTTTCTAGGAGGCTGGGGAGGGCGAAAATGGCCTCCCCCCACAGAGGCCCTCTGGAAGCCAGAAACAGCCTATCTGCCATCGGGAAACATGCCATTTCCAACCTCCAGTGAAGGGGTGGTGAAGGCCATTTTTGCCCTCCCCAGGCTTCTAGAAAGCCTCTGAAGCCTGGGGAGGGCGAAAAATGGGCCTACTGGGCCCACTGTGGCAAGGGGAGCATGGGGGTGGGGAGGATCATGCGTGCATGCGTGGGAGGGCAGGGCGCATTGAATTATGGGCGTGGGCATGTGCGTGCACACACACTCCCGTGCTCCCCATTTTTGGCACACAATGGCAAAAAAGTTCGCCATCACTGGGCTAGGGTATTCCAATGCACTTTATAGGTATAGTACTACCTTTGAAGGAAACATGGAAGCTGCAGTCATTGCAAAATGGGCAAGTTACCACTATCACATAACACCAAGTCTTGACAGCTGCATCGGCTTCTAATAAGAATTTAGGATTCAGTTCAAAGTGCTGAATTTAACCTCTAAAGTTTTGCATAGATTTGCTGAGGTATCTCTGGATTGCCTCTTTTAATCCCATCGCATCTCTCACCCCAGAAGGAATGCTCATAGTACCCACCCATTGTGAAAATGTTAGGGGCAGAAGCAATGTTTTCCCACTGTAGCCTCTTCCTTCTGGAATATAACCTTTTGTTTAGAAATGAGGTTACATTTTTAACAGTTCTTTACCATCATTTAAAATGGCCATTAAAACAGTTCTCAGATACAGTGGTAAATGCTTGAGATTATTTACCTACTGGTAGAATGAGTTTTGTGGTATAACCTTTTTTACTTTTTAGTGAGATGATAATCTATTTTTTATGTTATACTATAAATCACTTGGAGTCATTTTGCAATGTAGTATATAAAAAGTTGCAAATAGGAACTATTGGATAAAAAAACCCATCTAAATTGTTGTAAAACAATTGTATGGTAATTTCATTTTGAGTTGCCATTTATAGGATTAATAGTTTTATTGCAGCATTTTTTTCTGACGAAGCTGCAGCAAAATCAGAATACAATGTTTTATTTAAATATCAGTAATGTGGGATGGAATGCACTGAGGGCAGAATGCACCAGTTGAATAGTTTTATTTATTTATTACAGTACAAGCATTTTTACATTGTGCAGTTTCAAGAGACTGGCAGCTCATACAGTAAAATACAATACAAATGTTAAAAGCTTGCTATGCATACTGCAAGCTTCTAGTTAAAATCCTTACCATTCAGTAATCTTAAAACATGTAAAGTAAAACTAAAATCAGCAAAAATCTACGTTAAACAAAAAAGCATCCCAGAAGCAGGCCACCAATATTCAAATACCCATCAAAACATAAATATTATCACAACTTTACAATGTGCAAGCTATTTTACAATGCATATTGAAAACCTGATGTTTTCAACCAATGAAAAGATAGTCCTCAATTTACACCACAATTGAGCCCAAAATTTCTGTTACTAAGTGAGAAATTCATTAAATGAGTTTTGCCTCATCTTACGATTTTTCTCACCTCATTTGTTAAGTGACTCACTGCAGTTCTTCAATTAGTAATACCGTTGTTAAGTGGATCTAGTTTCCTCGTTGACTTTGCTTGTCAGAAAGTCACAAAAGGGGATCTCATGACTTCAGGCACTGCAACCATCATAAATGTGAGACAGCTGTCAAGCATCCAAATGTGTATCAGGTGACCATGAATGCTGCAATGGTTATAAGTGTGAAAAATGGTCATAAGTCACCTTTTTCAGTGCTGTTGTAACTTAGAACGCTCACTAACTGAACTGTTGTAAGTCAAGGGCTATCTGTACTTCAGAAAGCTAAGATGGTGCTGGTATTAATCCTTAGCAGAGTTAAGAATCTGTAAAATGGCCATAACACAGTCAGTTAACGAGGCAGATTTCAGTCACTTCACCAAATATTTGGGAGCTGCTTTAGAGAGAAAACAGAATAGGGTTTAGGACAGCTTGCCATGGCCATTTCACCATGGCTATCTCGCAGCGGCTACCTCACCATGGCAAACTTGTTGTGGGACAACTCGCATAGAAAATTCTACTTGGAATAACTCAGTGCAATAAAGGTTATCCTCCACTGTTTCTTTGACATCATTTCCATTGACAAAAATGGAAATTATGTCAAAGAAACAGTGGCAGATAAGATTTATTGTGTTGAATTATCACATATGGAATTTTCAGTTGCAAATTACCCTGTGGCAACTTGGCCATGGCAAGCTGTCCTGCAGCGAGATGGCTGTATCAAGATGGTCAAATCAAGTTGGCCATGGTGAGATGGCTGCAGCAAATTGTTTCATTCCAAACAGAATACAATGGAGAGCAAGGAAGTAATATTGTAGATTAGAAGGACAAATAAGGTGCTATGTGGTTCAAGAAAGTGTCTCTGGTCTTTAAGGGCAAGTTATAAGGAATCCCCAGACAAAAGAAAGGGAGATCATTAAATAAAATTCTTGTCTCAAGGGAATCCATGATAAAGTTTACAACTGAAATAAACTGTATTTCACAAAATGCCTTAATTATATTTTTCATACAGATAGTCCTTGACTTACAGCAGTTGTTAGTGACCGTTCGAAGTTACAACGGCAGTGAAAAAGATGACTTATGACCATTTTTCATACTTATGAGCATTGCAGCATTCATGGTCACCTGATACACATTTGGATGCTTGATAGCTGTCTCACATTTATGATGGTTGCAGTGCCTGGAATCATGAGATTCCCTTTTGCGACTTTCTGACAAACAAAGTCAGTGAGGAAACTAGATCCACGTAAAAACGGTGTCACTAATTGAAAAACTGCAGTGATTCACTTAACAAATGTCGTGAGAAAAATCGTAAAATGAGGCAAAACTCACTTAACGAATTTCTCACTTAGTAACAGAAATTTTGGGCTCAATTGTGGTCATAAGTTGAGGACTACCTTTACTGGGTCAATATTTCTCAAGCATTATTTGTTAGGTTGCTTGCAGAATATGGAAAAGCAAGGACAGCCTGGCAACAAAAAGTTTGCTCTATTATGTTACCCATAGCTACCTATGGATGTGAAAGTTAGATCTTAAAAAAAGCAAGACAGGAAGAAAATTGACTTGTTTGAGCTGTGGTGCTGGAGAAGGCTCCTATGTATTTCTTAGACAATAACGGGTTACTAACAAGTAAGTACTTGAGTGTATGACACCAGACAAGTCACTAGAAGGCAGAATCACAAAACTTCATCTCACTGACTTTAGTCATGTCATGCAGGGAATTCACTGGAGAAAGCCAGTGAATGTTTGAACGGGTTAGCGGTAAAAGGAAACTGAGGCGTCAAAGAACATGGCGGCTGGACACTATCAAAATTGACACCAACCAGAGCATAGAGAAGCTCAGAGAAGTAGTGCAAAATCAGAAGATGTGGAGAGAGAGCTGGCCTATAAAATCACCAAGAATCAGGCTTCAGTTAATGGATGTCATCATCATCATCTGCAGGAAGTTTAGAAGGATGCACACCATTCCATTCTCCTTTATCCATAAATATAGACACTGAAATTGTGAGCCATATTGGTTGCACTGTCTTTATAGTTAGGTCTCTTTTTTACTTAGTTTTTCAGTAATATTACCAATTATTTGGGAGCTGCTGTAGGGATTGCTGATTTAACAAAAGTTAGCTTGAAACACATTAAAATAGTTCAAGAGTCAGTACTTAAAAGGCTGAGAAACAACGCCATAAACTTGGCATGAGCTTTTCTTACAGTATTTATAATCCAAATGCTTTTGTTTATTATTACTTGTAATCATACTACAATTATCCTGTTCTTTCTAGCAAAATCTTTTATTGCTTATTTTTGAAACCAAGTATTACAGCCAATTCTACAACTTTATAGTTGTGCTATCTTTAGCTCTTGTTTATTTTCATACAATAAGCTTGCTCTCCACCAATGTTTTCTTATTCTTGCAACCAAATATTACACAAAATTCTGCAACTTTAAAATCTTGCTATCTCTATATCTCTTTCAGCTCATGTTTACTTTCATGTAATAAGCTTATTCTTTACCATGTTTCACTGGTTCTTTTTTCTACCCAAATACTCACTTCTTTGCTTGTGAGGAGCAAAGTAGTGGTGACAATCTGGAACAGGTTTTATACATATCATGAAGTCTGATGTTCAACAAAAAAAAATCTGTTATAAGTAAAGACTGGATTTCTAGTTTTTGAAAGCAGATTCTGAAAGTCTTAACTTTTTCTTTCTATAGTATTGTGTGTATGGGAAGGGAGAATATACACAATGCTTTTTAAAGTAATTATCTCATCTCTGCATTATATAAAAATTATCAAGAATAAAGAAGACAAAAATTCCCACTTTCAGTGTGTGACATCTATGTCCAAAACATCACCCCATAGCATATATAAGCATTAATTCCAGAAATCTATACAGCCCAACTAAGGATAGTTTTAAGGATAGTTTTAGTAGATGTGTGGAATAGAAGGGGAAAGTCACAAAATCTACAGCATTAGAGTTCCCATTGTTGGAATATTAAGTCCTGAAGTATGACAGGCCATTTACCCAGAACTGAAAAACATTGCAAATTCCCACTTTTTAACAAATTTAACAAATACTAAGAAAGCCATGCTTGTAGGGAAATAAGTCACTCTGAAAATGATGGTGGTAAATAAAATGGATTGACTCATAGAATATAGTAAGCATCTGTTAGCTTAAAATAGTGGCTGGGGTGGGGGGGTGAGGAGACAGGAAATGCTACTGTTTGTACACAATGAAAATTTGCCTCCTGGTTAAAGAACTGCTAAGAAATGCACCATATGGGCCTATTTGGGCAATTCATTCATTAAAGGGACCTCTGGTGGCTCAGACTGCTAAGACAGTCTGTTATTAACACAGCTGCTTGTAATTACTGCAGGTTCAAGTCCCACCAGGCCCAAGGTTGACTCAGACTTCCATCTTTTATAAGGTAGGTAAAATGAGGACCTAGATTGTTGGGGGCAATAAGTTGACTTTGTATATAATATACAAATGGATGAAGACTATTGCTTAACATAGTGTAAGCCGCCCTGAGTCTTTGGAGAAGGGCGGGATATAAATGCAAAAAAATAAATAAATTAGAGCCACTGAAACTAAAATTATTCTTGGTTTTAGATACAAAAAATATACTTTGTTTTAAATAGTTTTACAATTATATATGCATATTTATATAGGCCATAATCAGAAAATAAACATCTGAATGGACAGGTAGAAGACTTTAGTACAGGTTGATTGTCAGCCATCCTTCTTCATGGATAATGACAAGAGTAGCATAGAATTAGGGGAGCAGCGTTCATATCCATATAGATGCAACACCCTCTGAATATCGGGACAAGCACGAAAGGCAGGTGTGGACCAAGCGGATGAAAGCGGGTGTCATCTGCAGGAAGATTAGGGTGAGCAGTCTAATTTACCCATGCAGCAGTAGCTTGCCCAGCAGGTGTAGCGGTGGCAGAAGTCATAGCATGCTGTAGTCCTTCTGAATTGATGCTACCTCAGCTGGGGCCAGCGCACTTACTGGGATTCCAAAATGGTCCGAAACTGAGTATAGCGCTGCTTGTCATCAACCACCAAGCTGAAAAGACAGCAGCAGTTGCAGCTCCTTCTAAGGGTGTCCTAAGTGCTCCTGCAGATGGGGAACTAGAATCCATAGCACTTTCATCTTGGGCGCTTCTTGCTTGCTCTCGCTTGTGGAACTTGGGATCCTGCTGAGCTGTGTGGGAAGCATTTTCTCCAGCACAGTTCCCACCACGCTGTAGATAGGCTGAGCCACTTCAGAGCTGGTCCAGAAATGTCACTCTTCCTCCAACTCTTGGGATAGCCCACAATGCCTCTTGTGTGGACCTTCACCATGAACTGGCTCCAGAGCTTGTTCACAGTATCCTTCAGGATTTCTTGCCTGGCAGCAGGACTGGTGGCAGGACATCCTTGGCCATGCTCCCACTCAAGAAAATTCAAGACAGAAGCACCAAAATGTATGCCATTTAAATGTGTTGGGTTGCTGCTTACTTTAATACCTGATACTCTTTTGTATTAGGCTATTGAATAGGGTAGTTTTTAACCCACAGGTTAAATTCCATGCAATCTTGTGGTTAGTACTTGAATTACAAGATGGATGCAGATTGATATCTACTTTAAGTTTCTGCAGGCTGCAATTTTACATATACTGTACATAGACAGCTCCCATTTGCAGTATAAGCATTATAGCTGTTTTTACACATGAATTGTCTAAAATAAGGGAGATGCTTTTTTCTCTACTATATTTTGGATGGTGAATGTTGGAGAATTTAAATTAGGCATTTCTGAGTATATTTATCAGTAGAACTACTGATTCCACATTTTCTGCAGTGACATTATTACTCAACCAAATCCACACAATCTTGTGGTTAAAGCTTATAGCATCAGATATAGCATAATAATTAAATAGATTTTGCTAGCACAGTTCTCTGCATCTTTCCTAAATATCCACTTTGTTCCCCTAAAATAGAATTGCATACCATAACTTTGGAGAAAGAAGAGATACTGCAATGCTGAAAAATGATTCACTCTCTATATTTAGCTGCAACACAAAGATAAGAGTCATAATTGCACTGAATGTTGAAACTATTAGACAGATTTTTTTCTTCTGTTCAGTCATGTTAAGGTTAGAAATCAAGAGACCATGAGGAAGTTACCAACATAATAATGAAATAATTTTCCTATTTTATTTAACTTTAAAATGCCAAGTGCCAATCTATATAGAATCTATAGGTGTTTTGTTTTGCTTTTTATATAAGCTCCACTGAAAGAAACACAATGTGCATAAAGTTTCAAGCTACCTAATTCTGAAATGGTGTCAAATTAGCTAGTCTGTTCCAGGAGTGACTCAGAACAGATTGATATACCAGCCTTGGATACCTGACAAACAGGAAAACATGTTATTACTGAAGTCAACAGGATGTCATTAGCTTGGTTTGGTTGGCCTGCAAGAATTAATCACCAGAAGTGAAACTTTGAACATTTTTGTGGGTTGGAGTCAGACCTATTCAGATTCAACTCCTATAAGACTTAAAAAGATCCCCAGTATTTTCAGTGGATCTAAGCATGTATAACCATCCATCTGAATCCAGCTCTGTATGTGGGGTATCTGCATGAAACATATTTGTGCAAACTTCTGTAATTTCTGTTTTATTTAACATGATCAAATCTTAATACAGGTAGTTCTTGACTTACGACCAGTTGCTTAACAACTGTTATATTACAATGAATTTGAAAACAGTTACTTGTAATCTGTCTTTGAAGTTATAACTGCCCCACCACTTAGTCATATGATCAGGAGCATTTACGACCAGTTTCAGCATCCTGCAGTCACATGAACAAGTTTTGTGATGGTTTTTGCGGTTTTGGGCAAAAAATGGCCATTGGATGAATTAGATTTAGACTTACGACCAAATCATTCACTTAACAACTGCACCACTTACTTAATGATTGCAGTAACTCATTTAACAATCATCATAAAGACATAAAAATTGAATCTGGTCATTAGACCTATGACTTATAACTAAAATTTTGTGCTCAATTGTGGCTGTAAGTTGAGGATTACCTGTATGAATGTAATAAAAAAAAGGAAACAATTTTCTAATATTTTATTAGAATATTGGAATGACTGGAATCAATATATTCTCTGTACCAAAGTTGTTTATTATGAATCTGCATGTTATAATGTTAGGGCTAGGATTTAAAATTATATTTAAAAACACATACAATCTTTTTAACAATAAAAATGATTCACTGAATTTGAAATAGAGTGTTGTCTTAAAGAAAATAATTTTAAAAGGTTTCAAGTTTGCAATTCACTTGTGATTTAGCAAATTACCAATTTAGCAAATGAAGGCTGAATTTAGCTCTAAGTGCCAATTAGAAAATTATAATTTTAATAAAGTATCAACACATCTAGAATAGGAATGATTTAAAAATCCAGAAATATTTCTGTCACTGGTGACAAATGTACTGTATATTCACAATAAAACGGGAAATTCTAGATTATCATTACTGAGATTTTATTGAAATTATTTAAAGGAAACCCTCATCATTTTTTAAAGAACATGATAGTTCAAAAGGCCACAATTTTCCCTATAACACTTACAAAAATGAAATAAGAACTTTTCAAATTGTGTCAGCATACTCAGAATCGCCACAATATGCTGCTACACATATTTATATAGGGAAAAATCTACTTTTAACATTACCTAAACATAAAGTCTACATATTTACAGTATATACATATTTACATATTTCTGTTAAATACTGAGGAAAATGCAAAAAGAGAATATTCTTTTTGCATATACATGTTCTTGCTGTGCAAAGTCAATAAAGCTATAATGGTAAATATATAGCTACATACAATCTACATTTCGCGGGCCACCATCCATTGTCAAAGCACCAAACCTAAATAAAAAACACAATTCAGTTATTACCAATAGGAAACGCTATGCTAAATATTACATAATTTAGCTTTTAGACTATCTTAGAGAAGTAACCGCAAGGTTTTAAACAAAGTAATACCTAAAGTGATGCAAAGGTTTGAAAGAAATAATGTGCTTTAAGATGGTAAAGGATGTGGATATTTGATGGATTATCTGCTGTTTCTTGCTTTGAAGAATTCTAAACATTCCGTTTATACGTGAACAATGTTGGGAAAAGTTGATTGACGACTCCCACAAATCCCCATTCTGCCTTAAGCAGAATGCCCATGACTGTTAACACTTCAACAAACCTTGCCTATGAAGAACATCTGGGGGGGGGTGGAGGCAGTGTGGCCACTTCGTTGTTTGCTCTCACTTCAGGAAGGCTTGTTTTTTAAAAAAATTCCAGCTTGATTTTCCTTGGGTGATATTCTATATTTCCAGCAATCCATTCGATTTTATTGCTATTCTGTCGTATCAATCTACTGGTTTACAATACAAATTCTGGGCTTTGCTGGCTTATACTTCTTATGCTATTCAACCCCCCTTTTATGTTCTTCATACTTCTCAACAATTTTAGAAATAAACCATCCTGTTCTCTTTCTACTATTTGTCTTTCTGTTTTGTCTTTGGTTGTAGTTGTGTATAAACACAGACTATTCCTTTAGGTCAGTGTATTATATCTGTCATAGTAATAATATACATCTCAAATGCATTTTTTAAATAAAAAGTTGCACATACAACTTGTGCAACAGTCATTAAAGAGGCTAATCTGTCAGTTAATGGGCATTCTAGAAAAGCATTTAGTATTTAGAAAAGCATGTGCCATTCTCTGAATTTTAGTAAAAGCTTATATTTAAAAAAAGTTGCTGTTATTTAGAATCTGACCCATTCTGCACTGATTTTGCACAATGTGTCTCTAAGCTTTTTGATGGACATTCCACAGGCTGATCTATTCTTTCCATATTTCTGCTATATTTGCCCCCAAAAAATCCATTCCATAAAAAAAATATAAAGAACTACAGATAACTTTCCCATTATAGCATATACCTGAAACTTGGTTGAGTCAAAGTTTGACTCAAATATTGCCATTTTTGAATCTTGAATTCAAATTGAACTGTGATTGGTTTATATAGCTCTAATTTATGAAGCACTGATATTTACGTGATGTCTTACTACTGTTTTCCTGAAAAGAAATCTATTCCCAAAATAAGCCCTAGCATGTTTTTATGCATGCGCCTAATATAAGCCGTACTCCCAAATAAGCCCTAATTAAGAGCCAGCTGGCCATTCTGTCTGGTTGCCCGCAGTGCTGCAGCCATGGGGTGAGGTGGGTTGGAGCTGCCCCATGCATTCCGCAACACCTTACCTCAGAACTCCCGCAGCCAGGCCATCCATGTCTTGACACCTGCCTCGCAGCAGCAGCAGCCATGTGCAACAGGAACCCACATGGCTGCTTCTTCTTTTCCTTGCTCATGACCACAATGGAGCAAGAGGCCAAGTGGTGGGTGGTGCCGCGGCCGCAAGATGAGGCAGTTGTTGGGGCATGGATGGCCTGGCTGCGGGGGCCCTGAGGTAAACCGGTGTGGGCACATGGGGCAGTTCCACACCACCTCGCGTTGTGCCCATGGCAACAGCGCATCACCCAGCCTCCTGCTCCATTGTGGCCATGAGCAATCAGAAGAAGTGGGCCAGTAGCCATGCTGTTGGATCTATTGCCACAAGGCGAGGCAAGTGTCAGGACCTGTCTGTCCTGTCTGTGGGGAACCTGAGGTAAGCTAGTGTGGAGCAGCTCCATTTCCCTGCGTCACGGCAGCGGCAATAGCACACCACACGGCCTCCTGCTCTGCTGAAAGCAAGCAGAAAAAATGGGCCTCCCATACAGGGGAAAAAAAATCATCCCCCCAAAATAAGTCCTAGTGCTTATTTTGGGCCCAAAAGAAAATAAGACCCAGTCTTATTTTAGGAAAACATGGTATATGGAAGCACCTTCCCTGGCTCAAAGGTTAAGTAGGGTAAAGTTTGATTAATGCTTGAATGATAGACAAAGAATCCCTGGGCTATAGTAAAGAAAAAAGATATCCTAGAAGGTGGCAGTGTCAAGACGGTGACAAACCAGTGTCAACAAAACTATCTGGACATGTCTATGAAAACTAACACATGATTTACAAACTGTTTTTCTTCCATGAATAGTGTAATGTGAGTGCAGCCTCTTTCCCCCCACCCCACCAAAAACTGCTGGTATCAAATGAGTCTGTAGAGCTTGTAGGCAATCTAGTATTTTCCAGATATTTTGGATTACAATTCTGGTAAGACATAACTGACACAGCAATAGTTATACAGTGGTACCTCAGTACTCAACTGCTTCAAAACTTGTCAAATTTGGTCGGTCCGCAACACATTTTGAAAATGTTGTCTTGGTACTTGTTTGTTTGGTATTTGATGCACCATATTAGGAAGAGTGGGACGGCCATGGAGAATGGACAGGAAGTGACTTTTGGTTGTCGTCACAGCAAGAACGGCTTGGAAAATAGCGGGTTCTGCCGAGCCCTGCAAAATCCAGCTGGTAACCATTGTTGGGAGACCCTATGGGGTCAAAGCCGCCTTATAGGGGTGACAAAGAAAGGAGAAGCGCTTTGTAGACCATGAGGAATTCACAATTTCCTTGTTAGGTCTGAAGCAAGCTTTCCCAAACGGCAGCAGGGACAACAGCCATTTTTGGCAGTCACAAGCTGGGACAACTGGACCCATAAGATTTGTGCAGGAGCAGTCCGTGGACAGAGCATTGAAATTGGGTGAGATAACTTTCAACTCTTACTCCAAAGATTTAATTTAAGTATAAGAATTTTAAAAGATAATCTCCAAGTGTTAAGGAAGTGGCGATTAGACACATGGAGAAGATTAAAGATTGAAAATTAAGAGGTGAAAGAAATGCCCAAGGGAAGCCTTAAAAGACAGAAAGCCTAGAAAAAAGCTTAAATAATTTGAAAGGTGATTTTTTTGGGAGAAACTTTCTTGCTTATTTGT
Organism: Ahaetulla prasina; assembly: GCF_028640845.1. NCBI lineage: Eukaryota > Metazoa > Chordata > Lepidosauria > Squamata > Colubridae > Ahaetulla > Ahaetulla prasina. The sequence goes on along the minus strand of NC_080545.1, from coordinate 47,014,086 downwards.
ATTTCTAAACCCCCTGGACTTATTGGATGATCAGCTGTTTTTGACATACTGTTTAATGTTGGTCTTGGGAGCGGAGAGCCATCTATTAGAAGAAGAGGAGCACTACACTACAGTGTCAGTAATTAGTGAAAGTGAGGTCCAATACACATAAACTCTAATACACGAAATAGAAGAAAGTAAATAATATCTGGAAAGCAGGTGTTGGCTGTATAATTATGGGATGGACTGAATTTTACTAAGTTGGAGTTTTTAAATATTGAGACATTGGAACAAAAGAGGTATACCGAGTAATCTTTATTAAATTGCTACAAAATGGATCTACAGGGGATAATAGAGGCAAATGAAGAAATAATTTTGATGCTTAAAATAATGCATGAAATTATAAAGAACAATAATGAGACAAGGGGATTGTTTAAAGATGAAGAAATAAGTGAAGAAGCCACTCAACGATTGGGGGAAAAAGATGAACATGATATTCAGGAAATAGATGAGAAATTAGAAGAAGCTGTAGAAGGAGAAAATCAAAACAAGATGCAAGAAGATAAAAGATTATGAAGAGAAAGGATTAATAAGTAGGAATCAATCAGATAATTCCTTAAAATCTTATAATAGAACAGAGGAAAAAAAGGAAAAATCTCTTTAAAAGTGTTCAAATAGTACAGCAGAAAGAGACAAAGGGCAACCCAGAGGGAATGGTCAGTAGGTATAAAAATATCAAAAAGAGTTATAAGATTCCAAGCGAGAAAAATAAAAGGATGATTAAAAAGTCAATAAATGATGGAACTTCAAAAAGGCTAAGAGATGATGGATAATGATAAAATATATTAATAAAAAGAAAAAAAATAGAAAATACAAATGGGGAAAATAGTAGCACACATATTAACAGGTAACAGAATCTATTAGAATTAAAAATAAGCTAAGCTTAATAGATGAAAGTTTAATTTAGGAAGTTTAGGATTAATAATTACATTATTAATATTAACAGTGTGTTAAAGGCAGCGGCTCGCTTAAGGAGGGTCTCTCTGCATGTGCACACGTTCCTGGCTCAGCCAGGAGGAGCTGGCCATGGGGTTACGAGAGGAGGAGGGGGAGGAGAGTGCAGGAGTGAAGCTGCCCTGTACCTGCCTTCACACCACATTTGCATGTAGGGCAGGCTTCACTTCCTGCTGCTTTGGGCTGGAGTCCAAAAAAGAAATAAGAGGGATGGGGTGACCCACTGATGGGACAGGGAGCTGCGGCAGAGAGCCCAAAGAGCTGACCCTGCCCTAGACATTTGGAATATTGAAATTATGGTGGAATAATGATATATAAGGTAAAGGTTCCCCTCGCACATATGTGCTAGTCGTTCCCAACTCTAGGGGGCAGTGCTCATCTCTGTTTCAAAGCTGAAGAGCCTGCACTGTCTGAAGACGTCTCTATGGTCATGTGGCCGGCATGACTAAACACCAAAGGCACACAGAATGCTGTTACCTTCCCACCCCACCAAAGGTGGTCCCTATTTTTCTATTTTCATTTTTTACATGGTTGGCAGAAGCAGGGACAAGTAATGTGAGCTCACCCCATTATGCGGCACTAGGGATTCGAACTGCTGAACTGTCGATATATATATATGATATATATAAAATATTAAACATTAGTAATTTAGTAGGGGATAACAAATACATGGTGCAAAGAAATGTTATTTATGTTTAAATGAATTAATGGAAAAAAATGATAAAGAATTATAAAGAGAGAATGGTACTGTTGAAGTTGGAAGATCAGGATTATGCATACTTATTTGTATTATTACTGTTAGCATTGTTTAAAAAAGATTTGACCCAGTCAATACACTGTCCACAAAATATGTATCGTGTGTATTACATTAAAAATAAAAAAGTATTAAAAAAAAGAGAATGGACAGGAAGTCAGCCATGCAGGGAAGGTTGCTGCAAAAGGAAGCAGGAGGCGGCCACAGAGGGCAGATAGGTTGTTGGCCATGCTGGGAAGTTCGCTGACATAAGAAAAGGGACAGACAGAAAGTTCTTCCCGGACAAAACAAAAGGTCAGGTCATGTGATTTGTTTAGTACTTATCATACCTCCTGAAACCAATTAATGACAAGTACTGAGGTACCACTGTAAATAACAGACATAGATTACAAGAACTGCAATTTGGGGAAACCTGTGATTGCCTATCCTGGGGCTACATGCTCACTCTATTTAACCCACTGTTTCTTTGCATATCTCTTAAGCTACTTGTAGAAGAAAACTACTCTGAATTTTATGCAGAAATACTCCTACTATGTTCTAACAAACATTTATTCAAGCACATGGGGAAACTCCAAATATCTCTAAGTCTTCTCCAGCAGCTTTATTTCTCATCCAACTCTCTCCCTTTGTCGTTTTGTATTCCACCCAGATAATTCCCTTGAAATCTGACTTCATAATTCTCTGGATATATGCTACAGCATAATATGGATAACTGACCTTTCTAAAAGATGATTATTTTCAGCTAGTTCTTTAACAACACCCTCCATTTCTTCTTTCAGTTTCTTCATACTATAAACAGATAAATTAATAAATAGAACCATGTTAAAATAATTATGGAATGTTTCCGGTATTATTCACTAAACATTGTAGAAGTGTCTTAGGAAAAGTAGATATGAAAAAAATAAATGCCCATGTACAATGGTGATCTTTTTTTGAAAACTGTAAAATTTGAACCATTACCCTTATTCATCTGAATGTTATTATTAAAATAGATATGCTAGAGAGCTATTTAATAATTTTGTTCTCCAGCAAGTTGACAGCGGAGAACAGAGAAGATACATAAAATTCTCTATAAACTGCTGGGCAACCCCCCTCCCTCCTCCCAGATATCTAAAGTCAGCCCCAGTGCAAATTAATCTGGCAACTATAATATTTATTTGTTTGTCTATTTATTCATTCAATTTTTATTACCACCTATCTCAAACCAGAGTGACTCTTGGAGATGAACAATCAATTAAAACCAAGTACAAACACAATACAAAAAAATAAATATATATAACAGCTGAGAAAAAATTATAAACATAAATGTTAATACAACTGGCAAAGAGGGCCCTTAACACACTTGGGCCCCATGGCAAGAACATAACCAGCTCTTCCATGCCTTATGAAAGAGAAACAGGATCAGGGCTATCCTAATCTCTGAAGGGAGAATGTTCCAGAACGCAGGCACCATGGCAAAAAAAGGCACACCTCCTAGTCCCCACCAGCAGACATTCCTGCCAGACTGGATTGGGTGAGTAGAAACAACTGATGCCTCAGGTAACTGGTCGCAAGCCAGGTGGTAACAGATCACAAGTTAAGTTAGAGAACAGACTTTCCTGACATAGAACATCTGAAACTGGCAAGATCAATCAGTTTAAATTTTAGCATAATTATAATTATGAAGAAAGCATATAAAAGTTTCCTATTTGTTCAAATAAAAATTCTTACCCAAGAGTCATTTCCACCAAGGTGTTTGAACTTGGATAAACTGGATTAAATGTATGTTTGATCCCACTGGAAGCAGCAAACATCTTATGGGGCAATGTTTCATCTAACTGCAATGAATGCAAAAATCCATGTAAGTGACAAAACCACCATATTACAAATATTTATTTCCCATTAACAATCACTGGATTTTAAGGATACAAAAGAATTCCACTCTGGTGAATACTTATCACTGATTATTACTATCGTTTACATAGCCTATTAAAACAAGTACTGATCCCACGCACGTTACTGGAGTCTCTAAGCAAATTGCTCATTCTCCGACTGTATTATGGAAATGCAGTGTAATAATGATTGGATATTTTTCCATATTAAAATATTACTAAATGTTTCTTTGCTTTAATATTTCTTGTAATAAAAGAAATAACCCTAACCCAAAATTACCAAGTGAATACTGGAGTCTGTAATGCATACAATAAAAACTCAAGGTGTAGTGCAAAAGGCTATTAATTTAGAATAATCAAGAACATCACCTCATTTACATAGTCCTGGTATTTGGAAACTTCTTCTTCAATATCAAAGCATAATTTTCTAACAGCTAGTAACTGTTTCCTTAGAAGAAGCATCTTTCTGGAAAGAAATACAATTTATTTGAAAGTATTGTATAACTTTGGCTAATATGTGCTCCTATAATACAGTACAGTAATGTTAAATGTTACTCAAAAAAAGGAACAACTTGCCTCATCCAATCCTCTGCCTTGTCTAAGAAGGTTTCATATTTGTTGACACATTCTTCCTTGAACAGAGTCATAGCTTTTGTGGCATGCAAAAATAGTTTTTGCCTGTAATACCCAGAAATAAGAATCAGAATAAAGTACTAATTTTCCCAATTTATTTTAGAGTTTAAAAACCCATAGAACAGGCATGTAGCTAAAGTTCAGGAAATAGGAAACATTCAGCAATTCACCTGCATGTATATATCGAGCCATGATGGCGAACCTATGACACATGTGCCACAGGTGGCATGCAGTGCACTCTGTGTGGGCACATGAGCCATCATCCCAGTTCAGCTCTGCCATGCATGTGTGCCTCCCACCAGCCAGCTGGTCGTTGAGTCTCTGCCGCACATGTGCAGGGGGTTGGGGCATGTATGGGATCAGGGCTCGCATGAGCAAGGGGTGGGGTGCATGCGGGGTGCTGCATGTGTATGCACAGGGAGTGGGGCACATGCACAGGGGCTGTGCCCGCATTGCATTTTGGGGGTTCGGGTGTGCGCATGCACATTTGTGCGCACTTTGGGCGCTTGGTCTAGAAAAGGTTAGCCATCATTGATATAGAGAATACATTAGGCCCATGATGGCAAACCTATGGCACGCATGCCAGAAATGGCACGCAGCACCTTCTCTGTGGGCACGCAAGCCATTGCTCCAGCTCAGTTCCGCCACACATGTATGCGTGCCTCCCACTGGCCAGCTGGTCTTCGGGTCTCTGCCGCACATGCACGGGGTGATGGTGGGATGCACATGTGCATGCACGCGGGGCGTGGTGCATGCAGAGGCATGCATGCATGCGTGGTGCATGTGGGGGCCGCGTGCGTGGGGGCCGCGCACATGCAGGAGCACAGGGCGCATGCACAGGGTCGTGTGCACATTGCATTTTGGGGGTTCGGGGGCGCACACGTGCATTCATGCTTTGGGCACTTGGTCCGGAAAAGGTTAGCCATCACCGCATTAGGTCAATGTGGTCAAATAAAATATTCCATGATAATTCAAATTAAAGCACTGCTTTATTTTGAATGGACTCATCATAATGGGTTGGCTATAAATTCCTTTAGTGTGAACTACTATAACTTTCAAGACAGATAGATTGTGCCCTTCTCAATTATATATAAAGTAAAAATTAATACATGAAAAAGGATATGCATGCTCTAAAATGCAAATAAAGGAAAAGATTTAAAGAACATTTTAAATTTTCCTCTTTGGTTGGATGTTTTAGATTGTTACTATTTTCTAGTTAAATAATTTTTAACCATTGTGTTTAAGTTTATTAATAATTTAACATTTAATAAATCTTGATTATGAAGACTTCTAAACCTTCAGAGTTGCAGAACAGCCAGCTTTTTCTTCAATGACTGATTTGTATTTTTCCCCATCACCCTTTCTAAAACTCTGTAATTATGAGGCCTAGATTTGTTAAATACAGATCTAATCTCCCAATATGTCAATAGACATGCACCTTGCTTATATATGTTTTATATTTTATATGGACACAGTCCAAAAGTCTGTTAAGTAAAGGAATATTACACAGAGCAAAAGCAGCCATTTGTTACTTCATCCCTAGCTTCACAGAACTTATTCCAATTATATTGTTGAAGACAAGAAACAAAGAAAATACAGTACACTACAAATATAAAATCCTTATAAAATAAATGGACTTACTTATCAAATTTGTGAATTTGTTCTTCGTTATAAGGAAGTCCTAAAGAAGGAACCATTTATATCAGATTGGATGGCCAAGAAATTATTTCACATAATTAAATTCCCCATATTAATATACTGATTAAGTGCCAGCAAGTTGGGGTCAACTCTTCATGTCTACACAAGCCTTTTTTCAGGATGATCTGTCTTCAATTTGGATTTTTATGGATCTCAATTCTACATTCACTGCTATTATAATCTAATTCACCCATCTTTGTTTCTACTTTTCCCAGCATAATGGACTTCTCAAGAGACTGGGTCTCCCCTTAATGTGCCTCAAATATGAATGTTTGAATCTAGTCATGTAGTGACATGTAGAGATCTAGTCATCCTTTCAATTGAAAACTCTGAGTTTATATATTCCATGGTCATTTGTTTGTTTTCCTGACAAAATGGTATTCTCAATAGTGTTCTTTATTGGAATTGCACTTCTTCTACTCAAGAGAAAAACATTCTCTTTGCTTTCAGAATTTTTGCCCCACTAACTCAACCCAGAAATTTAAGAATGTTTTGTAATTAATTGAAGCTAAAACAAAAATTAAATTGGTTTAAAATCACTTACTTCTTTCTGCTTTGTCTTTTTTGAATTGATAATAAATATCTGTTATGGAAGTCAGAAGGACTTGCAACCTTTCTGGGCTAGAAGAAAACAGAATAAAATAAAAATATAAAGATAATGCTGTTATGCAGTGCTTTTAATTCAAAGGCAAACAATGACTTTAAGCTCCCGGGATATGAAATGGGCACTTTTTGCAACTTAAACATTTCTTTTCCAAGAAACATCCAACAACTGTTCAAGATACCTAAGCAATCCCAGGAAAAGCTACAACTCCTTTAAGAAGCTTCAAATGTATCCCCTTGTACATTCCAAAGCCCCATTTTGGCTTCTAATTGAAAGCACAATTATGTTCTAAACAATGATTCATGCCAGGATTTAAAAGTTAAATAATCAATTAAAATGTGAATTCTACTTACTTTCTATCTTTTGGATGTGTACCATCTTGATTAGTCCAGCTGTCAGATAGTAAACCACTAGGAGAAAGTTTGTTTTTGATATCTTGAAGACTAGTCTCTATTGCTCCCTGAGAACTAGAAAGCTATAAAAATACAACAAATTTAACAAAATATTTATAAAAATATGATTCTTTTATAATTTAATAAAAACTATAATTTGCAACATTTACACCAATAAATCCCAAGAATTAGAAAAAGCAGAAAATAGGACTATTGCCAGAGGTCAGCAGCACAACTGTATCTTGTATAAACTAAAACTTATTTTAGAACTAAAAATATTTCCAAAATATTTGGAAATTTTTTTCCCATGATATCTAAGAATATGTGTCTACTATGTGTTGTAAATATGTACATTTATATTTGGTTAATACAAATACATATAGGGCAATCTGTATGTGCTTTGAGAGACAATATAGCTGCAGATGTTGAAGTATGCAGTAAGTTATAAACCTAAAAAACGAAAAATAATGATTTCAAAAATTGATATAACATACATACATACATATATATACATACATATATATTTGTTTTCTGAGGTTTTCACGGGTGTTTGTATGTAGGTCTTTGGTTGTTCGGGTTTTCTCCCGTGTAAAATTGGAAATGTCTTGGCAACGTTTCAACAAAGTCTCATTCGTCATCTTCAGGCTTCAGCTTCGTGCTTCTGGGAGCAATGTGTGATCGCAGCTGTTTCTTCCTTTTAACTGCTAGTGGGGGTTTGAACTGATTGGGTGGGAGCTTGGCTGTGCTCTGATTGGATGGAGGTTTTTTTGTGCTCTGATTGGCTGGGGGTGTGTCCTGTTTGGGTGGGGGCTTGGTTGTGCTCAATTTAGTCTGTGTTGCAGGGGGATTTGAGCTGGTGAGCTGCATAGCTGTTGTTTGGCTTTGTGGTGGTGCTACATCTTCATAGTGGGTGTCAGTCTGCTGCATGTATGGATTGGAGGGGTTTGAAATGGCTAATGTTGCAGCTGCGGTCTGGCTTCTGGTCCTTGGTCGTGCTTCATGATCAGTGTGGGTTTGGGTCTGCTTTCTGGGTGGATGTGCGGTGGTGACATCCTGTGTGGACCTTGTGAGTGTGGGTCTGGTGTCATTCCTCGTGTTAGGGACTCGTTTGTCAATAAGGGCGGGTTTCCAAATGGCTGGTAGGCGGGAGGTATCATCTCGTTTGTTCATGCTGTGTGGGCGTTTTTCTATCTCAATGGCTTCTCTGATTATTCTGAATAAACATTATTACACTAAGCGCTCCATGGCTTAGGACCCGGGTACTTACGAGACCGCCTGCTGTTACCGTATGCCTCCCATCGACCCGTACGCTCTCACAGAGAGGGCCTTCTCAGGGTGCCGTCCGCCAAACAATGTCGGCTGGCGGCTCCCAGGGGTAGGGCCTTCTCTGTGGGAGCACCGACGCTCTGGAACGAACTCCCCCCTGGCTTACGTCAAGTTCCTGATCTTCGGACCTTCCGTCGTGAGCTAAAAACATACTTATTTACTCAAGCAGGACTGGCATAAATAGTTGATTTTAAATTGGGGTTTTAGAGATTTTAAACATTTGTAAATTTTTTAAATTATCGGCCATTTATTAATAGTTTCTTTTAATTTCTTTTAATTGTATATACTCTGTATTTTATTTCGGCTGTACACCGCCCTGAGTCCTTCGGGAGAAGGGCAGTATAAAAATCTAATAAAATAAAATAAAATAAATAAATAACACGAGGAATGACACCAGACCCACACTCACGAGGTCCACACAGGATGTCACCACCGCACATCCACCCAGAAAGCAGACCCAAACCCACACTGATCATGAAGCACGACCAAGGACCAGAAGCCAGACCGCAGCTGCAACATTAGCCATTTCAAACCCCTCCAATCCATACATGCAGCAGACTGACACCCACTATGAAGATGTAGCACCACTACAAAGCCAAACAACAGCTATGCAGCTCACCAGCTCAAATCCCCCTGCAACACAGACTAAATTGAGCACAACCAAGCCCCCACCCAAACAGGACACACCCCCAGCCAATCAGAGCACAAAAAAACCTCCATCCAATCAGAGCACAGCCAAGCTCCCACCCAATCAGTTCAAACCCCCACTAGCAGTTAAAAGGAAGAAACAGCTGCGATCACACATTGCTCCCAGAAGCACGAAGCTGAAGCCTGAAGATGAAGAATGAGACTTCGTTGAAATGTTGCCAAGACATTTCCAATTTTACACGGGAGAAAACCCGAACAACCAAAGACCTACATACATACATACATACATACATACATACATACATACATACATACATATATATATATATATATATATATATATATATATATATATATTAAACCATTTTATGTAATACTAGCAACACTAGATAATGTAACTGAATGATACTACATACAGTAATAGTTTAATAGATTCTACTGGTTCAATATTTATAGATATAATGAGAATTCATTTGCTATTAAGAGCTATTTCACATTTTTAAATTTTATTTATAAAATCACCATCTACCTGTATGGATGGTAGTTTGTACAGGGCAAATTATACATCTCAAATTTGCATAAGTTCTATAAACAATACATTATTATTGCTCTCAGCAAGAAAAATACAAATGTATGTAAACTTATTTTACTTATTAGACACTAAAAAAATTCTTTGCAGCTAAATTTCAATTCTCCTAAAATTTGAAAGCAACTTGATTGAGTGCTAGAATATTGTAATATAAAGTTTTACCAGTAAGAGTTTTGAGTGTATATCTGAAATGTCATCCACTTCTGATGGTGCCAGATTTTGGTATCTGTTCATAGAAAAGAGAAGACATATAACCTGGTTTACAATATCACATTTTTTAATGTAACATTCTTGAATAATGTAATTTTGGATCCAATTGCAAATTTATTTGTGTGTATACAAATAAACTTACTAGTATTATTTAAAAAGTCTTGCTCAAATGATATGTGGCTTTAATTAGGCAATAAAAAACCTGTGGAGAAATTCCAGTAGACATATGCAGCAGTTTTGCTGAATATTGGTTCAATATTTTATGCTAGCAGATTAATCAGTGTGTTACTGAAACAATATCTGCCATATGATTTATTCTGCTCTTCTCTGGCTCAGATTTTCTTGGTTCACAAAGCTTCCAAAACACAAATAAATAAAAAATAAATCACTGAATTCCATGTAATGATCATGTTCCACTGATGCTGTTTAGTGTCAAAGCTTTTTCCATAAATTATGTCAGCAGGCTTGTGTCTTCCAAATATTCTGATTTCAAATTGAATAACTATGATCGGGGCAATTATGTAAAAATGGCTTTAATAAAAGTAAAACAAAACAAAAAATATAGTTTATATTTTTATATTTTAAAGCAAATAACTGCTTTGATTACATTAGAAATGGGATCAAAATAGATTTACTATGCAACAAACACTATAGTAGTGAACAACCACCATGCTAACCCACTGTTGATATGCGTATGTACATATATATAAATGTACATTTATTTACATGTACACTGGGGAGATGTCAGAGGTTCACATGTATGCTCATAGATCTTCCTTCTTAGAATTATTTGTGGACAAACTGTGAAGTGCCAGAGAAATCAGGATATCCAGACAGTTCAAATGATTATACAGATTTATTGCAAGCTTAAACTCTCTGCAAGAATCTGAACTACTAAAGGTCCAAGCAAATTGGCAGTAGATAAAAGTCATGGGAATTCAGGGTGGGCTGGATTGAGATCTCTTATGGGCATGAAGAGACTCATGACTGATGACATGTCGAGCTAGCTTGATCACCTCCTACACAAACAATCCATGAAGCTTCCTTTAGCTACGGCCAAGATAACATGGTGTGTTGCTTCAATTGTGAAATATTGCCATAATAAATAACAATGACAAGAATAGTCATCATCCAGAGGTGAGCAATAGGAATAAATTAGAAACTAAGTCCCCTGAGAGACTGAAGGATCTGCCCATATTTAACTTGAAAAGACAAAGAAAGAAATAATGTTCTTTAAAAATCTGGAAAGATGTCACACAAAGGGTCAAGATCTGTTCTCCACCATATCAGCGTTTAGGACAAGGAATAATGGAACTAAAGGATGCAGAATTTAACTGAATGCAGAACATTCAGGGGAAAAATGTGTCAACAATAGTGGAATAGCATTTTGACAATGGAACTGATTATCCAGACAGGCTGGCTTTCCATTAGATGTGTTTGTATTTGAGCTAAGGCTAGACCAATATCTTTTGAGAATGAGTTATTTTGGATTTTTGCATTCAACAGGTCTTGATGACATGCTTGGACCCTTCCAACTATACAATTCTGGGATATTACACTGATTTTATAATCAGTTAGCTAGTACTGCATTTGGGTGGTCAAGAGTAGCACTTTGATTTGCTTGCTTTAAAAAGTAGACAACTGTAGTGTAGATGATTTCTCCTAAATACTCACATTTTCATAGCTTTTTCTGTATTTCTATTGCAACAGTCCAGCTTGATAACAATCTCTGTCTTTTTGTGAAATGTTTCATTGTATTCTTCTTTGATGAGTTCACTAGAAAACAGCAATTGAAGCTATAAACATAGAGATGAAAGCATCATGAATGTGTTTTTTTTTTGGTCTAATGGAAAAATTAAAATGCATATCACCAATCTCCAGAGGAGGAGGGAATAAGGAATGAAAAGAATACAACGAAGATGAAGTGACCTGGATCATCCTGCTCAGTGAGATTGGAGCTGGTTGTTGTATAACATCTCCATTATAGTATTCTATTAACTACTCTTAAGTTTTACTACATAACCACTCTTAATATCAGGACATTCTTTTGAATATTCAGTTTGTATTTTCTTTTAGTTTTAGTTGTTGAATTAGTTGAAATGATCCCAGCTTCAGGAGAGAACAAGTCAATTACTTTTCATACATGACACATATTTGGATTTTTGCTGTACTCCTGTCTTAAGTCTTTATGACATGCAATAAGAGGACTGTGAATTGTGAACACTGCAGTATACTATCATTGACAATTCAAGCCATTATATTCCTTATTATAGTCTTTCTCTGGTCTTCAAATACAACAATTTAACAGAACAAACATTCATTCAGTTTTTTCAGCCTGCCCCAAAAAGAAATGTGAAAGATATTTATTTTTGACTTGCCTAATTTTAATATTTTATTTTATTTATTTATTTAATCAAATTTATATACCGCCCTATCTCCCGAAGGACTCAGGGCGGTGTACAGGCATTTAAAAACATATAAATACAATATAAAAAACAATTAAAAAACTTATTCTAAAAAGCCCGTTAATTTAGAATTAAAAATATAGAATAAAACCCAATTTAAAACCGATAATTTAAAATCTAGCCCATTCCTGCACAGTTAAATAAATATGTTTTAAGCCCGCGGCGGAAGGTCCGGAGGTCCGAAAGCTGACGAAGTCCGGGGGGTAGTTCATTCCAGAGGGTGGGGGCCCCCACAGAGAAGGCCCTTCCCCTGGGTGTCGCCAGACGACATTGCCGCGCTGACGGCACCCTGAGGAGACCCTCCCTGTGAGAGCGCACGGGTCGGTGAGAGATATTCGGTAGCAGTAGGCGGTCCCGTAAGTAACCCGGCCCAATGCCATGGAGCGCTTTAAAGGTGGTCACCAGAACCTTGAAGCGCACCCGGAAAGCCACAGGTAGCCAGTGCAGCCTGCGCAGGATGGGTGTTATACGGGAGCCACGGGGGGCTCCATCTATCACCCGCGCAGCCGCATTCTGGACTAACTGCAGCCTCCGGATGCCCTTACTTTATACTAAAGTAATTAATAAACTCATTAATAAACTAATTAATACATCATACAATACAATTACATACATTGATGTAATTGAGAACATTAAAATTGAAAATATTAAATATTGCACAAGGATTGTTATTCTGCATCCACATTATGTCAACTATTTTGATATTTTAGATTGTGAGATAAATTGGTTTTTTTATTTTAAAGGCTACATCAGTTATGAAGAGGAATATTTGAGTGAATGGAACTAAAGTCCCAAATTTCTTCCTTTATGCACATGCATAGAAACTATCAAAGAAGCCCCTTCTTCAATTCTAAAGGAAGCTAAAGAAGAACTAATTCTTGGGGAACTGTCACTTAAAATCCCTTCAGATGCCTTGAGAAGAAACCTCCTGATTGAACAATTTTATTTCCCTTCATCTTTCTCATTAGGAATAGAAAAAAAGGATACATTTCGCTTTGAACCTAGAACTTAACAATGGGTTGAAAGAAATATGCTCAGAGTTGAATGTTTAACATCTAGGCTTTATAAACTATGGAATCTGATATTATTATTAGCAGGTACTTGATTCGTTTGTTTCCTTTCATCAGGAAAATTTAATTCAATATAAATACCACTTAATTTGCATGAAATAGTATCATTCAATTATTGCACATGATTGCTTATAACTGGATGAATAGTGCACATAGTTATTTGTCTTCCAAAGTGTTCATGACTCAGCTGATTATATAATCACTTCTCGCCTGGATTATTGCAATGCTCTCTACCTGGGGCTACCCCTGAGGTCCACCCGGAGACTTCAGCTAGTCCAGAATGCAGCTGCGCGGGTGATTGAGGGAGCACCATGTTGCTCCCGGGTAACACCACTCCTGTGCAGTCTGCACTGGCTACCTGTGGTCTTTCGGGTGCACTTCAAGGTTCTGGTTACCACCTTTAAAGCGCTCCATGGCTTAGGGCCCGGGTACTTATGGGACCGCCTGCTGTTACCTTATGCCTCCCATCGACCCGTACGCTCTCACAGAGAGGGTCTTCTCAGGGTGCCGTCCGCCAAGCAATGCCGGCTGGCGGCCCCCAGGGGAAGGGCCTTCTCTGTTGGAGCACCTACTCTCTGGAACGACCTTCCCCCCGGTTTGCGCCAAATATCTGACCTTCGGACCTTTCGTCGGGAATTAAAAACTCATTTATTCATTCAAGCGGGACTGGACTGATTTTTTAGATTTTTTAAATTTCTAAATTTTAAATTTTTAAATCTTCTGTAATTTTATATGGGGTATTTTAGGTTGGTCAATTTGACGGTTTTAATTCGGCCACTATTGAATAGGTATTTTAAATTGATTTTTAACTTTGTATACTTATTGCTTTTTATCTTGGCTGTACACCGCCCTGAGTCCTTCGGGAGAAGGGCGGTATAAAAGTTTAATTAATAAAATAAATAATAAATAATAATAATAAATAAATAAATAGCAATAAGACTTATATACCACTTCACAGTGCTTTACAGCCTTCTCTAAGCAATCTACCCCCAACAATCTGGGTCCTCATTATACAGACCTCGGAAGGATGGAAGGCTGAGTCATCCTTGAGCCAATGAGAATTGAACTGCCAAACTGCTGGCAGCTGGCATGCAGTACAGAGCATGCTGATTTTGAGACAGAAAGGTCATCTTGCAGTACATGGGCACTAAATCATATAGCCATGATGGTGAACCTATGGCATGTGTGCCAGAAGTGGCACACAGTGCCCTCTGATGGCACGCGAACCGTCATCCCAGTTCAGCTCTGCTGCACATGTGCGCGCACCTCTCACCAGCCAGCTGGTCTTTTGGTCTCTGCCGCGCATGCCCAGGGTACGTGGGGGGTGCCGTGCATGCATATGTGGGGGGCAGGGCATGTGCACGGGTGCATGCACCGGTGTATAGGGGGAGTGGGGTGCATGTGCAGGGGCAACACATGCATTGCATTTTGGGGGTTTGGCCATGCACACACATGCTTTGGTCACTCGATCCGGAAAAGGTTAGCCATCATTGTCATATAGACTTTAGCAATTAAAGTAAGCATTTTGAAATGGGCTACTGGCTTCACCAGGGTTTCACACAGTCATGGAAAAACACACATTTAATATTTATTCATTTATTTGAATGTATTTATTCGAATTTATTAGCTACCAATGGACTCTTCCCATACCTCCCACTCTTACTTAATTATCCAGAGTCAGAGCTGCTACCTGCAGGAATGACAATGAGAAAGCTGATCAATAGCATCACTCACATTAGCCATCTGATTCCTTTTCGCATGAGCTCTTGATAAAGCAGTAAGGCTCGGGCAATTCTACAGGCATAACATACAACCCCTGTTACTGCCTATAAGGAACAAATAAAATGCATTAGTTAATAAATTGCTACAGTAATTTTATTAACAGAAATTTGATATTTAGATGAAATCATATCATGAGGTAAATGGGAATATAATCCACTAAACCTAACATTAAGCAAAAATAAAGATCAATTATGTTTCTGTATTAGGTTAGAAAGTTTTAATACAAGCTCTGGAAAAAGCAAAAAGTAGACATAACTTGAAGTCTGTGTACTACATTACTGAGTGATGATAGATCAAAGTTCAGATTAAAGTATAAGACAAGCAATTTCTTATTGTATCGTCATTAAAGCAACACTATTAAAATTACTACTTATGCAATTCTATCTACATTTAATACCATTAATTTATTTCACTCCTACACATCTTATATGTTGCTGTTCTTAATGTTTGTTCCACTTAGTTGCAAGATCTTCTTGCTTTGCCTTGCACTCACCTAGTTCTTAAGAGTGAAGCTTTTTAAAAGCATGATTCAGCAGGAACTTTAGTTTCTCACACTGGTAAGGGCTGAGAAGAAATGCCTGCTCCCCAATGACCCAACTTCATTTCATGCCTAAGGAAGAACTAGAACCTGGATCTTCCCATTCCTAGCCCAGCACCGTAACCTCACACTGGCTTTGAAGTATTCATTCTTATATACATGGAATTATAATTAACTGAGATACTCACTTTTGCCATACTTACATCGCTATCCAAGTCATAACGTTGATGAACCTTAGGAAGCAAAACTGCAATAAAACAGGTTTAAAAAGAAAATTAAAAATTACAGTCATAATTAAAAAAAAGAAAAAACCCCACAACATATCCTTGAGATCTGAGAAAATGGCAACTATTATAAAGTGATTTTGGGAAAGAACAAATTCATTGTAAATAGAATATATTTTTCTAACTAATCCTTTTAGGATTAACAAATGCAATTTGTTAAAGAAAATCATATGGTGAAATGCCTTTTCCACTATTATTCCGCCATTTCTTTGCCAACAGAAATGCCATTATTATTATTGTTGTTGTTGTGATTTCTACATTATTTGTAAAGTTCATTTACATTAAGTGATACTATTACATTTCAAATTGAGTATGTGGCAGGGAATTGCCACAGGGTATTGTATCTGTCAATATTTGTAAGATGGCAGGTACAGTGTCACAAAGCATGTCCCATCCCTTTTTATATATATGTGCAACAAATAATTGAGATGCTGAGGAATGGCGCTTGGATCACAAGATAGCACTTACCTTCTTGCCATTTTGATC
The DNA here is from genome assembly GCF_028640845.1 of Ahaetulla prasina. Classification (NCBI taxonomy): domain Eukaryota; kingdom Metazoa; phylum Chordata; class Lepidosauria; order Squamata; family Colubridae; genus Ahaetulla; species Ahaetulla prasina. The sequence goes on along the minus strand of NC_080545.1, from coordinate 46,997,743 downwards.
ACAAATAATACCCCCTTTATTTTATGTAATTTCTGCTTTCTTACTGTAATATTTTGCTGTATTTACAGAACTGTTTATTTTTTATTTTGAAAATTCTTTGAATTATACCAAAAAGCAAAATAAATATTAAGAATTCTTTCTGAAATGTATGAAGATCTGGCTATTAAGAATACCTTGGGGCAGTAATTTTGAGAGATACAACACAGTAAATGTCTTGTTTTATTATTATTTAAAAATAATAATTGCTACAGTCACATAAAAATAGTATAGCTTTTAAAAGCTACAAATTTAATATAACTAAAAATATTTTAATGCTTAAGTTTTAATTAAAAAAATAATGATTCCATCATACTTTCTTCATAGAGTAATCCTATGACGTTTACAGTTTCTCTGCTTTCTACAATTATAGGATTTTCCTCTGTGGTTTTAGGGAAAGCTTGTGCCAGTCTGCTAGGTTCTAGTATTAAACGCCGTCCTTCATATATCAATTCTTGATTGTGTGAAGGTATTTTTGTCTGTTTGTAGACAAGTTCATTAAATATGGTAGCGCTGTTAAAAGAAGAAAAAAAACATGTAAGAAAGAACTCCCAATGCATTAAAATAGCCAGAGGTAAGAAGAGGGGGGGGGGAAAGGGGGGGGGAGATCTATTTAAAGGCAAACAGATCATAGATCTAGCTGTTGACGTATGAAAATAAACTTATAGAAATACTTACTTATTATGATTGTGAATATAAATTTTGTGTGCAGTCATTTGTTGAAGAGAGAAGACATGAATAATTATCCGATGCAGTATGTCACTTGTCTCTGCAAAAAACTGATCAAATCCCCAACATTTTTCTTGATCTGCTTCAAGAATATTTGCAAGGACAGGTGTAAGCAGTACCTGCAATCCCCTAAAAAGTTACATTAAAAACAAATATTACATTGGATAATGTATTTTTATTACACAAGTGGTCTTTGATTTACGACAATTGAAGCCAAAATTTCTGTTACTCAGCAAGACAGTTAAGTAAATTTCCTCCTATTTACAAGCTTTCTTGCCATAGTTGTTAAATGAATTACTGCAGTTGATAAATTAGTAACACAGGTATTAAGTGAATCTGGCTTCCCCACTTACTTATCGGAGGGTGAAAAAGGTGATCACACGACAGGACACTGCAACTGTCATAAATAGATGTCGGTTGCCAAATGTTCGAATTTTGACCATATGATCATGAGTCTTAAGTGTGAAAAACGGTCATAAGTCACTTTTTTCAGTGCCACTGTAACTTTGTACAGTCATTAAATGAATGGTTGGAAGTCAACGACTATATTATCGACAAGATAAAAGTAGCTGGGATGCACTTTAGTTAGAAAGGTAGAAGTGCTTCTAATTGGTGAAGACTGCAGATATCTTTCATGGAAATAGGCAACTCCCTATCCAATAGCTCATCATTCCTTGCAAGAAAGTAGCTGGCAGATTATGTATTCTGCACTATGAAATACTACTCTATGTACATAATATATTCCTAAAGCACAACAAAGGAAAAAGATAAGGAATGTTATCATTGTAGTGGCACTTACTTTAAAGTACATTAAAATTATAACACTTTAGTAAAATTTAGTAAATTAGTAAAATTGTGCTAATCTCATAGTTTATTTTATTAATTCAGTGCTGCTTCATTTGGTTAATGAGTGACCAAATTAGGATGTGAGCTTGCATATTATAATTTATGCCGATAAAAAATTATGTAATGCATGCTGTCTGGCCTGGTCAAAAGAATGGGTGAGCCTCCAGAAAACGAAGTTACTTGAATTAGAGGGCCATAAATTAAAGTTTGGATGGCACGGCTACTTATGGTATGATAAAAGTAAAGTTAATGTTGCTTTTAATCAATTTGTTAGATTTGTCATACTAAGAGTTTAGAATAAATATAAAACAACGCTCTATACGAAGTTGCCTCTTTGGGTGTCACCCCAGGAAGCTTTCTTTAGAAAAAAAATGGTGGCAATTATCTTTCAACTCTGGTGACCCAGTATTAAAACCGACAGAACTTGAATCAGAAGGTTATGTTTGCCATGGGTTTATTTATCAACAATTGAAAGAAAGATGAAAACTGGATAAAAAGTATTATGTATTAGACGTTAAAAATGAATTGAAAACTTTTCTATGTGGAAATGATGAACATATTATTGTTAAGATTTATAAAATGCTATTGAAATTGAACATGTAAAACATTGCATAATTCAGTGGGCAAGGAATTTTGGATATAATGTGGTGCTTGAACAATGGGAAAATATGTGGACGAAAGGTTTAAAATTTACATTAAATTATAATCTGAAAAAAAATTCTATAAGGTGATATATTGGAGTATGATTCATACACAGAGAGAGAGAGAGAGAGAGAGAGAGAGAGAGAGAGAGAGAGAGAGAGAGATGGAGAGGGAGGGAGAAAATGAATTAATTTCCCCTTTTGGGCCTAGTGGAAAAAGACCTGGAGAAAAAATTTGGAACTTTGTTACTATATATCAGTGATGGCTAACGTTTTCTGGACAGAGTGACCAAAGCGCGCATGTGTGCAAATGCATACATGCGTGCCTGAACCCTAAAAATGCAATGCATGCTTGCCCCCGTGATGCGATCCCCCATGCCCCAGTGCATGTGCGTGCGACCCCCGCCCCGCACATGCCCCCTAAATACGCACGTGACCACACCTCACACACCACACCCATGCGCGGCAGAGACCCAACGACCAGCTGGTTGGTGGGTGGTGCGCGGCCATGCACGGCAGAGCTCAACTGGGGCAACGGTTCGCATGTCCAAAGAGAAGGCACTGCGTGCCACCTGCGGCAAGTGTGCTATAAGTTCGCCATCACAGCTATATATGTTGACAGCAGCAAGACTATTATATGCACAAAAATAGAAGGAGCCAGCCAGGATGCTATTACTTGCCCCTGCAAGCTTTGGCGGGTTTTCCTCAAGGCTTTTGGTAAGAAGAACAGAGGCCAGGAGCAGTGCGCATGCACCGCCCAGCCTCTGTTCTTTGTGCCAAAAGCTTTTTGCACACAAAGCCTGCAGACAAAGAAACCGGGGCAGACAGGCTGGAGTGGAAACAGCTTGCTAGATCTTTGCAAGGCGAGTGAGTCTCCACAGGCCAAGTGGAGGGGGGAATAGGCAGGGTGAATGTTGCAGTGCCTCTGTGGTCATTCGTAAGGGTGAACTACTGCCGTGGTGTTGCAACATTTGTAACCTTGGGACTGTGTCGTAATTACGTGGGGGTGTGTGATATCATAACTTCACAGTGGACTGTTGCTAACCTGTACCATGGTTTATCTACTTTCAGGCAGAAGTAATTTAAACCTGAGAGTTTTACTTAAATGCTCAGAAAGCATTTGTGAGAACATAAGTTTATGTGAGAACATAAATTGCAATAATAAATGTAAATTAATAAAATGTTGTCATGCAAACATTTTTTATGTTCAAGCAATACAACTGAAGAGAGATTAGGTCCTACTGCAAACTAGAAATTTATTTTCCATCTATAACTCAGAAATGCAGATTACTCTATGATTCTCAGTCATTTTAAGCCCTGTGCATTATCAATTCCCCAAATTGCTAAAATCACACAAGAATTTTTTCATATTCACATGACATCTTATGAAACATGGGAATCAACATTAAATTATGTAAGCAAATCAATGACAAAACATACTTAGAAAGACTACAGGAAATAGGCATATCACGACTCCATTCAATGGGACCATTTTCTGCTTTCTGTACTCCAGATATTGCACCAGAAGGTTTTCCAGTTATAATTTTATACCTTTGAGATATAAGAAATAGCATAATCAGCAAACATACTCTATAATAAAACCATGTATGGTAATAGTAATGGGAATTACAAAGCAACCTTCGGCAGCTTTCTAGTTAAGAACAACTACCTACATTTCTAAAGAAATGGCATTTTAACTGTTATTGAACCATTTACCAACTATAACAGGAAACACAATTTTTAACTCTATAAAGTTTGGGCCCATTAAAAATATTACCTCCATCATTGGAAAAAACATACTGAGTCAAGATGAGTGGAACTCTATTATTGAACTCATATTTAATATATAACCATTTGGTTAGTTACTGAAGAAAAATGATCACAGCAGTAACTCTTTTATGTTAATTGATTTTCTGCAAAAAATATCTCTTCCTAGGCCAGCAATATTGCCATAACCAAAATGTCTTTCCGTCTCATATTTCTGGAATTGACCATTAAATTTATCCCAAATTGCTTCTTATGCCACCCAAAAAGGGTCCTTGAGTGGCGCAGACTGCTAAACAGTCTGTTATTAACAACAGCTGCCTGCAATTATTGCAGGTTCAAGTCCCACCAGGCCCAAGGTTGACTCGGCCTTCCATCCTTTATAAGGTAGGTAAAATGAGGACCCAGATTGTTGGGGGCAATGTTGACTATTTGTATATAATATACAAATAGGATGAAGACTATTGCTTAACATAGTGTAAGCCGCCCTGAGTCTTCGGAGAAGGGCAGAGTATAAATGTAAATAAATAAATAAAATAAATAAATAAATAAACTTTTTATAATATTGTCTTTGGAAGTGAGGTATATCCTATGTGTTATCAACTGTCTAATATTTAGAAATAAGCAGAAGAACCTAGCTTTATAAACATACCAAATTAAGTCTGCCTTCAACACAATTGAAAAAAACTTCATTTCTACATATCTAAACGCAGTACTTCCTTTGTTTAGCCATGTTAAAATTATATCTATTGCATATCTGAGAAAGAAAAATAAATTGCAAAGCAAATAATATTGTAAGAATACAAGAATGTAACAGAATCCCCAAATAAAATGTTCCTAGAAATAGTTAAATTTTTCAAATTTTATGTACAGTTTAGTTGGTAATTGGTGACAGAACATTTCCTCTGAATTACCTACATCACTTCCTTATTTCTGCGTGGACCTTCAAAAGGTCGAAATGGTAGACTTCCAGTCGCAGCATGATAAAAGGTCACTCCAATGCTCCACAAGTCAACTGTTGCTCCATACTTCTTTTGGTGGTCCTTCCGCAATACTGCTCGCTCATACATGTCAGGATGCTCAGGTGCAAAGAGGAAAACAGTACACATTATAAAAACCCTCTGGCTATATTATAGAGAGCACTAGAAATCATAGGTTTCGATATGCTACTTTCCGTAAAACAAGAGTATAGGATTCTATTGGGTGAAATTCTACAGGCTTGAATATTTTATTTCACAAAAATGAGCGAGTGGCAGAATACAAGTTAAATAAAGTAAACAAGATTTGCCATAAACAGAAGCTACTGATTCTCATAAAAATCACCAACTTACCCTGACAGAAGTTTTCTGTACCAAAACAAACTCTAATATGAAACTAGTTAACAATGTATATCTTTAGCAGCAGTTATCTTGTCAAAAGGAAGAATAATTAAAACCAATTTGGTCACATTTATTTTTAATCTTCTTCTCTACATAAATGAAATGAGGGAGATGTTTTTAATGGGATACTTTTTTTGTAGAATGCTTGGCAGGCTTATTTGGAGATTCAATTGTGATTTTTTTGCATAAAACAACTTTTTAATTGACCTGTGCATTCTAAAATATGATACTCAGAATCTGTGATTTGATCCTGGACTTTTAAAAACTGACTTGTTTAATAAATTAACATTTCTACTTAGGAGTCGTAAAGCAAAAGAAAAAACATTGAGCTTACCAAATATTCTTCTGTTCCATAGAGAGAGACAAACTGCTCATCATCATCCAACTCTCTAGCAGCCCCAAAATCTGTCAGTTTATAAACTGATTGACCATCTTCACCTATAACACGCATTATATTGCCTGGTTTGATGTCACGATGCACTATTCCATTTTCTCGAAGATGGTTCATACCAGCCACTTAAATATAAACAATAAATACTAAAAAATGTGTGTAGATTACAAAATTATGTAGCTTGATAAGAATATTAAGATACTTGCATCTTATTTTCAATTATTTTATTTCAACATGAATTAGTAAATGCCAAGAAGGAATGAATTATAGGCATAAACTTTTGTTTTGATAGAGATTATAGCAAGCAAATTTGGGTATGCAAATGATAAATATACAATACACACATTTTAATAATAAAATGAAAAATAAAGAAAGCATATACAAATTAAATAAAGTTTTATAGACATCTAAACAACTTCAGCAGGCTTTCAAAGCAGAGCATTTCAAATCTAGATATTTTCAGAGTGGTCTTGCTCTCTTTTATCATATCCTGAAAGTATCTTTTTTGGAGGGGAAGGCACCTTGAGTCAGTACTGGCTCCTGGTGACTGCCTGGACAAATCCCTGCAGTTTTCTTGGTGAGTTTTTAATGGAAGTGGTTTGTCACTGCCTATCTCTAGGGTTGAGAGAAGGTCATTCAAGTGGCTTTGGGCCAAAGGCAGTAGTAGAACTTATGGTCTCCTGATTTCTATCCCACAACATTAATCACTAAACAAACTGGCTTTCAAATGCACTTCTAGTGCTGTATAAACAGCAAATCCTTTCAATCAATTTTATGGAACAGTAATGTCTCTGCTGAGCTGATTAAGCTTTTAAGATCAGCAGTCTGATTTGGGCCCAGAATAATAACATGAAATTCCAACAGCAGCAAAATTCCTTTCATTTATTTGCCACATTTTGGGCTAGCTTGTATTTTTAGTCCATTTTTTTGAAATGTAGTTCCAAATAGCATTCATTCTATCTAAATATATATAGCCTGGATATAACTGAGATATGTGTCACCCTGTCTGCATCTGCTTTGCCACTGTGGAAATATGTTCTTTGAAGTTTTACATATTAGAGATAAATTCCTGTTACACAGCTTGGAATATGTGTTCCAAGCTGCAGTTAAAAGAAACTATATCCAAATTGTTATTTTAAAAATCAAACACATTCTAATTAAGTTAAGCAGATAAATATTGAATGCCCCCCAAAATCATACACTAAACTATATAGTGTTTTTAAACTTTAGGTCCTTAGGTATTATTGACCATAAATCCCAAAATGAAAATAATAATCAGAATAATACTTGGGGCTAAAAGTTGGATTAAGTGCAATAAACATATATCTAATGATATAACGGTCACATACCAACATCTCTCAAAACAATTAAAAATTCTGTTTCTGGCAATCCATAAGCATTAGACGGCTCTTCCAAAACTGTATATAAACTGCCACATGGACAAAATTCCATAACAAGGACTTTATGTCTAGATGTTGTCTAGGGGAAAAAAGTTTTAATTTATATTAAAGATTTTACAAAATCAGAAATAAAGTGAAGTATAAATTATGCTTTAGATTAATGAACTAACCTATGACCATATCTATTAGAAGGACTTGTTTAATTATATAATTCAATTATGAATTGAAATGTAATTAATTTGATCATGCAATTCTGCACAAACATCAGAAAAGGCTGCATGTTCTGGGTTTGGATTCTCAGTTAAACACTACAAAACTACTTTTCTCTTGGGATCTCTAGCTCCTTTTGTTCTTTTGAAGTTGAGAAACCTTCGTTTTTATTTCACCTTAATGATAACCTATCATGTTGTGGGAATCCAAAAAAATTCTTCTTCTTAAGTGTGCTCAAAGTAAGCAAGTCAATATAAGCAAGTCAATGTATAAATACTTCATTTTCTTTGTTTAAGCAAAATTAAGATCAACCAGTTTAGGGACTGTGAAAGATGCATTAATCTATAGACAATGTAAAGTATGCACGCATTTTCTAATCTCTTTCTTGTGGGCATTCCAAAAGAGGAAGCAGGGAGATTAAGTTCATTTATTAACATTACCATTATTATATTTCAACATATCCTTATGAATCTCAGAATAAAATTAAGAAAGTGACATATATTGAAACCTAAATACCAAATGCAAAACATGAATTGCTCCTCGGTAAAATATATCACTACATAATAATTACCTCCTCTTCTTTATTTTTTTAAAAAGTTTTATTTTTACAATCATATCAAACAGCTCATCCAATGTACAGTTATATACAATTAGTCGGGCTTGCCCAGTCACCACCCCCCTTTTTAACACTCTTCCCTCTTCTACCTTCTTCTACTTTCCAGACCTTCGTCTCCTTCTCTTATGTACATCCTCTCCTCCCTCCACCCTACACCTTCCTTCTCCCTCTTCTACCCCTCTTCCTTCCTCTTTTCCTCTTTCCTACCTCCTACTCTCTCCTCTTTTCTCCCTCCCCACCATTCTAAAATGGTAACTGGGCAGACCCGACCCTACATTAATTATATTTATACATCTTCAATAATCCCTGTACAGTAACCATCACTCCATCCTTTACCCTCAACTCCCCAATTCCCCTCCCCCTTACCTCCCACCCCGACTTCCCAGAACAAAATGCAGGGTATCAAAACTAACAATCATAATCCAAAATAATTCCTAAATTATAATCTCTAGTCACCCCACACATAATCACACTCTCAATTCCCCTCTCCTTCAAAAATATATCTAATACAAAATATTTCCTAAATTTACTCATATGCTATTCGATATTTTTTTATCTGATACTTATTTTGAATATAATCAATCCACATTTTCCATTCTAAAATATATTTTTCTTGTGTATAGTCTTTCAAGTAAGCAGAAATTACCTCCTCTTCTATGGCAAATAATTTGACGATGTTCTTGTGATTTAGTTTCTTTAACACTTCAAATTCCCTCATCTGAACATCCACAGGACGAAGGAAGCTAAAGTTATTAAATACTTTGACAGCATACAAGTCTCCAGTTTTCTGTAAGAAACATTAGATTCATTTAGAAAAAGCCCAGAATCATTAAAATGATCATCTCTGAAAAATGGATGTTCCTGTCCATTTAAATTGTAATGTTAATGACATTTTAAAAAACTTTCCATGGAATATTTATCTGACAAAAGCTACAATATCTCTGTTATTAAGACAGATCTGCCTTACATCTAGTAAGTAAGGTGATAAATGCCATTCAATTTGAGAAATTAAGAAAAAGCTAGCAGAGCTTTTTCAGCTAGCAGAGTTTTATTTTTATACAAACCTTGTGTCGTCCACGGAAAACATTCGCAGTAGCTCCTTGTCCCAGGATGTCTGATAGAAGCCACAGATAATTTGATGTGCTCTGCATATTTGCTCCCAAATAGTAAAATCTTATTGGGATTGAAAAATAAAACATAACTTCATGCATTCAGTTGCCAATATGTCCAAGACATTGTATGAATTATTCTTATTTTAGATCTATAGCAAATATTCCTGTAAGATAATTTTAACAGACTTCAGAAATCGCTTTTCTCCTGTTCATAGAAAAATACAAACACTTAATAATTCTATCTTAAACCAATTGCTGTAAGGATATTTACCTTTTTTATTAAAAACTGAAGAATAAAAAAGCATAAACTTATTGTGTGGGTATGAATAAACACCTTATTTTCTAAATAGCAAGCCACTAGGACCAGGTACTGTATATCTGAACACACAGTCATATTTAAAGTATTTAGCCATCATAAAATTCCCCTGAACTAAACTTGACCCCTACTGACGACATGTTTTCTTTGCAACAATACAAATGACTGTTTTGTCATTGCTTTTTTTCAGGATGTCCTTTGAATTACCCAATCTACTATAGTTTACAACCATAGTTTCTTTCTCCCATTCAAATACTAACGAGATCTAAACCTGCTTAGCTTTCTCAAGATCACTTTCTCAAGGTGCTGCAACCTGCCGTTACCAAAAATTTATACCTTTATGGAGTTAACATAAACGTATTTTTTTCAAATATAGGAATAATTACCAATGCTATATAGTAATCTGCATCTGCTGACTTCTCTACTTAATTAATTAAACATCTTAATACAGTTATGGGTTAAAATTATTATTAACAACAATTTTAAACTTGAATTAAAGATACTAAAAGCATATGTATCATTTTTCCATGTCTTCAATCTATGTATACCGTATTTTTTGGTGTATAAAACACACCTTTTTACCCCCAAAAAGAGGGTGAAAATCTGGGTGCGTTTTATATGCCGAATGTAGCCCCGCCCACCCGCCGCCCCCCATTCTTGGGAGGTTGTCAGCCTAAAATCCCTGCTGCTGCATTTTCCTTGAGGACACGTGGCTGTGTGAATTGCATCAGGGAGGAAAACGCGATGCATGGAGGCAACACTCTTTTTCCTCCCCGACTGCCCGAAGCAATTCGCAAAGCCAACTTTGCTTGGAGACCGAGTTAATTTTTCTTTTTCCACGCCTTCCTTGCCTGGATCCTTCAGTTCGATTCAGTCTTCCACGAGGAGAGACTGAGAAAATGAGACTCACCATTCTTCATGACAAATTCGACGGAAACAATTTTAATTTCTACCAAGCAAGGCTCGACGATCTAGGACAGCCGACAAGTCTCCACTCCAGCTCGTTGAGCATGGGAGTACCTAGCGCAGTTACAGCCGCAGCAGGAGTGCTCGCTTTGAGCCAGTCTGCCTCAGCTGCCGTCGACAGTCTACGACGCTACTCAAAGGCAACGCTTCGGGCAATCGGGGAGGAAAACACCGGAAAACGCCATGCAGGGAGGCAACGCTCTTTTTTCTCCCCAATTGCCCGAAGCATTGCCTTTTGAGTAGCTGAGGAATTCTGGGAGCTGAAGTCCACAAGTCTTAAAGTTGCCAAGGTTGGAGACCCCTGGTTTAGATGTTATTGTATACTAGTTACTATTTATATAAAAATTAACATTTTGTGTAAAAGGTAGGAGTAAATAATATGAAATAAGGAAAAAGGAATGTAATAATTAGGAATATGTTTATATGTATTGAAATGTATGATACTCAAACATTGCGCCATTCACACAATGATATGTATAAATTAAAAATTAAAAACAAAAACTTGTTTTAAAAAAACAATAAAGTTACATTCACAGCATGGTTATCTAGGTAGACACAAAGCAGACAAAGTGATGATGTGCAGCCGCTATAATGACGTATCATCACTTTTTCCATGTTATCTGCTAAGGGTAGGTTAACATAAATTTAACTGAATTTTAGTTGTTAAAAAAAACGTGGCTTTTTTCCTAAGAAAGTTCCCTCCCCCCATTAACATTCAACCTGATAACTGTATTCACAGCACTATAATTACGTCCATTAAATTCAATGAAAAGTCCTGGTTTTCTTTTCACTGAATTGAATATTCCTCCATCCACACACACACACAAGTAGTTTAGACTAGTGGTTCTCAATTTCTGGTTTGCGTATCCCTAGGGTCCACAATGTCAACATAGGGGGTCTGCAAAGGCTTGAAGAAATATTATGATTTAAATCTTGAGTTAAATCTTGGGGATCCGTGGCCACAAAACATATTTAAAGGGGGGGGCATGGTGAAGAAAAGGTTAAGGACCACTGGTTTAGATAGAAATATATTCCTATGTATATGTTTACTTATTTAATTTCTACAACACCCATATTATCTAAGTGACTTTGGGCAGTTTACAACAATCTTACTCTGTTATCAGTTTCTGAGCAAATTGGCTTTTTCTAATACACTTCACAATACACAATACATTTTTTAGTAAAAAGAAGCACAGAAATTTGTGACACAATAAAAATGAGTTCCTTTACATATTTCTGAGCAATATTTCTTTATTTTGGTTTTGTCATAGTTTGGAAGAGATACCTCCTAGCCTGAATCGAATCCAGAAACAGCATTCACAGTAAGGACAAGACAGTCATTTGAGCTACGTTTTGGCAATATGTTGCAAGGATAACCAAGCCCCAGTTTATACCAGGTATGCTCCTGCCTTTCTATGCAAGGTATGAATTCTAATCTAGAGGATACCTCGCAAGTCAACAAGCTATTGACCACATACTACCAAGTTAAAGTATAAGTAGTACACTGAAACACATTCAATAAATCAAAAAGTTTTAATGGAAAGGGGAAAAAAAGCATGGACATGGTAAAAGGGGATAAAACAAGAAACTTCCTGGAGAAGGAATAAAAGTGACAACAATATTTAGGATTTGTATGGAAGTGATAGTTATTTTTCAATCAAAGAACGAAACTGAAAGTGTTACCTTAATGACAAAGAAAAAAATGAAGAAAAGTCATTCAAACTTGTGAGAATGTTCAAAATAGTAAAGTTGAAGTGTTGACAGTATACCTGGAGAATCTGTAAAATATGGCTGTGGCAATTATTTAATGTGTGCAAAGACTCCACCTGTGCTTAACCACTGGAAAAATGCCATCACTTTTCTATATAAACAAAAAATAAAGTTGGCTTTGGAAAATATTTGGAAGAATTATTTTTTTATATTGAAAATACATGAGGTGATAATGAGCAAATTTGGGGAATGTAGTGTAACTTTATGCTATCAGGCTTTTACAAATGTTTTTGCTTTTCAGCATCTGTATGAATATGAGAAATAAAGTTTATTATATGGGCCTTGATTTAGAGAAGCATACATCCAAATTATGTAATGTTTTGTACATAAATGGACATAAATTTGATTGGTTGTTGAATGCAATATAGTAAAAGCAGTTTATGATAGTAATGGCATTGATTTATTAAATTTGTATGCTACCCATTCCCATAAGACTCAGAGCAGCTGACAAATAGATACAAAAATATTAGTAACACTATTAATAAATAATATAAAAGCAGTATAAATAGGGAAGCATGCATAATAATAAAGTGCTTAGAAAATCATTCAACACAGGAAACACAACAAGGAAGTCCGATATCCACTAAATTGCTTAATATTAACAGATAAAAATACAAAATGTTCTATAATGACCTAAGTCATGTGTTGCTTAGGGATGTGAATGTCTGTACACTTTTGTATGCTGATAACGCTATGCTATTGTCTGAGAAAAGTGAACATACACAGTAAATATTGGTGAAAGGATGTAAAGATGAAAATTAGTATATCAAATGTTAACGTATTTACTTTATTCAATCAAACTAAGAGACCACTTTATACTCACAATACAGTGTTTTTTTATAATGAAAATTGAGTGGCTGATTGCAAACACAAATTATGTAAAACTATAATTTTGGTAGAGTTTGGTAGAATGGGTGTTGAAAGTTTAAGATACGTAGACACTCGTAGAAAGGTATCAGGTCTTTTAGGTTCTATTGTGAGACATGAGCATTTAAAGAAACAAAAATAGTTGAGTATAAAAACATGCTTCTCACTTTATTATACAGAAGCACAAATAGAGAATGTCAGATAAAAGATGTAAGTTTAATGTAGTAGAAGGAGATACCTCTTACAGAGCAGGAAATAGGATCATAATTTATTGAATGTGGACTGAATGTAAAAGTGAGTGAGCAGTAGGAAGTAAGCAATATGAAATGGTTTGATCCAGTGGTTATCAATCTGTGGTCCATGGACCACTGGTGGGTCATGATGTCATCACAGAGGCTCTGTGAAGCCTTGAAGAAATGTTATAATTTAAATCTTGAATTAAGTCTTGGTGGTCTTTGGCCACAATAGGTATTAAAAGAGAGTCTGTGGTGAAAAAAAGGTTGAGAACCATTCAAGTTGGTTTTGAATGGTTTGGTCCATTCAAAAAAATGAATGAGAACAAAATTGTAAAACAATTATGGTATATGAAAGAATATGCTGTGAAGATTGAAGAAGGAGTGAAGATTGAGAAGTTTAAATCCAAATGGAGTTGATGGGAACTTCACACAGAGAAATGAGAAGTTAAAAAACTAAGAGCAATATATAAATCAGCATATGGACATGGTGAATACAAGGACAGCCTTCAAAGATCGCAAAATATAGAAAGTAATGAATGGTTGTTGGTATATTTTAATTTTATTCCTTTTTTACTTCTCTTGTTTCCTGACTTAAATTGAAACCAGTCATTAAACAAAGACTACCAGTGTTGTGCCTTGCCTGCTCTCACCGCAGCCGGGGTCTGCTTATCTGCTTCCGAACGCTGAAGAATGTCCTCCCGGCCCCAGCCCTGGCTCCATGCCCAGACAGGCTGAGGAGGGGGCATCTCCCGGCCCCAGCCCTGGCTCCATGCCCAAGCAGGCTGCAGAGGAGGGAGCACCCCCCGGCCCCAGCCCTGGCTCCATGCCCAGGCAAACGGAGCAGCTAGACCCCCCCCCTCCTCCACAGCATGTGAGCCTGAGGAAAGTTTATTTCCAACAGCTGCTGATTGGAGTGACCCTCGCATCAGAAGACTGGATAGGCGGAGGCAACAGAAGGAAGGGAGGGGCAGGCCTTAATGAGTGCTGAGTCATGGAGCCACACCCCATGGCCTATATAAAGGATCTGCTTTCTGGCAGTCTCTGAGTCAGGCAAAGTCGAACTTATCTTGCTGAAGTCACTTTCTGGTCTCCTGCCTGCTCTGAGGACTTTGCTAGGACTTTGGGCAGAGCTGCAGAGGCAAGCCTGATTCGGATTTCCCTGACCCGGCCGTCAGCGGAGGAGTGGGACACGACAACCTGTGCCACAAACTGCTAAGTTTACAATCCATCTAGCACAAGGGTCTCCAATCTTTCCGGTTTTGCAGACCAATGGGGGGAGGGGGGTGGTTCTGCCTAAACAACAGGTGCGCACGTGCACATGCAACTCCATTTACAAAAGTGCTAGGTGCAAATGGAGTTTCCCATGCAAGTGCCCACCACTCAGACAAATGGAAATGGGTGCGCTTGCCTGCTGCTTGCGCAGCCCAGTTCTGAACAGGCCACAGTCCAGTACTGGCCTACGGCCTGGGACCCCTGATCTAGTGCCATCCCAGAGAGATTTACTTAGAAGCTATCCTGGGGGAGTGAGGACATATCTAATTTTAATAATATTTTCTATTAATTAAATATATTCTAGCAAATCATAGCAGATGTTTCATATTCTCCATCTATGATTAGTTGGAGAATTGTTTCAGTTAATAACTTGAACTGTTATAAATTAAGTTGAAAAACAAATTACTATATAGTGTACATACAGTATCTTCTAAAAATGAAATCTGTATCTATTATTATGCCTGGATCCATATGTTTTAAGAGCAAGTTACCCAACAAATGGATAACTTAGAAAATTTTCTAGAAAATTAAAGAGTTATCAGACCAACCAGTCTTAATTTTCAAAAGGGAGGCCAAACGTATTCTTAGGAAAAGAATACCCTGCTAAGTGTCACTTCATATTTGCAGCAGCATTGAAAACGTAGCTTTACAAACAGTCCTCAAACTTATAGCCACAGCAGCATCTCTGTAGTCATGTAATCACCATTTGTGAGCTTCATAACTAGCTTTCAAGAGGCAAAGTCAATAGACTTACTAGCAGTAAGTTGCAAGTTGTGGACATGTGATGTCTTGCTTAACAACTTTGGCTGATTTGCTTAATGACCACACAGGAACCTACACTAAGTTTAACACGGTCACATATTGTTTTACTTAAAGACACCATTGCTCAGCAGAGTTGCCACTTTCAATTGTGGTTGTTAGGTGAAGACTATCTGGTAGTGAAGAAGTAAGGCAAGTACATATTTTCCCCAAGATTGTGATTGTGAGAAAAAAAAATTGATAATAGAGAACAAGGCTGCAGAGGGTAAGAGTATAAGCAAGGAGATATTTCACTTGCACATAATTGCACATGTTTAAGCACATGCTTAAATTTACAACTGATATATTAGTTTATATCAGTGGTGGGATTCAAGTAATTTAACAACCGGTTCTCTGCCCTAATAATTTCTCCCAACAACCAGTTTGCCAAACTGCTCAGAAAGTTAACAACCGGTTCTCCCAAAGTGGTAAGAACTGGCTGAATCCCACCATTGGTTTATGTGCAAATCATCCCTTATCTTAAAGAAGAGCCTGTGAATTATCTTTGTCATACAATATCATACTTGCAATTAGACAATATGAATCGTCCATTACAGTGCTAAAAGCATGAAAGCCGCTTCTTACAGACAGGCGGTTCCATTATATTATGCATCTGATAATAAGCACCAAGCCATGATATGCAAGAGTAAGGATACAGATGCATAAAAGTCGGAACAAGAGACGTGATCGCCTATCACAATACTGTGTACAACTCCGGACAACCAGGTCAAGCAATAGGTAGGAACCTGAGGCTAGGTGGATGGAAACTCTAATCCAGGGGTCTCCAACCTTGGTCCCTTTAAGACTAGTGGACTTCAACTCCCAGAGTTCCTCAGCCAGCTTTGCTGGCTGAGAGACTCTGGGAGTTGAAGTCCACAAGTCTTAAAGGGACCAAGGTTGGAGACCCCTGCTCTAATCCAACCAGGGTTGAGGCCACCAAGCACAAAGCGACGGAACCGCTTTAGCCGCCGGAGTCACCTAGAAATAAGTCCCATTGCTCAGGACAGACAGGCACAAGCTCGAATTAGTTCCGCAGAGGAGGTTAGTTTTGTTTCCTTGGAAAGCTTCGTCATGATGTGCAGTGCCGTCAGAATATGAGTCCCCGGAAGTGCCGGAACCCAGTTTTCTCCAAAGCCTCAGCAATTTTGCCTCCGAGAGAAACTCTCCTCCACCCCAAAGAGCAGCCAGTGCCACTGAGGCGCGGTGCCGGACTTCCCTACCTGAGGCCTACCAAACTGGCTCCCAATGCCCCACTTCCCCTCCTTTCAAAGAGATTCGTCGTTCAGTTCTGGCCACGGACAGCTAAGCTCCGCGAAGCGTTTTTGGCCCTTGGCTCGCCTTTACCTTCACGCCGTCCAGACGGTCCAAGCAAAGGCGCGCGGCTTTATCTTCTCAGGTGCCTTCGGTCAAGCAGCCCCCGCGGTGGCGAGCGCGGCAACGACCTCCTCCCCTACCCCAGAGCCCACTCCGGCTCTCGCTCGCCGCCCAGCTTTCCTTTCGTTTCCGGCTTCCTGGCCACGTAGGAGGCGGAGCGGAGCAGACCGAGGCTGTAGAGGGCTGCTCTCGGGTGTACGTCGCCTCCTCCGCAGCCTTCCCGCTGGCATGGTCCACTCTCTATCCGGCGGTCGTTGGGAATTGCGACGCGCACGTGTTCATAAGCTTTTTATTCCAGCTTTTATTTGCATTGAAGCAGACACAGAAAATGGGGTGTGTGTGGATATATCTACGAACGCGAATCTTAATACTAAAATAATATTTTTTTCTTTAGATAGGACTTACTCCCAAGAAAATTCCCAGTTAAAAATATTAGGTATCACATAAAATATACTGTTGGAAGAAATATCCATCTGGGTTCAGTTCCAAGTGGGGACAAAGACACTGGAAACATGGAGGCTGCTTGGAAAGATGGTTTAATGGTGGTCAGGATCACATGGCTTGAGTTCCTGAACAGAAAAGGGGCTGAGATCCTGTGTGCTCCCTGGTTTTATGCTTTTTCTGAGCTTTGAACTTTCTGGGGCACAGGAAGAGTATCCTGATTGGTTGTCAGACTCCCAGGGGGTGGGAGTCTTAGCTAGCCTTGCTGGCTGTCTCTCAAGCTTGCTTGAGCCTTGCCATGTGGTGAGTTTCAGTTGTATTGTGTTGCAAATCATGGGGGGATTGAGTGAGCTTGGTTGAAGCCTTAATTGCCCATTGACAAAGGTGGGGAGAATGAGTGAGCTTAGCTGAGGCTTTTAATGGCCCATTGACAAAGGTGGGGGAGTCAGGAAGTTGCAGGAGCTCTTTTGTCTTTAAAATATGTTTCTCCATTTCTCATCCAGGAAGGTATAATATTCTGCTTTTTAAAATATTTCCTAGAATATTTCATTCTTCTAGGAGGGGGGTGGGTGCTAAATTCCTACAATCCCTACTTTTTTTTTTTTTCAAAACGTGGGTTTTGAAACATGCTCTTAAAAATTAAAATTGATCAAATCAGTGGGTGCTTTTAATTTTCCTGATGCAAAGGAAGCCATTGATAGAGACAACAGAAAAAAAGATTCCTTCAGTGGCTCCCAAAAGCTTTCAACCATGAAGGTCTAGCAGCCAGGGGAAAAGTTCTGGTAAGAATTTTACAGTATCCAATTTTCTATGCCAATTAATTTCAGCTGTTAGATATCACTTTCTGAGAGCTTCCAGTCAGGTCAAGCAAGCACACATCCCAAAATTTTCACAGCCATGGTTTTCCTTTAAATTACAGGCTGTCCATTTCCAAGGGTTGGTTACTGAACCTGCCCTAGCTCTTACTTTAGTCTATCCAAGATTTTTTTCAGTCCAAATTGAGGTTAATCAGTGTGCAATCCAGGCTTTTTCCTTTCTTAACAAAATAAATTACACAATGAGCCCTGGGACTTCTACTCATGAGACCACCAGTGCAACATATCTTGCTTTACTGGGCAACTGGGCAGCATCATTTGTGAGTCATAGTCAGGGCTTGGGTTTTGGATATCACTTTTTCTGCTATCTCTTCAAGAGAGGAATTGCCTGAGGGGGATGCCCCTCCCCCATGGAATTAGCAGGGAGATCTGATTCCTTGGGCTTTTAGTGCCACAGAGCAGAAATCAACCTAAAAGTCTTGTGTGGAGGTAAGTGAAGGGAATAGACTAATTCTGAATGGTGTGTCTCTCTGTGTGTGCCTGTGTATGCAGCTACTTTTACAATACAGGCAATACAAACATTTTGGACATATTTCCCTCCCACCAGACAAAATCTAACGTGTTCAGAACTTGCTGTGGTAGCCACTCAAATACAATCCTTACATGAGTACTTTAGACTGATTACAATGTAAATGAGACAAGACAGAAAACCTTACAATGAATTTCCACCCTTCCCCATAGTCTTTCCAGTTGTCTTCTGGGAATTGAAAAGAGTCTTTTAGTCTTTACTTGTACATCTCAGGGTCCTTTCTTTCATATCTTTTGGGTGGCATGCTTGTTGGTCAGTCAGGTTTGGAAAGGTCTGCTCCAATCTGGTTGCTGTGATGACTTTCAGTGGGGGCTGGATTCAAACTCAATTCCTGGCTCCAACAAATGGAAGGTCTCCTCTGGAGGCAGCATCTGGAACCATGTGCTCTGCTTCCACAGTTGCAGAGTCATCTTTTCAGGGCTGAAAGACATTAGAACAGGATCTCCTCCCCACTTTTGTGGGTAATCTTCTCAGGAAAGGCATTGTAACAGGATTAAAGGGGGGGGGTGTAGATATCTTGAAGGCAGAGTTTGAAAAGAAACAACACATCAATATTGCAGTTACTAAAAGGTAATGCAGTTTCAACAAAATGGAGACACAACTGATGAGAAAGAAAAAACTTCACATACTTCAGGAAGAGGATGAACAGGTAAAATCATTTAAATACACAGTAAATGCAAGACTGATTTTTTTTTTTTCTCTTGTAAGTGAACTTAAAACGTTTCCTCATAAACTTATCTTGTAAGTGAACTTAAAATGTTTCCTTATAAACTTGAGTTGTTACTTTAAGATAGAGAGGAGAAAAAAAAACAGAAATAGGAGGAAAAGTCCTTTTTACTATTTTGTTGGCCGGACAAAGACAGGAAAAAGGCTCTTTCCTTTTTTTTCTCTCTCTCTTCCGCATTTTCATTGCTTCAACCTTTTGTTTTGTTTTCCTAACAATTTAAAATTCTTGTCTCTAGAGATCAGATACATTTTACAGTTACAATTACTTCAAGGGCCCACAAAGACAGACATACACACATAAAAACAAGGAGGACAGAGAGGAAAACAAAACTCTGAGATTTACACACACACTGATCATTCCCATAAATCTCAGTTAAATTAGGGAAGGCACAAATCTTAACAGACAGACCACGTGGTTCCATAGAAGACAGAGAAAGAGACAAACAAACAAACAAACAAACAAACAAACATGGTTTTCCTTTAAATTACAGGCTGTCCATTTCCAAGGGTTGGTTACTGAACCTGCCCTAGCTCTTACTTTAGTCTATCCAAGATTTTTTCCAGTCCAAATTGAGGTTAATCAGTGTGCAATCCAGGCTTTTCCTTTCTTAACAAAATAAATTACACAATGAGCCCTGGGACTTCTACTCATGAGACCACCAGTGCAACATATCTTGCTTTACTGGGCAACTGGGCAGCATCATTTGTGAGTCATAGTCAGGGCTTGGGTTTTGGATATCACTTTTTCTGCTATCTCTTCAAGAGAGGAATTGCCTGTGGGGGATGCCCCTCCCCCATGGAATTAGCAGGGAGATCTGATTCCTTGGGCTTTTAGTGCCACAGAGCAAAAATCAACTTAAAAGTCTTGTGTGGAGGTGAGTGAAGGGAATAGACTAATTCTGAATGGTGTGTCTCTCTGTGTGTGCCTGTGTATGCAGCTACTTTTACAATACAGGCAATACAAACATTTTGGACATATTTCCCTCCCACCAGACAAAAATCTAATGTGTTCAGAACTTGCTGTGGTAGCCACTCAAATACAATCCTTACATGAGTACTTTAGACTGATTACAATGTAAATGAGACAAGACAGAAAACCTTACAAGGAATTTCCCACCCTCCCCCATAGTCTTTCCAGTTGTCTTCTGGGAATTGAAAAGAGTCTTTTAGTCTTTACTTGTACATTTCAGGGTCCTTTCTTTCATATCTTTTGGGTGGCATGCTTGTTGGTCAATCAGGTTTGGAAAGGTCTGCTCCAAATCTGGTTGCTGTGATGGCTTTCAGTGGGGGCTGGATTCAAACTCAATTCCTGGCTCCAACAAATGGAAGGTCTCCTCTGGGGGCAGCATCTGGAACCATGTGCTCTGCTTCCACAGTTGCAGAGTCATCTTTTCAGGGCTGAAAGACATTAGAACAGGATCTCCTCCCCACTTTTGTGGGTAATCTTCTCAGGAAAGGCATTGTAACAGGATTAAAAAAGGAGGGGGGTAGATATCTTGCAGGCAGAGTTTGAAAAGAAACAACACATCAATATTGCAGTTACTAAAAGATAATGCAGTTTCAACAAAATGGAGACACAACTGATGAGAAAGAAAAAACTTCACATACTTCAGGAAGAGGATGAACAGGTAAAATCATTTAAATACACAGTAAATGCAAGACTGAATTTTATTTTTTTTTTCTCTTGTAAGTGAACTTAAAACGTTTCCTCATAAACTTATCTTGTAAGTGAACTTAAAATGTTTCCTTATAAACTTGAGTTGTTACTTTAAGGTAGAGAGGAGAAAAAAAAACAGAAATAGGATGAAAAGTCCTTTTTACTATTTTGTTGGCCGGACAAAGACAGGAAAAAGGCTCTTTCCTTTTTTTTCTCTCTCTCTCTTCCCCATTTTCATTGTTTCAACCTTTTGTTTTTGTTTTTCCCTAACAATTTAAAATTCTTGTCTCTAGAGATCAGATACATTTTACAGTTACAATTACCTCAAGGGCCCACAAAGACAGACATACACACATAAAAACAAGGACAAAGAGAGGAAAACAAAACTCTGAGATTTACACACACACTGATCATTCCCGCCATAAATCTCAGTTAAATTAGGGAAGGCACAAATCTTAACAGACAGACCACGTGGTTTCATAGAAGACAGAGAAAGAGACAAACAAACAAACAAAACAAACAAAACAAAAACCCAAACATTCCTATTTATATATTTCCCTTTTCTTTTAAGTACCTTTATTTAGCCAAATTTGTTTCCTATTCTCATCTTTATTACACAATTTCCTCAATTTCTTTTTCCGCATACCAGGTAAAACTGGCAGCCTCCGGGCACTCCAGGCCCCCAGCAGGTCTTCCAGGGGATTTCCCTCCACCCTCGAGCTACTGCTTCCCATGTTTCCTCTCCGATGTGAGGTTTTATTTTTCACTTTGGCTTAGCCGGGTGGATCCTCCTACAATTTTCAGAAAAAAAAGTTCTGGGAAGGACTTCGACTCCCTTCTGTCGAAGTATGGGCACCTTCCTGTTAAGGGAGCTTCCGGTTTGGATCAAAAAAGGTGATCCCAGAGGACCTACTGCCCTGCCAGTAGGTACGAGCACCTCTTCAACACTGCTTCCTGCTTCCTTTTTAGCATACCAGGCAGTACTGGCAGCCTCCGGGCATCCAGGGCCCCAAGCAGATCTCCTGCTTCCTTTTTTTTTCTCCTTTTTTACTCTCTTAATTGCTTCATTCACACTTACTTTCCTCTCGCTCGGCTTCCATTCCCAATAAACACAAAGTTCCACGTTTGGCTTCCCCCCCTTGCTTTCTCTATCCTACCGGTCACGGCTCGGTGGAGCTAGCAGTAGGCAGAGGTGCGGCTAGAGGTTGCTCAAAGAGGTGGAATCAGACTGTTTCCTCAGGTGGAATCCCACACACACACTTCTTCCTTCCCTAACAGAAGGTCCTGTGCTCTGGCAAAACCCCCATGCTCTCCAGACTTTTGGTCTTTCTGCGGTTAGGAAATGCACAGAGGATGCAAGATCCAGCTATGATTGGGAGAAGGGCTCTCTCATTCACACACATGCAGGCATACACATATTTCCCATGCTTTTCCATGCTTAAAATTAAAATTTAGAGGTACTCACCTTCTTTCCAAGCAGTCTTTGAGCTCAACACTCAAAACCCCTTTAAAACCTAGTTCCAAATGGCCAAGGTCCAGGAAAACTTACCCACAGACTCAATGGGTCTGCTGCTAGCAAGGAGGCTTACCTGGGCCAGGTCCATTGGTTAGGTTAACAGAGTCCCATCTGTGGGTGCCAATTGTTGGAAGAAATATCCATCTGGGTTCAGTTCCAAGTGGGGACAAAGACACTGGAAACATGGAGGCTGCTTGGAAAGATGGTTTAATGGTGGTCAGGATCACATGGCTTGAGTTCCTGGACAGAAAAGGGCTGAGATCCTGTGTGCTCCCTGGTTTTATGCTTTTCTGAGCTTTGAACTTTCTGGGGCACAAGAAGAGTATCCTGATTGGTTGTCAGACTCCCAGGGGGTGGGAGTCTTAGCTAGCCTTGCTGGCTGTCTCTCAAGCTTGCTTGAGCCTTGCCATGTGGTGAGTTTCAGTTGTATTGTGTTGCAAATCATGGGGGGATTGAGTGAGCTTGGTTGAAGCCTTAATTGCCCATTGACAAAGGTGGGGAGAATGAGTGAGCTTAGCTGAGGCTTTTAATGGCCCATTGACAAAGGTGGGGGGGGGAGTCAGGAAGTTGCAGGGAGCTCCTTTGTCTTTAAAATATGTTTCTCCATTTCTCATCCAGGAAGGTATAATATTCTGCTTTTTAAAATATTTCCTAGAATATTTCATTCTTCTAGGAGGGGGGTGGGTGCTAAATTCCTACAATACCAAAGGAAACAATAACACGTATTTATAATAGTTTGTTTTGTTCGTTCAATCCTGTCCAAAGACTATTTGGACCAGTTCCTGCAATTCTCTTGTCATGATTTCAGAAGTGATTTGCCATTGCCTAACCGTAACCCTAAGGCTGGAAAAAAAAATGACTGGCTAAAATCACCGAGTTCGTGAAGGCAAAGCTAGACCACACTGCCAGCTTATAGCCCAATGCCTTAAATCACTATGCCAAACTGCCTCTCCAGTTGTTTCGTGTAGAGTTTTATATATTGGGCATGCTTTCACACAGGATGGTATTGCTTTCATTTTTTCTGAGCCCTGATGTAATAAAAATTGTTTATTTCAGTCCTTTCTGCAGTCTTAGCTGGAACAATCCTATGGTCATTTGTAGATCAACCAGTTCCCAGTAGGACAATATTGAGCTGATGATTCCATATCAACACCTATGTAGAATGCAATCCATGTGTAGTATTTGAAAGCTAAGATGTTGATAGAGATATACTTAAAAAGTGCAATGACAGTGCAATCAATGGAACAAGATAGCTAACTAGAGGTAGTCCTTGATTTACAAGTTTGCTTAGTGACTGTTCTAAGTTATAATGGCATTGAAAAAAGTGATGACTATTTTTCACACTTATGACCATCACAGCATCCCCATAGTTATGTGATTTACATTCGGATGCTTGGCAAGTGGTTCGTATTTATGATGGTCATGTGATCCCCTTTTGTGACTTTCTGACAAGCAAACTCAATGGAGAAGCCAGATTCACTTAACAACTGTGTTACTAATTTAACAACTGCAGTGATTCACTTAAATCTGGCAACAAATTGTAAAGTGGGGCAAAATTCACTTAAAAATTTCTCATTTAGCAACATAAATTTTGGGCTCAATTATGGTTGTACGCTCCAAAGGGCTAAAATTGCCCAGAGGATCATTGGTTGCCCTCTTCCCTCCTTGGAAGAGCTTTATAGCTCCCGCTGCCTTAAAAAAGTTCAAAACGTTTTTAAAGTTCTATCTCAACTGGGCACACTTTTTTTGAACTATTGCCATCTGGCAGACGGTACAGGACAATAAAAACAAGGTCAAATAGGCTGAAAAACAGCTTCTATCCCAGAGCAGTAACTATGTTGCATTCTACTGTATAGTGCAATATTAATGCAGTATCAGGGGTTTTCAGTTATTTTTTTATAGTTTTATGTGTGATGTACACTGAAGATGGCATTTAATTTCATTGTATGAGGTGCAATGACAATAAACTTAAACTTAACTACCTTTATAGTAGACCACTCATAAGGTTCCCATGAGAATGTGATTGAAAAAATGTTTTTTTAATTTGTACACTGCAGTGCTAAAAGGGTGAGATTTATGCAGTGAAACTCAGCTGCAGTCCTGCCACTTTGCCCTTTTTGTAAATGTCACAAAATATAGATATGGAAATATATTGTGAAATTGTTGTACTTTTTATGATTTTACTCAGTTATTAAGCTGATCTATTTAGCATTAGTATTTTACATGTCTAATGGTTCAATGTGGCCATTTTTGAAACTGAGTAAGATGAAAGAAGAAGATTCTAGTCTTAGTCCTTTAAGCAATATTAATAATCTTCTGGGTCGTTTCACTGCAGTAGTGCAACAACTAACACAAGTATGTCTTTACAATTAAAGTAACTTTTCAATGTTTTTTACAATGACTGGTTATCCAGCTTTACTATTGTGCTTTATCTGCAGTAAACACAATGCAGCAATGGCTTCAGTGAAATTGAAAAGATACATAGCTAAAAATCATAATCCTTTGAAAATGAAAGTATTGATTATTTTTAGTTATAGGAATATCAAAACAGAATAAAGCTTTTGTTAAAAATGTCACAAATAGTGGAAGGGCTCAAGAAAACAGATTATTTAATAGAACTTCTTGCCCATAAAAGAAAAAAGTCATGGAGTTAGTAAAAACCTAATTATACTGAGTAAAATGCTAGGACAAGGGGCCGGATGAGAAGTTGAAAAGCTCATTAAGGTCTTATGGTTTTCTGTGGTTATATGTTAGAAGTTTGCTTTAGCAGACCCCCATCATCTCTTTGAAAGCATCCTTAGGATCCTGCTCTGAAAAGCAACTGTTATGGTAGTTAAGAGAAATTGAGTAAAAAAGGCAAAAGAATATGTTAAAAACAGTTCATTCTAAAAGACCAGGCAATTCTCAAATGTGCGGTTCCTCCTTTACATCATTTCCTAATAAACTGGGTTGGGGGGGGGAGGGGAGAATTAAACAATCTGGAATTCTCAAAACAGAAAGTATGACACATAACTAGAAGAAAATTTTATTGAGTCTTGTAAATATAGCTGTATGCACCCAAGATAAATTGTGTCTTTCATTAATTTGTTTACAGAGCTTCTAAAATAAATATAAAAATTCTGTTCAGATACCAGTTTTTGAAAAAAGAGTTAAACAACAATTCTATTCAGTACACAGACAGCTGACTTAATGGTCAACATATAAAAATAATTTAAGACAATTTAACAATTTCATTGAATAATGTTTATTTGTTTGTATAAAAAGGTAGTGCCACATATATTTCTTATCAATCTATTAATAACGGTTTTGATTTCCGTGTTTAGTCCATTCAAAGAAAGATCTATCTAGAAATAGAGTTTGATTGTTTTATTTTATTCCACAATACATGCACAAATGAATCTTGCTTCTAATATGCACATATTTATTTTAAAATGTACACAATTTATAACCATTTCTATTAATTTGGAATTTATATACACTGTTTAATTTCAAAATAAAAAAGCATTTTATTTTTGCTTTTTTAATTACATCTTATAGTTATCCAATGTACTGTTTGAAACAGGCAATCAGGCACCTTGTGTTATCTTTATGCCTTTATGTGCATCAACCAGCAAAGTATATAGGCAATTCTCCTGTATTATGTAAAAAGGCTAATGCACATATGATTTATGCACCGATAAACTAAAAAAAGAAAAAAAAATTGAATGGCACAGAAGTTAGCATTTCTATAAGTTAATATCTGGAGTTCCTGATTAAGGGAGACAGGCAGAAATTCCAGTAGATTCCTCAGGGTTTTGCTCTTTGAAAGAATACCTGTTTAAGAAAATATATCACAAGTTAAAAAAACTGGAAAAAATTGAATAGAAAGGGACTTTACTAATGACAGAAACAAATGTAGAACACTACAGCAATTTCTTAGATATAATGGAAGGCAATAAGTTGCACAGAGCATCCAACTCGGGCAAGATATAGTATTGCAATCTATCGATTACTACCATATTTTTCAGACTATAAGATGCACCGCAGTATAAGATGCACCAAGATTTCGAAGAGGAAAACAAGAAAAAAATTAGTTTTTGCCCTCCCTGGCCCCCAGGAGCACTCTGCAGGCCTCCCAAACCCTCTGCACGTCCCATTTTTGCAAAAAAACAGGCCTGTTTTTGGTAAAAATGGGATGCATGGGGCGGGGTTTTGGGAGGCCAAAAATGGCTGTATTGAGTATATAAGACACACCAACATTTCCATCCTCTTTTGGAAGGAAGTGTGTCTTATACTCCGAAAAGTACGGTAATAATCTTCATATATAATTTTAAAAACAAGTTTATCCTTCCAAGAAAGTGTTGCAGTATTTTGGTGTCATACATTTAATTATTTAATTAATTAAGTCCATTTAATTATGAACTTAAACTTAATATAATGCACTATGAACAAATAAATTTGTAAACTGTAATAATCAGAAATTTCTTGAATACCCTTTAGAACTAAAATATACTCATGATGTGCATTTAATTGTGTTAGATAAAATTTAAATAATAACCTAAGAGTCTACTTATACAACATTGATTTAAAACTCTTCCTTAGATTTGTTAACTGAGAAGCAATTCCAATTTAGATGTCGAGGACATAGTGAGTGAAATTGACTTCTATTATTTATTTATTTATTTATTTATTTATTTATTTATTTATTTATTTATTTATTTATTTATTTATTTATTTATTTATTTATTTATTTAATTTTATTTATTCATATTTTTATACCGCCCTATCTCCCTAGGGACTCAGGGCGGTGTACAGCCATCTAAAAACAACATAAATATACAAAGTAAAACATTAGTCTAAAAAACTTATTAAATAGGCCGAATATTTAAAATAGACATATAAATAATAAAACCCCAATTTAAAACCAAATCTAAAATTTAAACAATTAAAATTTTAAAAATCTAGTCCAGTCCTGCGCAAATAAATAGATGTGTCTTAAGCTCGCAGCGGAAGGTCCGAAGGTCGGGAAGTTGACGAAGTCCTGGGGGAAGCTCGTTCCAGAGGGTGGGAGCCCCCACAGAAAAGGCCCTTCCCCTGGGCGTCGCCAGTCGGCACTGCCTAGCTGATGGCACCCTGAGGAGTCCCTCCCTGTGGGAGCGCACGGGTCGGTGGGAGGCATTCGGTGGCAGCAGACGGTCCCGTAAGTAACCCAGCCCTATGCCATGGAGCGCATATTATTCATCTATCCTTAATCTATTTAAATTTGATCCCTTGTATGGTCTAATATCAACACAAAATTTTATAAGTCGAAATCCTTTCAATGAGTTTTCTTTATAAATAATTTTTTTGAAATTCTGTGTAGGAGTTTCACATAAACGGAAATAAAAAACACCCAGTCTCACACAGCCCTAAATATTTTGTGTATTCGAATATCTACAAAGAAGCATCTATATGTAGTTCTTCAGATACAGGTGTTCTGTGAATTGCCATGATCAGGGAATTCTTCCTTGCTAACTCTGCTGAACATGTGAATCTGAGCATCCACCCACCGAGATAAGGTGACCTATCTCATAACTTGTAATGAGGCTTGTATGACCATTTTTAAAACCATATGAAACCTCTTCATATAATACAAGAAAGCTTCTGTATTGACACACTCATTCTTTCTACAAAAAAATATTATGAGTTGAACCACATCGGTACATCTATAGCATGTTATTATGAAGCAGTTACTCATAATCATCTTCATCTCAACCATCACTCAGTTGAACCTTTTTCAAGAGCAATATGCATACAAAGACAACAAAGGCAGAGAGAAAATATCAGAGACAATAATTGCTTAAATATTCACCTTATAGTTCATGTGTTATTTTTCATGTTTACATGTGTTCAAGACTCTTAAAAGCCAAAATATGTATGAATTTAACCTACCTTTAAGTAGTTTTTAAAAACTTTAGCATCAGGCTGCTGAAGTGCTTGACAGAACTCCTATATGAAAAACATATTTCAAGAATTCTAAATTAGAAAAATACATACTTGAAAATTATCCAATCTGCTACAATCTTACCTTTTTCAAGAAGAACCAGGATTGATTAGATGCTGTTGCTTGCTATGATAATACATCTCTAATACTAAATGCAAAATATAACTAATTCTCAGTAATCTAATTGGTAAACCTAGCAGGTAAGAACACACTATCCATATTTGCACCAAGGGCCGGTTTAGCTCACGCTGGTAAAGCCTGTTATTAAGGCTTATTAAGAACATAGTAGCCTGCAATTACTGCAGGTTCGAGCCGGGCCCAAGGTTGACTCAGCCTTCCATCCTTTATAAGGTAGGTAAAATGAGGACCCAGATTGTTGGGGGGGCAATAAGTTGACTTTGTAAAAATATACAAATAGAATGAGACTATTGCCTTATACACTGTAAGCCGCCCTGAGTCTTCGGAGAAGGGCGGGGTATAAATGTAAACAAAAAAAATAAAAAAAATTAGTTCGATAGAAGGGGCAGAGGGCAAAAATCTGAATAAAAGTCATAATCAACACTTCACAAATTTTAGGGTATTTATGCACTAAACCAGAATATTACAATTGTTCATGTAATTTCGTTTTCTATTTGGAGAGTTAGTATTGATTTCTTAAAAACTCATATTAATACACTGTTCCAAAGATCAGTAACCTTCTTGCAATCACTTGAACTGATATTTCTCAAATGAAAAACTCTGTAACACTTAGAACAATTTTAACCAGATCAGCTTCAGAATATGCCCATCTACTGCCAAAGCCACATGCACTGGATTAAAAAAAAATTCTAACCTGTATAATTTCAGGGGCTACTTGCAATGAAGGGAGATATTCCTGTTGCAAATACTGGATACATTCAAGCCCCTAGAAAACAGTGACAGTGATTAGATATTTTATTATTTCAAATCTGCTCCATTTTACTTGATTACACCATGTTGATAAGATTATAGATTAAGCCTCTATAAAGCTCCAGGTCCAGACGGTCTTATAAACCAATATTATAAATGCTTCGAAGATGAACTTCTTCAGCCACTAAAGGATATAATGAACGTTATATTACAGGAAGGAAAGATACCTCAAACCTGAAAAGAAGCCAATATTGCGTTACTACCGAAAGAAAGTAAAGATGTTGCAAAGATAAAAAATTATAGACCAATCTCATTATTAAACAATGACTATAAACTTTTTGCTGCAGATTTGGCAGAAATATTAAAGAACGTTTTTACAGGCATATATATTCATGAAGACCAGCCTGGCTTTCTGCCAGAAAGTCAGTTAAGGGACAATGTTAGGACTGTTTTGAATATCATTGAATATTTACAATATCATAATAAAAAACAGATAGCTTTAATATTCCTAGAGAAGGCCTTTGACAATCTAAATTGGGCTTTTATGTTTAAAGTCCTGGAAGAAATGGATTTTGGAGAGAATTTTATTCAAGGGGTTAAAGCCGTTTATACGTCATAGCAAGCAAAAGTAGTTATTAACGGTGACTTAATCAATTCATGTGAAATTCAAAAGGGTATGAGACCAGGATGTCCCTTGTCTCCCCTGTTGTTTATTTTGGTGTTGAATAGAGATATTAGGCAAGATGAGTAAATAATAGGCATGAGTATCAAGAAGTAAGTTTATAAATTCAGGGAATTTGCTGATGATTTGGTTATATTCCTGCAAGATCCAAAAAATAATATAGAATATTTGATGAGGAAATTAAATGATATGTTTGAAACTAAATGAGTTTGGGGTTTTAGTGGGTTTTAAAATAAACAGAAAACAATACTTATCAAGAATATGATCTCTCAGGAATGTGATATATTGACCAGGAGAAAAAGGTGAAATATTTGGGGTCATACTGACAAATACAAACCTCTTCCAAATTAACTATGTGCTTCTTTGGAATGATCTCAAAAATGATTTATTAAGATGGGATAAATTGCATTTATCACTATTGGGTAGAATTTCTGTAATTAAGATGAATGTCTTACCAAAGATGCTCTTTCTGTTTCACACGTTACCAATACTTGCAACTGATACTCCATTTAAACAATGGCAGATGAATATTTCTAAGTTTATGTGGTAAGGGAAAAAACCAAGAATTAGATATAATATCTATATTATATCTGCAAGATGCTAAGGAAAGAGGGGGATTGGATTTACCAGATTCAAAACTGTATTTTGACGCTTGTTATTTGGTTTGGCTAAAAGTGGGTGAATCTCCATAGTAAGAGGCTGTCTAGAAGTTCATGAATTAAGATCTGGATGACACGATTATTTATAATATGACATTTATGAAGTTTAAAGTAAATGTTGATTTCAACAACTATCTTGTTAGACATGCCATTCTAAGAGTTTGGAATAAATATAAAACAAGGGTGGTTTTTTTTTTTTTTTGCAAATATGCCTCTTTTGAGTGTCCCCCCAAGAACGCTTTTTTAGAAAAGAAATAGTGATGAAGCAGACTGGTGGACTAATGGTAAAATAATATATTTTAATTTTAGTGATCCCACCCTTAAATCTAAGGAAGAGCTAGAATCAGAAGGACATGTCTGCCACTGGTTTACGTATTTACAACTGAAAGATTTAAATTAGACAAAAAGAATTATGGGTTTGACTTTGTTAAAAATGAATTGGAAATTTTACTGTATGTTACTGATGAATGTATTATTATTAGGTCTATAAAATGTTATTGAATTTGAATTTGGAAAGGAAATATGTAAAGTATTATATGATTCAGTGGGCAAGGAACTTTGGATATAATGTAATGCTTGAACAATGGGAGAATATGTGGATGAAAGTTTTAAAATTTACACTAAATTATAATTTAAAAGGAAATTTCTATAAAATGATGTATCATTGGTATTTAACTCCAAATAAATTGTCAAGAATATATAAAGGTATTTCAAATGAATTCTGGAATTGTAAATGTAAAGAAGGGACTTTTTATCACTTATGGTAGACATGTGATAAAGCAAGGAAATATTGGAGTAGGATTCATATTCTAATACAGAAAATTCTTAAATTTTAAATTCTTAAAGTGAATATAAATATAAAACCAAAAACTGTTTTTTTGGATTTAATTGAAAAAGACTTAGATGTTGTTGTTTTTTTTGAACTTTGATGTTATGTATGTTGACAGCAACAAGTCTGCCTATGCACAAAAATGGAAGGACACTTCGATCCCCACAATGGATGAGTGGCTGCAAAAGTTGATGGAGTTAGCAGAGATGCCTAAATTGACTGCTTTGATAACAGAAAAAAACATAAGTATCTTTGTTTCTACTTGGAATCCGCTCCTCGACTTTATGCTTGAGGTGGAAAAAAACGAAACTTATTTTGGATTTTACCAATTAGATAGATTTGTTGTTATAGAAATTTCTAGTTTACACTAATAGGTAAGAGTAAAAAGTTGAGGTTTGATATTATCTTATTCTATTGCACCAAAGAAAGTCAGAAGTCAATGCTTTTTTTTTCTTTTTCTTCTTTTCTACACTCTTCTTTTCCCTTTTTCCTCCCGTATTTTTCCTACTATTTGCTTTTGTATTCTTGTATTTTAAATTATAAACTAATAAAAATGTAAAAAGATTATATATTATATATTAATAATGCCAATCAATGCCAATGAAGACTACAAAAACAAATGAAAAGATATTTCAGTCACTTTTAATAATAGTTACAGATTGGAAATTTACGATCTTTAATATAAAAATTCTAAAGAGATATTCTGACAAAAAGTGATCCTTGCACCATATTCAACAATTCTGGCATGATAAATAAAATTTACTAGTTCTGCAATTAGCCATTATGCAAATTAAGCTTAAACAAACTGGCACTGAGTATGAGTAATTTATTTCAAAAAGTTACATTGAGGAAGTACAATTTCAGTTTTCTATGATTCAGATTTCTGATGGTGCTATTGCCAGAACAAAATAAAATTAACATGGAGAGAAAACTGACAAAATAAATAATCCAAAATTCCTGAGTAAGACAAGTTTCAAATAAAATACTATTTTCAGGATCCTTACCCTTTTGAGATGAATTGTTTTTAATGTCACTGCACATTCTGATAAAGCCTATTAAAACAAAACAAAGGGATTTCAATTCAAATATTTGAATATTATAGTTTAAATGTTTGTAATTTAAATCTTAGGGGACCAGTACAAATTATGTGAAAAAATTATGTGTTCAACTTTAAAAGATCTAAGATATTTAACAACCCCTATATGTGTTTCTATGGCAGCCATCTGTTTCATCTATTCAGATGAAATTCTACCATCAGATTATAAAGTCTTCCAGACAAAGGGTTTTCTAGGTCTTTAAAGCCATGCTTTGAGGTGGAAATTTAATTTCCATGAATCAGGAATATCATTTGAACTTAAAAGCCCAATGTTTTTTGAACAGGGTTTAGTCTACAAAGAAATCCTGGTGAGATTTGGCAGTTTGAAATTCAGCAGAAGTCCTGACATGTGTACTTAGTAGCATTTAAAAAATATTTTAATGCCATTAAGTAGTTGTGAATATACCTCATACACAAAAAAAATATGGAAACCTACAATACTTTGAGATAACTCTTTAAGCTTTTGCATTTGGGCAAAATTCAAAAATCATGAAAATTGACCGCCATATTTTCTGGACAATAAATGTTAGCCAAGATTCCTAGTTTTCATTTAACTCCAGATAAATAACCATTAAATAGCACAGACACATTCAGCAATTTCTCAATAAAATCAGATTATAGAATACCTACCAATACTGTCTGTGCATCTGCTAAGTCGAATGTTTGTTTCAAAGGTGCTAAGAAACATGCAGGAACAATATGTTTATAGACAAAGTCAGCAAAACCCACCGGTCCATCTTTGCCTCCTGCAAAAAATATGAGTGTTCTTATCAATTTGTTCATCCACTATTTAATAAATAGGCATGCAATAGTGCATTATTATATGAACTTACTATTAGCATACTTCAAATATGCTGATTTGAATGCACACAGTAAAAAAGGCATTCAGTTTAAACCATTAAAATATAAATGGAGGCTTACCCCAAAGTTCTACCAATTTTGAAAGAATGATAAAGCAAGTTTTCTGAGCAATAGGATCAGGATAGTCAACTGCTCCTTGGATGATTGTAAAGAGTACATGCTCTACATTCTCTGCACCTAGAAGCAAGAAAACAGTGTAATTTAGTAATACGTAATTAATTCTTCTGAATCATAAAAATTATTTACAAAGACAGAGATGTTTTCTATATATAAATAGATGCCAAATGCCCCTCCTTCAAGCAACATACAAAAATAAATTTAAGAACTCCATCTATATTATTAAATAGTTCAGTTCAATACTGTTCTAAATTATTCACTGTATCATCCAGGGTTTGGTTCTCTTTTAATGTTAATCATATTGTGCTTCCAGAATTAAAAATCCTAATTTTCAGCCTTATTCAAATAATAAATTTACATTTTGGGATAATTCTGGTTTCAAAACTGCAGGTAAATCTTTTAATAGAAATAGTTATGCATCATAAGGTACAAATAATATTAAATTTAGGGTGGCGCAGTAGCTCAGTGGTTTAAGGACGGTGTGGTGGCTCAGTGGTTAAGACACTGAACACCATACGATGGTGTGAGGCCCCATCCAATGGTGTGAGGCCCCATCCTTGCCCAAGCTCCTGCCCACCTAGCAGTTTGAAAGCATACAAATGTGAGTAGATAAGTAGGTACCCCTTCAGTTGGAAGGTAACTGTGCTCCATGATGTTATGGTGGCCACATGACCACAGAAATGTCTTTGGACAGCACAATGAGCATTCTCCTCCTATAGTTGGCAATACCAGTGGAGTAGATCTGCAGGGACTCCTTTACATTTTACCTTAGTATTTTAAAATGACATTAATTCAATGCATTTTTTTGTTCATAGCACACTTCAATGAATATTTGAAAAGGAGTAGTTGTCATCTTTATGTGTAACAAGTGTAAAAATATGGAGGGGATAAAAAACTAAAACAACAGGACTAGCCACTGTGTAACATGAAAAATATGTTAATACGGTTTTGGAAAAAGTAATACAATTTAAAGATGTGAAAATAATTTTGATTATATTCTTCAAATTTGGAATATCAATATATAAAGAACTATGTAGATGATAAGCATGTAGAATTTTACAATATATCTTTTATGATGGAAACATCATCATTCTGGATTTGCAATTTTAGACTGCTCTTTGCCTGGAAACTGGCTTTCTGATCTTAATGGATTAACACTATTCCATAGCAACCATGTTAAATAGCATTCTTAAAAATGTAAACATACACACACACACATTGAAATTTATGTGTGTATATAAACACGAACACACACATATACAGTATATCATAGAAGTGAGTACACCCCCTCAAATTTTGTAAATATTTAAGTACATCTTATGTACTTATGACAACACTGAAGAAATGACACTTGGCTACAATGTAAAGTAGTGAGTGTATAGCTTGTGTACCAGTGTAAACATGCTGTCCCTTCAAAAAAACACAACACACAGCCATTAATGTCTAAACTGGTGGCAACAAAAGTGAGTACACCCCTAAGTGATAATGTCCAAATGGGGCCCAAAGTGTTAATATTTTGTGTGGCCACCATTATTTTCCAGCACTGCCTTAACCCTCATGGGCATGAGCTTCACAAGTTGCCACTGGAGTCCTCTTCCACTCCTCCATGACGATGTCATGGAGCTGGTGGATGTTAGAGACCTTGCGCACCTCACCTTCCATTTCAGGATGCCCCACAGATACTCAATAGGAATTAGGTCTGGAGACATGATTGGCACCTTTATCCTCTTTAACAAGCCAGTGGTCGTTTTGGAGGTGTGTTTAGAGTCTTTATCATGTTGGAATACTGCCCTGCGACCCAGTCTCTGAAGGGAAGGGATCATGCTCTGCTTCAGTATGTCACAGTACATGTTGGCATTCATGGTTCCTTCAATGAACTGCAGCTCCCCAATGCCGGCAGCATTCATGCAGCCCCAGACCATGACATTCCCACCACCACGCTTGCCTGTAGGCAAGATACACTTGTCTTTGTACTCCTCACCTGGTTGCCACCACACATGCCTGACACCATCTGAACCAAATAAGTTTATCTTGGTCTCATCGGACCACAGGACATGGTTCCAGAAATCCATGTCTTTAGTCTGCTTGTCTAAAGTAAACTGTTTGCGGGCTTTCTTGTGCATCATCTTTAGAAGAGGCTTCCTTCTGGGACAACAGCCAATTTGATGCAGACCAATTTGATGCAACGTGCAGGATATGGTCTGAGCACTGGCAGGCTGAACCCCCACCCCTTCAACCTCTGCAGCAATGTTGGCAGAACTCATAGGTCTATTTCCCAGTCAACCTCTGGATATGATGCTGAGCACGGGCATTCAGCTTCTTTGGTTGACCATGGCGAGGCCTGTTCTGAGTGGAACCTGTCTTGTTAAACCACTGTATGGTCTTAGCCACCATGCTGCAGCTCAGTTTCAGGGTCTTGGCAATCTTCTTATAGCCTAGGCCATCTTTATGTAGAGCAACATGTCATTTTTTCAGATCCTCAGATCTGATCCTCTCATTGCCATTAGGTGCCATGTTGAACTTCCAGTGACCAGTATGAGAGAGTGAGAGCAATAACACCAAATTTAACACATCTGCTCCCCCTTCACACCTGGGACCTTGTACCACTAACGAGTCACATGACGCCAGGGAGGGAAAACGGCTACTTGGGCCCCAAGTGGGGTGTACGCACTTTTGTTGCTACCAGTTTAGACATTAATGGCTGTGAGTTGCATTATTTTGAGGGGACAGTACATTTACACTGTTACACAAGCTGTATATTCATTACTTTATATTGTAGTCAAGTGTCATTTCTTCAGTATTGTCACATGAAAAGATATACTTAAATATTTACAACATGTCATGGGGTATACTCACTTCTGTGATGTACTGAGCCCTCTGGAGGGCTCGGGACAGGGGATGTTCCTCTGTCCTGGTCCTATTAGATCTGTCAGCGGCTTTTGATACCATCGACCATGGTATCCTTCTGCGGCGGTTGGGGGGTTTGGGAGTGGAGGGCACCGTTTTTCAGTGGTTCTCCTCCTACCTCTCTGACCGTTCGCAGACTGTGTTGGCAGGGGGGCAGAGATCGACTGCGAGGCACCTCACTTGTGGGGTGCCACAGGGGTCGGTCCTCTCACCGCTCGTGTTCAACATTTATATGAAGCTGCTGGGGGAGATCATCCATGGTTTTGGGGTGAGTTGCCATCTATATGCTGATGATACTCAGCTGTATATCTCCACCCCGAACCACCCCAACGAAGCCGTCGAAGTAATGTCCCGGTGCCTCGAGGCCGTACGGGTCTGGATGGGGAAGAACAGACTTCGACTCAACCCATCCAAGACTGAGTGGCTGTGGATGCCGGCATCCCAGCACAGTCAGCTAGTTCCATTGCTGACTGTGGGGGGGTGAGGAGTTGCCCCCCAGGGAAACAGTTCGCAACTTACGTGTTCTCCTGGATGTACAGTTGTCGCTGGAAGAGCATTTGACAGCCATCGCCAGGGGAGCTTTTTATCAGTTGCGCCTAATACGCCAGTTGCGTCCCTTCCTGGACTGGGATTCGTTATGCACGGTCACTCACGCCCTCGTCACCTCTCGCCTGGACTACTGCAATGCTCTCTACATGGAGCTCCCCTTGAAGAGCACCAGGAGGCTTCAACTGGTCCAGAATGCGGCTGCACGGGGGATAGAGGGAGCGTCTTGTAGCTCCCATATAACACCTCTCCTCCGCAAGCTGCACTGGTTACCGGTGGTCTTCCGGGTGCAATTCAAGGTGTTGGTTCTCACCTTTAAAGCGCTCCATGGCTTGGGACCGGGTTACTTACGGGACCACCTTCTGCCACCAATAGCCTCCCATCGACCTGTGCATTCCCATAGGGAGGGCCTCCTCAGGGTGCCGTCAGCCAAACAATGTCGACTGGCGGCTCCCAGGGGGAGGGCCTTCTCTGTGGGGGCTCCTGCCCTGTGGAATGAGTTACCCCTGGGGCTACGCCAACTCCCTGATCTCCGGACCTTTAAGCGCGAGCTTAAGACTCTTCTTATTCCATCGTGCAGGGTTGGCCTAATCGCAATTTTAATATGGGTGGTTTTATTAAGGTTTATTTTATATTTTATTAGTTTTAAATTATTGGGCCAAATTTGGAATTAGATTTTTAATAATGTTCTTAACGTTTATTTCTGTGCGATATTATCTTGGCTGTAAACCGCCCTGAGTCTTCGGAGAAGGGCGGTATAGAAATGTGATATACACACACACATACACACACACACACACAAACACATTCACACATACATGTAGAGTTTGTAAATCTTCTTTTTCCACCACTCTTTCCTTTCTGCAAGTTAATACGTAAAAATAACAACCCCTAAAGTCTATTTAGAAAGGAGATACGATCAGCTGGAGGGTGTGGAAGAAGAGGGCAGTAGCAAAGAGGAATTAGAATCTAGAAGTCAGAAAGACCAGCAACGGGAGCTAAAAGAAATATAACTGGAGATAGAAAGCAAGGAAGAAAAGGGACAAAGGGAAGGAGAAGAAGCAGGTTTGAAAACACATCCACAAAAAGATGTTAGAATCAATAGAAGACAGAAACCAATATATAAGTAGAATAATGGAAGAAGAAATTAGGCTAATATTGATTAATGTTAACGGATTAAATACCCCTGCCAAAATAAAACAAATATTAACAAAATTAGCAAAACAAAGTATAGATATAGTGTGCTTATAAAAGAACAGCATAGAAAATGTTTGGAATTCCTGAAATTAGGAATACTATACACAGCACTAGCAGAACAAAACAGAGGAGAACAGCGGTATATATCAGGAAGGAAATAAAGGCTAAATTAAAATATCAAGATATAGATGGAAGAGTTTTAATGATAGAACTACAAATTGGGCAGAAATCATGGTTGTTGGTGACAATTTACACCCCAGATGAGAATCAAAAAATAATTTAGAAAGGACAGAAAAACGTTAGAAGGTGGACACTGAATCCCCAAATTTTAAAGGAAAAAGAATTTATTTTAAGGATTAGAAAAGAAATGGAATTATTTTTTAAAAAAAAATACAAAGCAACCAACATCATTACTAATTATATGAGATACGGCTAAAGCGTACCTAAGGGGTATAGCGATAGCTTATATAGCCAAAAAAAAAAAAGGGAGAAAAGGCAAATGCAAAATACACTTCAGGAGGAGATTAAAAAAATTAAAATCTAAATTACAAAGGGAGCCCGAAGATGAAAAAATTAAAGGGAAAATGGTTCTGGCTAAACATAAACTAAATATAATGGAGCAAGAGGAAAGGGCAAGGGAATTGAAAGCAGCAAAACAAAAAAATTTTGAACATGCAAACAAGCCCAGGAGGTGGCTAGCCTATAAATTAAAAAAGGATAGGGAAAAAAGATTGATTCAGGAACTACAGGATGAAAATGGAGTTACATTACAAAATGGAAAAAAATAAAAAAATAATCCAGAATTACTTTGAGGTGCTATATAAAAAAGAAGAAACAGACGAGGAGAATATAAAACAATACTTAAAGGTTAATGCTTTGCTGGAACTAAAAGAAGAGCAGAGGGAAATATTAAAGAAATAACAGCCATAGAACTAAGAAAAGCAGTGCAAAAACAAAAAAGTAATAAAACCCCAGGGCCAGATGGATTTCCAGGGGAGGTATATAAGAGCTTGTATGAGGATTTTGAAATGATACTACTGGAAGTGAATAATGATATATTGGAGAAAGCCAAATTACCAGACTCCTGGACTGAAGTCTACATATCCCTTATTCCAAAAGAAAGTACAGACCCCAAACAAATAAAAAATTACAGGCCAATCTCGTTGTTGAACATAGATTACAAATTTTTTACTACTATAATTGCAGAAAGTTTGAAATTAATATTAAATAAAATAATACATTCGGACCAAAATGGTTTTCTACCTACAAGGCAAATTAAGAACAATATAAGAACGGTGTTAAATGTCTTAGAGTACTATGAAGTACATCCTGAAAAACAGGTGGCACTAATATTTTTAGATGCTCAGAAAGCATTCGATAATCTTAATTGGCAGTTTTTGTTCCAAAAGATCAAAGATATAAGATTTGGAGGGAAGTTCAAGAAAACGATAAAGGCGATATATACGACGCAAAAGGCCAAAGTAATAATCAATGGGGATAACACAGAGAAATTTGACATAAATAAAGGAGTAAGACAGGGATGCCCAATGTCACCTCTGCTTTTCATCTTGACATTAGAAGTGCTGCTAATCCAAAATGAAAACGGACTCTTATCTTACCCTGATTTGCTATGACTTCACTCATTCCACTGCCAGTGACTGTTTGTAGGAAGGCAAAGTAACTCCTTCGCAACATTTGTTTTTCTAAAGCAGCAGATTGGTCATTATCTTCAGCAGGTTGGTGCAATACTTCAAAAATAGCATGCAGTAATGGCATAAACATTTGCTGGAGAAATGGGGAAACCTGGGTCTATAGATACGAAAAACATGGCTAATTAAGTTTATGAGCAAATACATTACAATAATAAAAACGGAAAAAGTTATAAAAACAGAGTCTGTCACTGCTCCATAAAATTAAGTTCAGCTGTAACTTCATCGCTTGTATTAACTTTGTACTCTTCAATCATTTCCTAATTATGTGTTAATAGTTTACTATTATAACCAGGCAAAGCTGGAAACACTGTGGTTTCCAGGACATCCTGGACAGTAACATCATGGTTAGCAGTGGGTTTCAGTCTTCAATGTGGAAGCATTGCTAGATACTCATAAACTTACTATTTGTTTCTCATTTAGTCTCAACAGCAACAAATGGTGGATTCAGAATAGAAGTTTTGTATTTTGATAATATATGAAGGTCAGGTGCTGTATGTGCCTTGCATTCTAACTGGCAATTTTTCTTTTAGGAGGAAGATGATGATGATGATGATATGAAAATGATGTTTTGTAACTAGCTGTAACCAATGTAATAGCCATTTTTTAAATGGCCATTTTTCCTCAAAGCAGCTATTTTATTAAATTTGAAATGATCAGTAGATACAAAAAGTCTGAGATATTTAAGATAGCCTCTTACCTTAAACTTTGCTGTGATCTGGTTTATGAGGGGAATAAATTCTTGAAGATCTTTTGCTTCACAATCCTTGAGCATATGTTCAGAGGCCGAAGGAATGTATGGGAGAACTTCTTCCTCTAAACAAATAATCATTCGGTGAAGAAAGGTGCGTACACCACTTCTAAGAACTTCCTTCTGCAAGGGGCAGCTAAGAGCTGGTAGAAATGTTTGTAAGCAGTCCAGATACACTTCTGAGCATCCACATTGTTTGACTGTCTGCTTGTTGCTGAAAGCTTTGCTAGTACGGCTATGCAAATTTAAAAAAAGTATATTACACTATGGTTTTGGTATGCCATATAAAATAATTTCCTAGGATGAATTATTTGAAATGATAAATTGGATTCTCTTCTCCATTACCCCAATGATTTATTTCATATACAGTAGCAGCAAAGAGGTACTCAGCTTGGTTCAGGAGAATATAAATTTCTCTGAACAAGATGTACTAAAATTTCATTGAATTCAGAAGATCTGAACAATTATAGCCTTATTTTATCATAATTATAGCCACCATACTTTTCATCATTATAATTATAGCCAACATATACTTCCTGGGCAAGAGGTGTAAGTGTGTCATGGTTGTTTAGAATCAGACACTTCTGGAAGAAATAGATTTCCTAGTTCCATTTCAGCTGGGTTTGAACACTGCCGTATTAACCCCAATAGATGATTTTTATCAGAAAACTGATGGAGGACAGTAGCCTTCTTAATTCTCTTGGACTACTCAGTGGCTTTCACTAGCATCTATCATAATATCTTTCTGCAGAGGTTGTCCAAGCTAAGTGTAGGTAGAATACCTTGAAGGGAAGAGCTAAAGTAATAATTAACTAAATGTAAAAAGAAGCCTAACTTGATATTTTTAGGTTGACAACTACACTGCTTTTAAATATAATTCAAATAGGCTCCATAAATCCTACCTTGCAAAGCCTACAGCATGATTTAGGCAATCAGCTAATGCCATCTGTCTGTCTTCATCTTGTGCCATCACAAGTTTTTCTAGCAGCACTTTGAATCTCTCCATTAGAGGAGTCAAGAGGTTCCTCATTAAAGCCTGCTTACGTTCCGTAGAGTATTCACTATTCACAATTAATACTCCTGCAGTCTCATAAATAAATAGTTGATCATCACTGGTTAATAAAGCCTGGTAACCATTCTCCTGGAACCAAGAAAAAGAGAAGAGTGCTCTGTTCAATATTAAATATTTTCTCCTAGAATTAGAGTAATTTTCTAATTATTCTGCTTGCTGAGTTCTACAGTCTCCCCAAGTTTTATAACAAAATCCCAAACTAAATTGCACAGAACATCCTAAATCATTTTGCCCCAAATGCTGTGTGATTGTTAACAAGTGTAGCTATGCTTTCTTTGAAAATGCTCCCTTCCAACTGCATATTCTAATTATAGTAACTTAATTATATAAATATTACATTTCAATACTCTACTGATGTACTATGGATTGAGGGTATAATCCTGTAAAATTGAGATCAGTTTTACTGTCTCTCAATACTTTCATATATCACTGCTGCTCATTGAACTAGATTGGCATGGGACCAGGCTATTTGTCTCCTATCCCCATTGTTTCTGCCTGCTCCATCAAATCTAGCAGGGGTCTTCCCCATCAAAGAATGTCATCTTGTTAAGATGATTCTTGTAAGAGTCATTTATTTTCTGTGGATGTGCCTGATCTCTGGAACAGCACCTACACAGAGACTTAGATGGTTCCAACCCTCTTCGCCTTTTGTAAGCCTCTGAAGATCCAGCTGTTGCCCCATGTATTTAGGCAAGCAATTAGATGAACTCTATTGAAATTGTGTCTTTTTTCTTTGCGGATTAATCAGGGTGTCATAGGTTTATATTGTTATGTGATATTATGGTGCATTTAATTTTTATACGCCATCCATAGTCACTGCTATTAGAAAATAAATAAAGAAATCTTGATACAATAGGTTCAAAATGGAAGATTTGACAGTTCTTGTTTAAGTGACCTTGAGCCAGTCCTTATAGGGTACAGACAGTTATATATATATATATAAAACATATACATATACATATGTTCGGGTTTTCTCCCGTGTAAAATTGGAAGTGTCTTGGCGACGTTTCGACGAAGTCTCATTCGTCATCTTCAGGCTTCAGCTTCGTGCTTCTGGGAGCAATGTGTGATCGCAGCTGTTTCTTCCTTTTAACTGCTAGTGGAGGTTTGAACTGATTGGGTGGGAGCTTGGCTGTGCTCTGATTGGATGGGGTTTTTTTAATGCTCTGATTGGCTGGGGGTGTGTCCTGTGTTGGTGGGGGCTTGGTTTAGTCTGTGTTGCAGGGGGATTTGAGCTGGTGAGCTGCATTGCTGTTGTTTGGCTTCGTGTTTGTAGTCGTGCTACATCTTCATAGTGGGTGTCAGTCTGCTGTATGTATGGATTGGAGGGGTTTGAAATGGCTAATGTTGCAGCTGCGGTCTGGCTTCTGGTCCTTGGTCGTGCTTCATGATCAGTGTGGGTTTGGGTCTGCTTTCTGGGTGGATGTGCGGTGGTGACATCCTGTGTGGACCTCATGAGTGTGGGTCTGGTGTCATTCCTCGTGTTAGGGACTCGTTTGTCAATAAGGGCGGGTTTCCAAATGGCTGGTAGGCGGGAGGTGTCATCTCGTTTGTTCATGCTGTGTGGGCGTTTTTCTATCTCAATGGCTTCTCTGATTATTCTGTTGTTAAAGTGTTCAGTTTTGGCGATAGTTCTGGTCTTTTTAAAGTCAATATCATGTCCTGTGACTTTAAAGTGTTGGACCAGGGAAGAAGTTGGTTCCTCTTTTTTGAATGAGTTCTTGTGTTCTTCAATGCGTGCACTTATTCTTCTGTTGGTTTGTCCAATGTATGTGGTGGGGCAGGCGGTGCATGGGATTTCATATACTCCTTGATTTTCTAACTCAATTTTGTCTTTGGGGTTTCTTAGGATGGTGGATATTTTTCTGTTTGTGCAGAATGCTGTCTTGATGTTATGTTTGTGGAAGATCTTGCTGATTCTGTCTGTGGTGCCTTTTATATATGGGAGGAGGGCTGTGCCGTTTTCTTGTTTTCTGTCTTGGATTTTAGTGGGGGGTTCTTTTTGGATTAGCTTGGTAATCTTATTTGTTTGGAATCCATTGGATGTTAGTACGTTAGTGAGAGTGTCTAGTTCGGGTTTTAGGTGTTGTTCATCAGCTAAGCATTTTTTTCTGGAGATGAGTGTCTTGGCTACGGAGTTGATCTGTGCTGGGTGGTGGTGTGAGAGTGCGTGCAGATAGCGGTTTGTATGTGTTTTCTTCTGGTAGGTGGTGTGTCCTAGGGAGCCATTGGGTTTTCTGTAGACTAAGACATCCAGGAAGGGAAGTTGGTTATTAACTTCTGTTTCCATGGTGAACTGTATTTTGGGGTGTAGGCTATTGAGGTGTGTGAGGAAGCTGTCAAGTTTTTCTTTCCCGTGTGGCCAGATTATGAAAGTGTCGTCTACATATCTGAG
Organism: Ahaetulla prasina; assembly: GCF_028640845.1. Lineage (NCBI taxonomy): Eukaryota > Metazoa > Chordata > Lepidosauria > Squamata > Colubridae > Ahaetulla > Ahaetulla prasina. The sequence continues at coordinate 46,953,605 of NC_080545.1, read as the reverse complement.
CCAGAGTTTTGGTTTGTGATCACATTTTTCTAGAGCTTGGGTTTCAAAGTGTTCCATGTAGAGATTGGCAATGACAGGTGAGAGGGGTGATCCCATGGGTGCTCCTTCTACTTGTTTGTATTTTTGTCCATTATAGATGAAGTATGTGTTGGATAGGCAGTGGTTGGTCAGATCTAGGATGTGCTGGGGGGGGTTATATTTGTTTTGGATAGCTGTCAAGGCTTCTTTGATTGGCACTTGGGTGAAGAGGGATATGACATCAAAGCTCACGAGTAGGTCGCTGGGCTGTAAGTTTTGTTTCTTTATGATCTCTGTGAACTGGAATGAGTTTTTTACGTGTGAGGTGATGGATTCTGCATAGGGCTGTAGTTGTTTGGCGAGAAATTTGGCTAGGTTTTGTAGAGGTGAGCCTATGGAGCTGACTATGGGTCTAAGTGTGGTTCCTTCTTTGTGTATCTTCGGGAGACCATAGAGTATGTATGTATGTATATATATGTATGTAGGTCGTTGGTTATTCGGGTTTTCTCCCGCGTAAAATTGGAAGTGTCTTGGCGACGTTTCAACGAAGTCTCATTCGTTATCTTCAGGCTTCAGCTTCGTGCTTATGGGAGCAATGTGTGATTGCAGCTGTTTCTTCCTTTTTAACTGCTAGTAGGGGTTTGAACTGATTGGGTGGGAGCTTATTTATTTATTTATTTATTTATTAATCATATTTATATACCGCCCTATCTCCCAAGGGACTCAGGGCGGTTTACAGGCACTAAAAACAGATAAATAGAATATAAATACAATATAAAACATTTAAAAAACTTATTCTAAAGCCCGTCCAATTAAAAATAGAAATAAAACCCAATTTAAAACCCAAAATTTAAAATCTAGCTCAGTCCTGCACAATTAAATAAGTATGTTTTAAGCCCGCGGCGGAAGGTCCGAAGGTCCGAAAGCTGACGAAGTCCGGGGGGTAGATCGTTCCAGAGGGTGGGAGCCCCACAGAAGGCCCTTCCCTGGGCGTCGCCAGACGACATTGCCTCGCTGACGGCACCCTGAGGAGACCCTCTGTGAGAGCGCACGGACGTTGGGAGGTATTCGTCGCAGTAGGCGGTCCCGTAAATAACCCGCCCAATGCCATGGAGCGCTTTAAAGGTGGTCACCAAAACCTTGAAGCGCACCGGAAGGCCACAGGAAGCCAGTGCAGTCTGCGCAGGATAGGTGTCATATGGGAGCCACGAGGCTCCATCTATCACCAGCGCAGCTGCATTCTGGACTAACTGTAGCCTCCGGATGCCCCTCAAGGGAGCCCCATGTAGAGAGCATTGCAGTAATCCAGGCGACGTCACGAGTGCGTGAGTAACCGTGGATAGGGCATCCCGGTCCAGAAAGGCGCAACTGGCGTACCAGGCGAACCTGGTGAACGCTCTCCTGGAGACGGCCGTCAAATGCTCTTCTAGAGACAGCCGTTCATCCAGGAGGACGCCTAAGTTGCGGACCCTCTCCATCGGGGCCAATGACTCGCCACCGATGTTCAGCCGCGGATTTAGCTGACTGTACCGGGATGCCGGCATCCACAGCCACTCTGTCTTGGCGGGATTGAGCTTGAGCCTGTTTCTCCCCATCCAGACCCGTACGGCCTCCAGACACCGGGACAGCACTTGATAACCGTTGGGGTGGTTCGGTGTGAAAAGTACAGCTGAGTATCATCCGCATACAGCTGATACTTCACACGAAACCACTGATGATCTCACCCAGCGGTTTCATGTAGATGTTAAACAGAAGGCGAGAGAATCGACCCTGCGGCACCCACAAGTGAGGCGCCTCGGGGCGACCTCTGCCCCCTGTCAACACCGACTGCGACCGGTCGGAGATAGGAGGAGAACCACCGATAAACGGTGCCTCCCTCTCCCAATCCCCCCAACCGGCGCAGCAGGATACCATGGTCGATGGTATCGAAAGCCGCTGAGAGGTCTAATAGGACCAGAGCAGAGGAACAACCCCTATCCCTGGCCCTCCAGAAATCATCTACCAACGCGACCAAAGCCGTCTCCGTGCTGTAACCGGGTCGGAAACCGGACTGGAACGGGTCTAGATAGACAGTTTCATCCAGGTGCAAGGGAAGCTGATATGCCACCATACTCTCTACAACCTTCGCCGCGAAGCGAAGGTTGGAGACCGGACGATAATTACCTAAAACAGCCGGGTCCAGGGAAGGCTTCTTAAGGAGGGCCTCACCACCGCCTCTTTCAAGGCGGCCGGAAGACACCTCCACCAAAGAAGCGATCGTAATCGCCTGGAGCCAGCCTCGTGTCACCTCCCGAGTGGCCAGCACCAGCCAGGAGGGGCACGGGTCCAGTAAACACGTGGTGGCATTCAACCTACCCAGCAACCTGTCCATGTCCTCGGAGCCACAGGGTCAAACTCATCCCAAATAATGTCGCCAAGACCACCTCGAGCGTCTCACCCGCATCACCGCAATCTTGGTCCAGACCATCCCGGCTGAACGATTTTATCGTATAGATAACCGTTAAACTCCTCAGCCCGTCCCTGCAACGGGTCATCCCGCTCCCCCTGATGGAGGAGGGAGCGGGTCACCCGGAACAGGGCGGCCGGGCCGGTATCTGCCGATGCAATGAGGGAGGAGGCGTAGCTACGCCTCGCTTCCTCAATGCCACTAGGTAAGTCCTAGTATAGGACTTCACTAGTGTCCGATCAGCTTCCGAACAGCTAGACCTCCAGGAACTCTCTAGGCGTCTTCTCCGGCGCTTCATCCCCCTCAGCTCCTCGGAGAACCAAGGAGCCGGTTGGGCCCTGCGCCGGGTCAGAGGCCGCAAAGGCACGACTCGGTCTAAGGCCCCCGCCGCGGCCCGTTCCCAGGCCGCAACAAGTTCCTCGGCCGAGCCGTGAGCCAGACCCTCAGGAAATGGCCCAAGCTCCGTCCATCCGGGTCCATCAGGCGCCTGGGACGGAACCAACGTATCGGCTCCGTCTCCCTGCGGTGGTGAATGGCGGTCAGAAAGTCCAGGCGAAGAAGAGAGTGATCTGACCATGACAAAGGTTCAGTGACTATTTCCTTTAAGTCCAGATCTCTCAACCACTGACCAGAGAGAAAAATCAGGTCCAGAGTGCCACCCCCAATGTGAGTAGGGCCATCAATTACCTGGGTCAGGTCCAAGGCCGTCATGGAAGCCGTGAACTCCCGAGCCGCTGTCGATGACAGGCCGGAAGATGGCAAGTTAAAGTCCCCCATGACTAAAAGTCTGGGGGTCTCAACTGCCACCCCGGCCAGCACCTCCAGGAGCTCGGGCAGGGCAGCTGTCACGTAGCAAGGAGCCAGGTACGCGATCAGCAGACCCATCTGACACCTATGACCCCATCTCACAAAGAGGGATTCGCACCCGGCAATCTGAGGCACAGTGGTCTCCCTCGGCTCTAGACTCTCTCTAATCACAACCGCCACCCCACCACCCCTACCCTGGGCCTCGGTTGATGGAATGCACGAAAACCCGGCGGGCACATCTCCACGAGGGGCACACCCCCTTCCGTGCCCAACCAGGTCTCCGTAATGCCTATAAGGTCCGTGGAACCCCCCTGAATAAGATCACAAACAAGGGGGGCTTTGTTCACCACGGACCGAGCATTGCACAACATCAACCGAAGGCCCGGGCTCTGAGGATCCTGACCATCCGGGAACGGAGAAGTCCAAGGGGTCGGAGCGTGATCGCTTTCAGACATCGAGCACGCTCCCGAAACTTGGTATGACCCTCGCTTCCGCCATATCTGCCTCTCCCACTTACCGTGTCAATAGAACCACCCTCATCAATAGGAACACCTCCACCCCATAACCTCCGAACCTGATAAAGAAAGACCGCCATGAGCATGTGCAGAGACTGGCCTCACCCGACGGGTTACCCCATTGCCCGCCTTACCCTCCTACCCCTTAAAAGTTCCTCTCTAAAACCCCACAAGCTCTTCTTTTCGCATGCCACCTCTGTGGGTCCCAAGACCGTCATGGAGGCCGGCCCTCGTAGTGAGGAGGCCATTCCTGCGGCGGGGCACCTCGCAGGCGCAAGAGTTCCTCATGAGTATAGTGCGTAGCAGCTGAGACTAAGAATCGGCAAAAACAAAAGCTCCATCTCCGAATGGCAGGTGGTAGCAGATGGTACTAGTCCAGAATGAGGACGGACGCAGAATGGAACAGCGATAGGCACCAAATGACAGTCTAGGTGGTATTCTGTCGAGTGTATAGTCCAAACATCCTGGAACCGGGGGTGAGGGGAGATGGCACTCCAGTCCTTGGGCACATCCTCCTCCGTCTTCCTCTGTCCCCAAATAAGTCCCATTGTCTCCCCCAAAAAGTCCTAATAGGACCAAAAACGGCCATAGAAGTCCCAAAAAGGCCGAGGGGGGCATGGATGATGTTATCACAGTCACAACCACAGACTGGTTACAGGGGAACCGCTCCGGAATGCCTCCATCATCTCCCCGCAAACCTCCAACAACCCCCTCCAGACATGGCCAGGAATAAATCCTAACCACCCCAGAGGCCAGGTCTCTCCAGCCTTATCCCCCCAAGAGGCCAGGCCCATTGACTGAGTTCTTGTGTTCTTCAATGCAGAAGAATAAGTGCACGCATTGAAGAACACAAGAACTCAGTCAAAAAAGAGGAACCAACTTCTTCCCTGGTCCAACACCTTAAAGCCACAGGACACGATATTGACTTTAAAAAGACCAGAACTGTCGCCAAAACTGAACACTTTAACAACAGAATAATCAGAGAAGCCATCGAGATAGAAAAACGCCCACACAGCATGAACAAACGAGATGATACCTCCTGCCTACCAGCCATTTGGAAACCCGCCCTTATTGACAAACGAGTCCTTAACACGAGGAATGACACCAGACCCACACTCACGAGGTCCACACAGGATGTCACCACCACACATCCACCCAGAAAGCAGACCCAAACCCACACTGATCAGGAAGCACGACCAAGGACCAGAAGCCAGACCGCAGCTGCAACGTTAGCCATTTCAAACCCCTCCAATCCATACATGCAGCAGACTGACACCCACTACGAAGATGTAGCACGACCACGAAGCCAAACAGCAGCAGTGCAGCTCACCAGCTCAAATCCCCATGCAACTCAGACTAATCTGAGCACAACCAAGCCCCCACCCAAACAGGACACACCCCCAGCCAATCAGAGCACAAAAAAACCCCATCCAATCAGAGCACAGCCAAGCTCCCACCCAATCAGTTCAAACCCCCACTAGCAGTTAAAAAGGAAGAAACAGCTGCAATCACACATTGCTCCCAGAAGCATGAAGCTGAAGCCTGAAGATGACGAATGAGACTTCGTCGAAACGTCGCCAAGACACTTCCAATTTTACGCGGGAGAAAACCCCAATAACCAAAGACCTACATACAAACACCCGCGAAAACCTCAGAAAACAAATATATATATATAGTTATATATATATATATATAGTTATATATATGGGTTGGGAGGTGGGAGGGAAAACCCATCGGGGAGGGGGCCAGTTCCTGTTGGTACTCGTGGCGTTACTATAATAGGTCCGGAGGTGACGGGGGACAATCACGTTCCAGTTCACCAGGGTTATTCCATCGACACGGTAAGTGGGAGGGGCAGATACGGCGGAAGCGGGGGGCCATATCGTGTTTCGGGAGAGCGCGCTCGCTGTTTAAGAGTGATTGCTTGCTCCGGCCCCTCAGACTTTTCCCGTTCCCCGAGTGACCAGATTCCTCAGAGCTTGGACCTTCGCCTGATGTTATGCAATGCGAGGTCCGTGGTGAACAAAGCCCCCCTGATTTCTGATCTCATTCAGGAGGGGGCCGCGGACCTTATGGGCATTATGGAAACCTGGTTGGGCACGGAAGGGGGGATTCCCCTGGTTGAGATGTGCCCACCAGGTTTCCGAGCATTCCACCAACCGAGGGCCCAAGGTAGGGGTGGAGGGGTGGCGGTCGTTATTAAGGAAAGTCTAGAACCGAGGGAGACTACTGTACCTCAGATATCTGGTTGTGAAACCCTCTATGTGAAGTGGGGCCGTAGGACTCAGGTGGGCTTATTGATCACGTACCTGGCTCCTTGTTACGTGACAACAGCCCTGCCCGAGCTGCTGGAGGTGCTAGCCGGGTTGGCGGTTGAGACCCCTAGACTTATGGTCATGGGGGATTTCAACTTGCCATCAACCGGCGCTGCGTCTTCGGCGGCTCGGGAGTTCATGGCCTCCATGATGGCCATGGACCTGACTCAAGTAGTTGACGGCCCTACTCACATCGGGGGAGGCACACTAGATTTGATTTTTATCTCGGGTCAGTGGATGAATGATCTGGAACTGGGTGATGTAGTCGTTGAACCTTTGTCATGGTCGGATCACTCTCTCCTTCGTCTGGACTTTCGGACTGCTACCCAACACCGCAGGGGGGACCAATGCGTTAGTTCCGTCCCAGGCGCCTGATGGACTCAGAGAGGTTCCTGACGGAGCTTGGGCAGTTTCCTGAGGATTTGGCCCGCGGCACGGCCGAAGAACTAGTCACGGCCTGGGAATGGGCCGCGGCTGGGGCTCTGGACCGTGTCGTGCCTTTGCGGCCTCTGATCCGGCGCAGGTCTCAACCAGATCCTTGGTTTTCTGAGGAGCTGAGGGAGATGAAGCGCCGGAAAAGACGCCTAGAGAGTGCCTGGCGGTCTAGCCGTTCCGAAGCTGACCGAACACTGGTTAGGTCATTTATTCAGACCTACCTAGTGGCATTGAGGGAGGCTAAATGTACATACGTTTCCTCCCTTATTGCATCGGCAGATAACTGCCCGGCCGCCCTGTTTCGGGTGACCCGCTCTCTCCTGCAGCAGGAGGTGCGGGATGACCCCTTGCAGGGCTGAGCCGAGGATTTTAGTATGTACTAAAATCGCTCAGCTCCGGGACGGTTTAGACCAAAATTGGGTAGATTCAGGTGAGACGTCAGAGCCTCGTCTTGTTGAGACTGTTTGGGAGGAGTTTGATCCTATGACTCCCGAGGAGATGGACAGGATGCTGGGAAGGCTTAATGCCACTACATGTTTATTGGACCCGTGTCCTCCTGGTTGGTGCTGGCCACACAAGAGGTGACACGGGGCTGGCTCCAGGGAATTATTAATGCTTCTTTGTTGGAGGAGGTTGTCCCTCCCGCCTTGAAAGAGGCGGTGATGAGACCCCCTCCTCAAGAAGCCTTCCCTGGACCCGGCCATTTTAGGCAATTACCGTCTTGTCTCCAACCTTCGCTTTGTGGCGAAGGTTGTAGAGAGTGTGGTGGCATGTCAGCTACCCCAGTTCCTGGAAGAAATGGTCTATCTAGACCCGTTCCAGTCCAGCTTTCGGCCTGGATACAGCACAGAGACAGCTTTGGTGGATGATCTCTGGAGGGCTCGGGACAGAGGTTATTCCTCTGCCCTAGTCCTATTAGACCTCTCAGCGGCTTTTGATACCATCGACCATGGTATCCTGCTGCGCCAGTTGGAGAGTTTGGGAGTGGGAGGCACCGTTTTTCGGTGGTTCTCCTCCTACCTCTCTGACCGGTCGCAGACGGTGTTGGCAGGAGGGCAGAGATCGACTATGAGGCGCTTCATGTACGGGGTGCTGCAGGGGTCGATTCTCTCGCCCCTCCTGTTCAACATCTATATGAAGCTGCTGGGTGAGATCATCAGTGGCTTTGGGGTGAGTTACCAACTGTATGCTGACGATACTCAGCTGTACTTCTCCACCCAGGCCACCCTAACTAAGCTGTCGAAGTGCTGTCCCGGTGTCTGGAAGCTGTGAAGGTCTGGATGGGGAGGAACAGGCTCAAGCTCAACCCCTCCAAGACGGAGTGGCTGTGGATGCTGGTGTCCCGGTACAGTCAGCTACAACCACGGCTGACTGTCGGGGGCGAGTCATTGGCCCCGTTGGAGAGGGTGCGCAACTTAGGCATTCTCCTGGATGGGCAGTTGTCTTTTGAAGACCACTTGACGACCGTCTCCAGGAGAGCTTTTTATCAGGTACGCCTGATTCGCCAGTTGCGCCCCTTTCTTGACCGGGATTCCTTATGCACAGTCACTCACACTCTTATTACCTCTCGCGTGGACTACTGCAATGCTCTCTACATGAGGCTCCCCTTGAAGAGCACCCGGAGACTTCAGCTAGTCCAGAATGCAGCTGCGCGGGTGATAGAGGGAGCTGGTCGGAGCTCCCATATAACACCAATCCTGCGCAGACTGCACTGGCTGCCTGTGGTCTTCCGGGTGCACTTCAAGGTGTTGGTTACCACCTTTAAAGCGCTCCATGGCTTAGGTCCGGGTTACTTACAGGACCGCCTACTGCCACCGCTTGCCTCCCACCGACCCGTGCGCTCTCACAGAGAGGGACTCCTTCGGGTGCTGTCAGCCAAGCAATGCCGGCTGGCGGCCCCCAGGGGAAGGGCCTTCTACCCTATGGAATGAACTTTCCCCTGGACTTCGACTACTTCCAGACCTTCGGACCTTTCGCCGCGAGCTTAAGACCTATTTATTTGTCCGCGCGGGACTGGCATTTTTAGTTGTTTATGGGTTTTTTTAGTTGTTTATAGGTTTTAAATTTTTAATTAGTTTTTTTGGGATTTTAAATGCATTTTAAATTTGGGCCAAATTTAAATAAGTTTTTTAATTAATGTTTTATTTCACTGTGTATATTTGTTATTTTTATTCTGGCTGTTCACCGCCCTGAGTCCTTCGGGAGATTAATTAAAATTAATATTTTAATTTTAATAAAATTAAAATATTATTATTATTTTTATTTTATTATTATTATTATTATTATTGTTGTTGTTGTTGTTGTTGTTGTTGTTGTTATTATTATTATATGTTTTTGTAGGTTTTCACGGATATAGGTATGTAGGTCTTGGCATTTTCAGGTCTTTTCCCGTGTAAGGTTGAGAGTATTTTGGCGATGTTTCGATGAGGTCTTACTCATCATCTTCAGGCTGGTGTCTTCGGCTTCGTGCTTCTCGAGCAAAGAGTGGTCGGAGCTGCCATCACATCCAGAAGCCAGACCATGCTGACACCAATGCTGCTGCGCCCCCCCCCCCTCTGATCCCCACACAAAGCAGGCTGACATGCACCAGGAACACATGACAGGACTTCAGACTCGGAGCCAAACCAGGGCTCGGGATGCTGCATCACAGACATCTGCTCAAAACATCATATCACAGAACTTCAGAGGCCACAACACCAAAGCTCAGGAACAAAAGGACCACACCCACACAGGATGCTACGAAACAGCCACCCAATCTGCAAATACCCACTCCATCTACCAATCAGGATGCAACCACAGAGCCAACCAACCCGTTCACAGCAACACGCCCCACCAGTATTTATAGAGAGACGGCAGCTCCGACCACTCTTTGCTCGAGAAGCACGAAGCCGAAGACACCAGCCTGAAGATGATGAGACCTCGTTGAAACATCACCAAGATACTCTCAACCTTACACGGGAAAAGACCCAAAAATGCCAAGACCTACACACACACACACACACATATCTGATAGGCAGGAACAAATCACTTCTGTAAATCTTACCAAGAAAACTGCAGGAATTTGTCCAGACAGTCATCAGAAATCAACACTGACTCAAAGTCACACATGTGCACACAAAGAGAGACATAGATGTTTATAGAAGTACCATTCAACATTACCTTCTACATCTTTTTGTCCTTGCAAATCATACTTGGTTTCATCCTGACCTTCTTCAAATATTACTTTTTGTTCTTTAAACTTCTCCCAGTCTTCCTGAAAATCTTACCAATTTCATTCATCTACATCTTCCTTGATCTTTTCCTTCTTGACCCATTTTCTATTTATTTATCTGATTTATAGAGCAACCCAACTCACAATACTAACTTTCTATATGTTCTTTTGCACTTTGATCCTTGTTAATTCATTGTATATAAACACCTGAAAATATTGTTTTTATACTGGCTGCGTCTATCTTCATTCAGCCCTATGTATTCTTGTTTTATCAAGAAACATTTCCACCACATTCAATTTACTTTCATGTTTCTCTGACATACCCAATTTTTAGTGTTATGTAATACCATAAGCAGAAGGATTATTATGGTTTATTTCAACAATCATTCAGACTATAAAGCAATCTTCTGACATTTGTAAATATTAACAATTCTTCATCCATTTTCCCATTTAATTAATATTCTACCAAAATATTCAAATTCATATACTGCCTACATTTTTCCCATTGATGTATAACTTGCACCCACTCTTAACAGTATACATACACTTGCAACCCCAAACAACACATCTCTGCTGTCACCACAATAATTCTATATATTAAGCAAGGAAGATATTACACATCCTTGCCTTCTGCTGGTTAGTGCTGAACCATTTGCTAAGTAATGCAAAGTAATCTATTTTCAAACAAAGGTTTTTCCACTGTAAACTGTTCCTATAATCAACAATGGACCTTTAAACTACATACCTATACAAATCTCTCTACTATTCAACCCTAGTCACTTTCAACTTTTTTAAAATCAGAAATTACAATAACATGGAATCAATCACATGGGTAAATTTCTCCATGACTTACTAAAAATTAAAAAATATAAAGAAACTATCTCTATGATGTTTCTGCATTCTATCTGCTATCTTTTTCTTTTGTGCAAGGGAATAACAGCATTCTTCCAACTGTCAAGGCGCAGTTTTCAGACTTCTTAAGTCAGTCACCCAATTATTGTATAAATAAACCACATTCATATTTTAGCATTTCTTATATTTTACTCTCTAGAGATGACTTGAAGGAGTCATCTAGTGTTTTTAAGAATAAGGAGCATATAATGTGTTACTCCAGAAAAGTCAAGGCAATCTCCACTTATTTTCATTTTACCTTTATCTTAAAACAGACTAAACTAAGATACCAACTAAGCTTGTGGGTATCTTCTATATTTATAAAACAAAAGTAAAAATTTAAGCCTGGATCCAGGACCACCAGGACCACTTCAGATGAAGTAGAGACCTGACACATTCTATGATAATTGAAAGAACAAGTCAAATATTATCATATGTGACTAATGAGATAATGGTCTTACCTCATGAACTTATAAATCAAATATATGTACCGTATTTTTCAGACTATAAGACATACTTTTTGTCTCCCAAAAGGGGGCGAAAAGCGTCTGTGTGTCTTATAGACCAAATATTGCCGAAGCCCTGTCCAGCCGCCAGCCATTTTTTGGCTTCAGCACGCCTTGTTTTGGGGCCTTTTCTCTGCCTTTTTCAGGCCTTTTTTGGCCCATTTTCAAGGCTTTTTTCATCCTGTTTTCAAGGCTTTTTTTTGGCCCATTTTGGGGCCTTTTCGGGCCATTTTTGGGGCTTTTATCAGCCCATTTCCAAAGCTTTTTTGGGACCATTTTCGAGGCCTCAAAAACGGGCTGAAAAAAGCCTCAAAAACAGGCCAAAAAAAGCATCAAAATGCCCTCCAAAAAGCCTCAAAAATGGGCCCACAAAAAGGCTAAAAATGGGCCAAAAAGCCTCAAAAGCAGGCCAAAAAGCGCCTCAAAAATGGGCCCCAAAAGCCTCAAAAACAGGCCAAAAAAAGCCCCCAAAAAGCCTTAAAAATGAGCTGAAAAAAGCCCTCAAAACGGGCTGAAAAAAACCTTGAAAATGGGCCGAAAAAAGCCCCAGAAATAGGCCAAAAAACAACAACAAAAAACCCCACAACTGGAAAAGGACGAAAAAAGGGCGGCCAAAAACTTGTTGTTGATTTCCTCTTCTAAATTTAGGTGCGTCTTATAGTCTGAAAAATACAGTATATATTAGAAGCCAATATAAAAACAGGCTTGACGGAGGGAGGTCCAGTTTCAAGTCCATTCTTATTTACAGATTTCATCAGATGATTACAAGACAACACTCTCTTAGTTCAACTAATAGGCTGTATTATGGAGATATTACACGGGGAGATCTATCACCTTGAGTTTTCAGAGAAAAGATCTATTATAATTCATAAATTCGTTTAGCTATCTTCAAACACTTAAGTGGCAACTCAGTAAACTAAGCTCTCCCTCCCTCCTTTAGCAGTCTATAAATCTGCAGTCGTCATTAAAGATAATACAAAATACTTACAGGTGGAGAAAGCTCTAGCAGGTCTTGTATTCTGTTCAATACATCTTCAATAAAAGGGTTCATTTGTTTACTAAAGCATAAGAATGTAAACCACATTACACATTTACAAATATGTTAAATAGTTCCAATATTAAAACTCAACAATAATCATATCACATTAGATTTTCACTAATGTGGAGATAAGAAAATCATGATTTATAACTATACCACTACAGTATTTATAAATCTCAGAATAATTTATAGTTGAAGAGAAAGATAAATTATAAATTAATGATTTAAAAATCAGTCTTAAAAATTAAGATATGCTTCTATTGTTTGTGCTGGAGAAACATCCTTCTGAGTGTATTTAACAGTCTCCTTTAGGTACCAAACCCATCATATTCTATTCAGAATATTCATTTTTATTAAATGACTTGTCATTAAGCTTACTTGAGGGATTTGACAAATCTGGAAAAAAGGTATGCTATTCTGCTTCGTACTTTTGGATTAGTATGGCGAAGACCTCTGTGATCCAAGAATGCTATCTGCAATTAAAAGGAAAGAATTTAGCCATTTGAATTTTTAACTAACCAAGCAAACTGATTAGTAAAATAATATTGAATATTATTAATTTTCAATATTATTCAATATTATTTTAAAAGAGAGATACAATATTATGGACAGTTTCATAAATAAATAGCTATCTAGTATGAACTTACTAAAACATTTGGAATGTGCTGAGGTTCCAGAGAGAAAAATTTTTCATATCTGACCACAGTCTCAAAGAATTCCAGAGTTACTGACGTATGCTGGTAAGTGCTAATACCTGATGTAACCAACTAAAAAGAAAAGAAAAAGAGAAAAATGACTGAGTCAATTTTGTTGATATAAAAATTGTAACAAATTACAGATTTTGATTCACACTTACAGTCCGCATCATATCTTGCAGAGCACTAGCTTTTGTATCACCTGTAAAGTGAGCACTATGAGATACTGGAAGAGCTTCAGCTAACATGTATAACAATCTTATTGCTACTTCTACTTCCATAAATGGTTTGGTTTGCCAATTTCTATAAGAAAGAATAGATAGAAAACAAATTAACAAAATATGAAATTATTTTATGAATAATTTATTAGAATTCAGCTGAATTAAATATACCTATAAGAACATGAATGTTTCATCAACAGATAAATTACTGTATTTTTCGGCATATAAGATGCACCTTTTTACCCCCAAAAAGAGGGTGAAAATCTGGGTGCATCTTTTTTGTTTTGTTTTGTTTATATTTATACCCCGCCCTTCTCCGAAGACTCAGGGCGGCTTACAATGTATAAGGCAATAGTCTCATTCTATTTGTATATATTTTTTACAAAGTCAACTTATTGCCCCCCCAACAATCTGGGTCCTCATTTTACCTACCTTATAAAGGGTGGAAGGCTGAGTCAACCTTGGGCCGGGCTCGAACCTGCAGTAATTGCAGGCTCTGTGTTTTAATAACAGGCTTCTCTATTGCCTGAGCTATCCCGGCAACTTATACGCCGAATGTAGCCGCCCCCCACCCTTCAGAGGTTGTCAGCCGAAAATCCTCTGTGTGGAAAGTGGGTAGGCTGTAGGACATGATCTGGACCACCACCACCACCACCTCCACCTCCTCCTCCTCCTCCTCCTCCTCCTCCTCCTTCTCCTCCTTTTGGCGTCGTTGATGCATTTCTACTTCGCTTGCTTCTTGGAAAATGCTTGCAGGCGCTGCTTGGCTTTGAGGAGCCGAGGCAGAAGAGAAAGCTGTCCTTTGCTGCTTGCGGAGTCGCTGCCATGAGTCAGGAATTGAGGGGCAGCGGACTTCAGGAACCGGCTTGGCTGTTGCGTTACTGTGGGAATTGCTTCAGGCAATGGGTGAGGAAAAAGTGTCGCCTCCCTGCATGGCATTTTTTTTCTCAATTCTCCGAAGCAAATTGCTTTGAATTCAAACAGCCGACCCACAGCAGCGTCTTTTGCCCGGCGGATCAACCAGCAAGTGCGCTCTGGAGCAACTGCATATCCTGCCAGGATTTTAAGCGGGTGGTACTAAGAGCGCTTGGTGTAATGACTAACTCACAGACAAAAGACGGTACCCCGCGTTGCAGCCCATGATGTTTTTTCAGGAGAGAACTAAGCAGACCTGTGCTTTAATATTTATTCGTAGTCTGCTGCCTTCTTTTCCTCATGGGACCACATCCTCTCTAATCCTTGTCAGCTATGCATATTTATCAATGTATTCGACTGCTAGATGAGTTAGGATGGCATGTAAAACGAATTATGAGTGATAATATTAAGAATTATAATAATAGTATTAATATAATAATAATTATATTGTTATTAATAATTATATAATAATTATAATAATTATTATTATAATAATTATTAATAATATTAAGGCATTGGAAGTGAGGATGCCGCTGATCCTGATGCTGGTAGGCAGAGATAGAATTCTTTTTTTCTTGTCCCTCCCCCCCAATTAAGGTGCGTTTTATATGCCGAAAAATACGGTAAGCATTAACAATTAATTTCTGGGATTACCAACTACATCAACCTTCCCCAAACCTCTCTTCTATCTTTTGGACAAACTTTCTCCAAGTCACCAGTCATTACTTATGGTGATATTGGATAATAAAATTTGAAATTTAATTGATTCATTTGGTATAAACTATATACTGTAGTTTTACTATAGTATGCACTACAGAATATGAACCCTAAAAGAGCCAAGATTATTCAAGTATTTTTTTTTGTGAACAAGAAGAAACTTAATTTGGTGTTATATTATAATAAAATAAATTCTTCTTGTTTGTTATATGCAATCCTCTTTTCCCCACATTAAAATTCTGTGCTTGTGTTTTAAATTGCCAAGTGTTTTTGAAGCTGATACCACTTAATTCTTTCCAATTTACTAGCAAAGCACTTCTTTTTCTTTCTTCCAGGAGAACACAGTGGAGACATAGTGGGAGAAACTTACTGCCTTTAACAAGTTCCCCCCCCCTCATGTTAATGAAACCAATAGACTTGCAAATGTATCAACAATTAACAAAGGATCTACATAGCAAAAAACCCTATGAAATACGTGTCTACATTATAGTTCCAGCAATCAGATTTTGGCTACTAAAATGTAATCAGTCAATTTGAAAGCAGGTCTTAAGTATCAGTGGAAATTGTCACTAAAAAGAAAGAAGCATTTTACCTAATTATTAGAAATGAAAACTTCTATCAGAAATTCATTTGAAACTTACTGCAATGTAGTGTTAAAAACTCTGCGAACAGAAACTAATAATAATTCAGGTGAGACTTGTGCAAGTCTATCCAACAAGAGTTTTAGCTGTTTCCGATATTCTACGAACATGGCTTCATCTTCACCCTGTCAGCAGATAGTATGAACAAATTAGTTCCATAATATACTAGCATTTGACTATTACAAGGCATTTCTTGCTAGATGATTAACAACATGGAATCTATCATCAACCAATCCATTACCTCATACTTAGAAACAAACAACCTACTCTCCAACAAACAATTCGGTTTTAGAAAATAATTATCATGTAACTTACAACTTCTGCACTGCAAAAACATATGGACTTCAAATCTTGATCAAGGCAAATCAATAGATGCAATCTACATAGACTTCTGCAAAGCTTTCGACTCAGTAGTACACGATAAACTTCTCCTAAAACTAATATCCTATGGCATCTCTGGACCCCTCCACAAATGGATATCTGCTTTTCTGTCTAACAGACAACAAGTGGTCAAAATTGGCAACGCTCTATCAAATCCTGTTCCTGTCAAGAGTGGCGTTCCTCAAGGCAGCGTTCTTGGACCAACACTCTTAAACTATACATTAATGATCTTTGTGACCATATCTCAAGTAATTGTGTTCTCTTTGCTGATGATGTCAAACTATTTAACATCACAGACAATACTTCTATCATTCAAAATGACCTTGATCATCTAACTGCTTGGTCTAAAAATTGGCAGCTCCAAATTTCAACCAGCAAATGCTCAGTCTTACATATAGGAAAAAAGAACCCAAACACTAAGTACATACTAGATGGACATTACCTTACAGATGACCCCCATCCCATTAAAGACCTTGGAGTTTTCATGTCAAATGATCTAAGTGCCAAAGCCCACTGCAATTACATAGCAAAAAAAGCTCTAAGAGTTGTAAACCTAATCTTGCGTAGTTTCTTTTCCAAAAACACCACACTATTAACCAGAGCATATAAAACATTTGCTAGACCAATTCTAGAATACAGCTCGCCTGTTTGGAACCCTCACCACATCTCTGACATCAATACAATTGAACGTGTCCAGAAATATTTTACAAGAAGAGTTCTCCATTCCTCTGAAAACAATAGAATACCCTATCCCACCAGACTTGAAATCCTAGGCTTAGAAAACTTGGAACTCCGTCGCCTTTGACAAGACCTAAGCTTAACTCACAGAATCATCTATTGTAATGTCCTTCCGGTTAAAGACTACTTCAGCTTTAATTGCAATAATACTAGAGCAACTAATAGATTTAAACTTAATGTCAACCGCTTTAATCTAGATTGCAGAAAATATGACTTCTGTAACAGAATCATCAGTGCTTGGAATACTTTACTGACTCTGTGGTCTCTTCTCATAATCCTAAAAGCTTTAACCAAAAACTTTCTACTATTGACCTCACCCCATTCCTAAGAGGACCATAAGGGGCGTGCATAAGCGCACAAACGTGCCTACCGTTCCTGTCCTATTGTTTTTCTTTTCTTCTTTCTATATATACATGCTTATACCTCCTTATATTTACCCATATATGTTTATATACTATAGAATCTTTTGTATGATTCCTACATATATTGTTGTGACAAAATAAATAAATAAATAAATAAATAAACATTAATAGATCCATCTTCCTTGTTGCCTACAATCTTATTATCTGTGAAAGTAGTCCTGCTAGACTGCAACTACATAAATGCCTTTATTATTATCACTCACTCTTACTACCTTTTGTCTCACTCTTGATTCCTGATGACTAGGGGGACAACTCCGCTTACTTTTATTGACCACATATTTGAATGCGATTTGTTCTTGCCTTGTACCCAAGGCAGGAAAGAACTCGTGGTCTCCTGGTTTCCAGCCTAGTACCTTTAACCACTACACCAAAATGAATGTTGTTATTCCTGTTCCTTTTATTGTTATTTTAAAGCAGGAAGAGGAACTTGACCATGCATGCTGATGGAGTGGTGGGTGTGAAATAGAAGAAGAAAAGAACTCAAAGGATCAAATACTTCTCATTTTTAAAAAACTCTTATAAAAATTATTTAAAAGTTTGTGGTAGATGAGAATGTTAAAATAAATAATTATCTACAAAGTTGTTTCTACCTTTATAAGAAACATACTAATGAAAAAGTCATAGTTTTCAAGACTACTTACAAGCATACGCAAATCTAACTTCCCAAAAGAAAGCTTTACATATTATTGCTTCTAATTCAAATTATTGGTCTCCATAAGCATTTGACAATTGTCTAGCTTAACAATGTCCTGAAATTCTGAACATTTTCAGTGACAAAATTGTATATGTATATAGTTTTATTAGTTTATAACATACAAACAGAATACAAAAGCAATTAGAAAAATTAGGGAAGGAAAAAGAGAAGTGAATAGTGGGGGAATGGAAGGGAAAAAAAAAAAAGATTGACTTCTGACTCCTTTGGTGCAGTTGAAAAGGCATTAAGATCTACGCTCAACTTTTTACTTTTTTATAATAATAGAAACTAGCCATTTCTGTAACAACTACAAAACTGTATAGAATGTGGTATTGAGACAGTTTTGCCCGCCAGTGGAAACATACAATGTAAACCATTTATCCCTATTTATTATTCTTGATCAACTGTTGCATTCTTCAGAATCATTTGACAACGCTGGGGCGCTGTTTTGCAATGGTCATTATCCTTCTTGCTGAAATAGTCAGTATATTTTGGACAAAGCTACAATGCTTTGAAGAATGCCCCTTCATTTTTAGCTCTCTAGAATGACATTGGGAAAGATGGGGCAAGAGCACTAATGAGTCCTCTTGCCCCTCTTGTAGGTTCACAATGAGTTCACAATGTGGTTATATTTTATTTTGGACCAATGCAGCATAAGTTATAATGGGGTATCTCTGAAAAGTATCCAGGTTAGTCCAAAACTACGATTTCTGGAGCTAGACGGCTAACTGGAATAAGAAACAGGTACCACAAGAACTGAAATTGCCAATGAATTATTTAAGGGTGACTTCTAACCTCATTTTCAAAGTTGTATTCTTCATCATATGTTAATTTTTTCATTACTGCCAGCATAATTGCCTAGAAAGATAAATCAGTGATAAAATTATCATCTAATATAAGCTTCTATTTATTAAAATAATAAAAGCAGTGAGAAAGATTCAATAGAAATAAGGCAGAGCGGAAGTAATTAAATGTTGTTAAAGTAATCTGTACGTGCACTGTTTTATACTATACCATTATAAATGCAAGAAAAGAAATAGTAATTTTAAGCGCAAGATATTCAGCTGCATAGAACTCAAAATAAATCCTGTTTAGCATTTGATTTATACATTTTTACTTACTTGGACATCAGAATAAATATTTTTTTTTTTGAGAATAACTTTATCTTCCCCTCTCCTCTTGACCATTCTCTTCTATGTTACCCTCCCTCTCCCAGTAAGTAAACTTCCTCTTCTCCTCTCATAATGCTAAAAACTATGACTTGAAGGGTTTTTTCCCCAATTAGTCATTGTGTTCAACTGGTGATGGAAGGACAGTGAAAGAAAATACCAGTTTTATCATATTATTAAAATGGCACGCAGTTGCATTTTGGGGAAGGGGTCCTCCTCTAAATTAAAGAACATATAATTATTTCATGACTTGTGGTAAAAAAGTTATTATCTGATAAGGATTTAAATAACTTTGGGGATTATTTCATTTTTTAATTTACAATTTTAATATTTTAAAATATGTTTGCTTTACTGCAGATCTGAAATGGTTTCCCATGGCAGTTTTATTGACTAGTAAAACGAAATGAAACTAGTAAAATGAAAAGGCATTTCATTATTCTTACCTCTACATTAGCTTTTTGTTGTTCTGAAAGCACAGGAAGCTACAAAATAAAAGAAATAAAGCCTAGTTTTGAAATTTCTCAAGCAACGTACCCATATTAATGCTGAAAAGGTTGAGAGGAAAAAATAGACTTTTCAAAATGGAAAATTTCATAAATTTACCTGTTTCAATATGTGCAGATAATCATAACAAAACCCTATTATATTTGAAGATATATCATCATCTTCATGAATCAAAAGTTGTAGCATTAGAGCCACTTTTGCTTCAATTGCTTGTAGACTATCTTGAGCATTTTTTAAATCTCCAATCTTCACAAGTTTAGACCAGCTAGCTATCAATGCCTGCCCCATTCCATTTATCAGTTTAGAGAATCTAGCTAGAAAGTCTACATCTTCTTCCTGTAAAGGTTAAACATTAATTAAACTCTTTTTTAAAAAAATGAACAATTTGAAACACAGTTTATATCCCTGAAAAAATTAAAATCACCATGATGGATATATAGTAGATTACTGGGGATCAAAATGATCATTTGGACAGCAATACTGGTTGCACTTACTAGATGAAATGGCAATAAATAAAATCTGTTAATGTTGTTATTGTTATTTTCCCAAAGATCACTTGCAAGAATTGAGTTTTATAATGATGTTAGTGGCTATGGCCTAGATTCACAGTACTCCTAATTCTTTGGGAGTGAATACCACCCCACCCCCCCGTCACACACACACAGTCAGCATGTGAAAATGCAAAAATTTAAATACCCCACCCCCACCCAAATCTATTCCGCTGACAAGCTTATAAAATTATACAATGTGGAGAAACAACAGACGGAGTATTATACCCTGAAGCTGGATAATGGGGAGCCTTACCACCGATGAAAAGAAATGCTTTATCATATAAGCACAGTTAAACTACCGGGTTAGCTACTATAAAATGCAGTTTAGAGCAAACAACACAAATGACTTTTACAAGTACTGAAGACACGAATAGTCATACAAATCATAGTAATGTAACATTTCTTTCACTAAAAGTAACAAACCTGATCAACTATAAATAGGCCAGCAGACTGCAACACTTGACACAAAGTTTCTACCAACTTAGTTTTATCAATTGGATCCATTCCCTTATTTACAATTTCAAACAAGCAGTCACATGCTTCCTCTCGTAAAACCTCTATGGACATGTGACCTAGCAGCATATTTATAAACCTAAAAAAAAAAAAGACATAAATTTTGCTTTCTGAGTAAAAACAGAAATTGACAGTAAATTTTACTTTATCAGCCTATGCTTATATTCTTGTATAAGAAATACAAAAGCTATACGTATTAGTGAAAGTGAATCCTCATTTTAACAATCCTCATTTACTAAATTCACATATACATAATTAAGTCCATGGCACTGAGACAGTCTGGACAAGATAGTTAAATTTAGATTACTTCTACTTTAACTTTACATCTGTATCAATTTATGCTATTTGTATAATAACATGCAAATAACATAAAATGGTATAATTACAGTGTTGTAAATTGCCACAATGAGATACTGTTATATTGAACAGCTATTCAAAAATAATAGACAATCTCCTCAAAAATAGCCCTTTAAAAGTAGGTTTCACTGTATTTGCAAGACAGCTAAGAATTATTTTTAAAGTGGCTGATTTTCCAAACAATTACAAAAAAGACTTTTTTAAAATGGTTACCCTAAAATTTCACTACAGTTTTTTATGCAGTAAGTTCATTAGTGAATTTTGAATCAATAAGAGCATTACCTTTCATTTGCAATTAGACTCAAATCTATCCAAGAGACATATGCTCCTACTACTTCAAGGCACTGACATGTCAATTCTGAATTTGTATACTGATATGTTTGCAAGATCTGATACCATGATTCAACCAAACTTGGAATGCATTGCTCCCTCATAGTATCCTTTAGTAGAGTATTTCTGCGAGCCTCCTATAGATATAATAAGAATGTTAGTCTTCAAAAGCAAAAACTGAGATGCCTATTTCTGTTCTTTGAAAATTGAAAACGTTGGGAAAGTTAAGAGGAGTAGTAATGTAATATTCATCATAAAATGCATCTGTATGGTTGATGTCTCTTCATCACTACTCTGTAATTTCAAATGTTTAATATTTCAAACTTTGTATGACATGTTGCTTAAATGTTAAAAAAAAATCACATATTAGGGATGAAATGTATTTTTAAAACAATTTCTAAGAATAGTCTGTGCTCTTTGTTAGAGAAAAAGTAGTCTTTGTGTTAGAGAAGAAATCTAAAACTCCCTTCTTGGAGCCTCATGCCAAACACATACGCTTGGGTCAATTTCCCAATGTGGCCGTACCCAAAAGCAACATAGATTATCAAGGAGCTCTGGTATTGATTGGTTAGCTGTACTCACAACCCCAACAATCTTTACATTCCTTCTCCACCATGCTGTATGCTTTTTCGTATCTCTTACTTTTTTTTAACTACCTGTCCTGCTTCTAATTGGTTTTTTTTAATATTCTCCCTTAACTCATGCCTCTATTGTGCCTCACCAGCCCTCCTCTCCTCAGCCGGGCCCCTCCCTCCTCCTGCCGGGCCTGCTATCAGATTCAGAGTCTGATAATGAAGAGGAACGGCCTGGCATGTCTCCAGCCCCCAGCCGTGGCACCATGCCCGGACAGAATGTCAGGAATGAACAAACAAACTTCACTCCTACAGCGTGTGAGCACGAAGCCAGCCACGTGTTAGAATTGCCGTTAGCAGATCCAGAGGAAGGGAATTTACAGTGGACGGATCCCTGCTTCCAGAGAATTGAGAGGCGACGTCAGCAGAAGGAAGGGAGGGGCAGGCCTGGATAAGTGCAGAGTCATGGAGCCACACCCCATGGCCTATATAAAGGATCTGTTTTTTGGCATTCCTTGAGTCAAGCAAAGTCTTATTTGGTTTGCTGAAGTCACACCTGGATTCCTGCCTGCCTGAGAAATCTGAAAGGAATTTGGCAAAGCTGCAGAGGCTTCGTGGCCACGCTTGATACAGACTTCCCAGACCCGGTCGTTGGAGGGGGAGGGGGACACGACAGCCTCCATGTTTCTGAATATCTTTCTCTCCCTGCCTTGCTTTCCTCTACTTTCTCATGCCTTCTGCCTTTTAATTCTCTGACGCATTTCATCATCCTATGCTTACCAATCTTTTTTCCCTTGCTACTGCAGCCTGTACATCTCCGTATTATTTTTGTTCGACTGTATATGTATGCATTATCTTCTGCTTTAGAGCATGTGAGGAGTATCCATCTATGTATTATGTTATGTTTGACTGTTGCAGTCTATGCAGTTGGTGAATCTAAGTGAATTAGATTGTCTTTCTGTCCATTCTCTTGCATGCCCTTTTATTTATGTTTCATTTATTTATTTGTCAAATATGTATAAGATAAAATATGTAAGTATAAATATGATTTTGAATACAGGATAAGGATAAGAATAAATGGGGACAGTTGGATAGGGACAGTAGGCACATTTGTGCATTTATGCACGCCCCTTACAGGCCTCTTAGGAATGGGATGAGGTCAACAGAGACAGTCTAAGGTTAAAGTTATGGGCGTGTGGGGAAGTAACCACAGAGTCAAGTAGTGCATTCCAGGCATTGATCACTCTATTGCTGAAGTCATATTTTCTGTAATAAAGTTTGGAGTGGTTTACCTTAAGTTCTATCTATTGTGTATCTATTGTGTGCTCGTTATTATTGCGGTTGAAGCTGAAGTAGTCATTGACAGGTAGGATTTTGTAGCAGATAATTTTGTATATTATGCTTAGGTCAGGCCGAAGGTAGTGTAGTTCTAAGTTATGTATACTTATAAGTTATACTTGTAGCTTATAAGTATACATAACTTATACTTATAAGTTATACTTAGGTTATGTATACTTTTTACTTTATTGCACTGTATATATTTTTATTTCTGATTGGGGTGTGTGTGTTACATTTTAGTACACGTGACAACGTATTTTTAGTTCTATGTGGCTGAATTGCAGAATGTTTAAATTTTTGCCTGCATCATTTCTTTTTTATTTATTTACTCTAATTAATTTGTATGCTTCCTTAATAACTTACCTAATATTAGACAACTTACATATTAAAAAACATAGAATTTCTTTTTAATAATGAGTATTATTGTCAATATATGACAGATATCGCTACATCAGGTACAATTGTAAGAAGTGACTTTGAATGGACGGAGGATCTCTTGTATTTCTCCCTATAGAATTATTATAGTATTATTATTATAGTAAGGAGGCTGAAATGATTCATAACTGCATTAGGCAAAATTTCATCAGAGGTATTTTTAACATGACTTTAGAAGCTAAATCTTCTTTTCTACCCATTGTTAACTGAAAGACCAACGTGAACTGTGAATGTAGGAACCCTGGTGTCTAAATCCGTAATCCGTAATGTAAATCTGTACAACTGAACCAAGCCTTAATAGCTTCTGTGGTTCAACACATAAAATATTTTTTTTCCAGTTTCCTCTGTTTTTAAAGTAGAAATTAAAACAATCATTTTCTATAATCTAAAATTTAACAATTACTTCTATTAAACATATAACCATGAGCTCATATTGTATCATGAGCTCTATTGTAGTTTCTCCCAACCTATGTTCTGCAAGTGTGTTGGGACTTAAATTTCTTGAGCTCCCCAGCTAGCACAAAAATTCTGAAAACATTGCAGTACATCTGGATGGTACCAGGTTGAGAAAGACATTTCTACAGTTTCTAAATATGCCATTTTTAAGACATGGCTTCTAAACCTGCCTTATTTAACAAAACAATTGATTATGAAACTGTTACCAAAAACCAACTTATTATGTCAAGATTGTTGCATAACATTTAAATCAATGGGCACATTTATCTTATAAAAAAGGAACTTACCTCTGAAGTATGAACAACATCCCTATCTACCAACTCAGCATCAACCGCCATAAGTATTCTGAGATAAAGGTCCACACCTCGAGGATTCAGGCCTACCACAGACAGAATATCAAAGAAAAACTTGGGCCATTTTGTAAGATATTCTGTAACAAACAGCAAAGCAAAGACCTGAGCTGCTTTGTTTCGTATAAATGTTTTCTCTGACTGAGAATTCACCATCTGGAAAAAAAATGCATATTTATCATTTTTCAAGATATGATCATATATGAAATAAACAGTTATATTTTTAAAGATAAAGTAATCTATTTGGAAAATTATTGAAGCACATGGTAAATAATAATAAATTATATGACAAAAACTTACCTGTGCCTGTAGCCATGTTATTAGTGTTTCCCTAATTAGCTGTTGCTGTACTTCAGTTAGTTGAGAACACCTGAAACAGAGCATTAATATTAAAATATTTACAAACATTTTAGAGAAACATTCCTGCAGAAGCTTCCAGTATCCTGCTGGCTACATAAGGTTTTGGGTTTTTAAATACAACTGCTAGGGATAGGAATTTTTGCATTAGAAGATTACACAGGAGTTGAATATGTAAAATAAAATACAGAAACAGAAACAAGTAATTTGATTTACATATGTATACTTATATGTGTATGTATATGTGTACATGCACATGTGCTAATATATAGTTCCTCGTAAGTTTCTCCCACCTCCAATCCAGACCCATACAAAAACTGTGAATTTGGAAAGGACTGCAAATATTATCTACTTCAACCTTTCATAAATATAAAGCAAGTATCTCACTTGTATTTAATTTGATGTTCCAAAACTTGAAAGCAGAAGAACTTGATGTGATCATCACTGAAATAGAAAAAACAATCTAATAAATCTGAAACAGTTTGATATGTTTTATCTGAAGATGGTTGGGATAGGAATCAAATCACTGATTAAAATTTTGCTTTCTTTATAATTATAATAGTACACAAATATAAAATTATAGACAAATATGTACATATGTATTCTGCTGATTTCACTTACATTTTGCTCTTCATTTGAAAGCCTAAATTGATATCTGGATTCAAGGCAATCTCCTTTTAAATAATAAAATTGCATACTTTTTGCAGCAGAAATCATTGTTCCAAACCATTTCTGGTTTAATGACAGGTTATAAAATTTAGTTATAACTACTACAAACTAGACATTGCTTCTGACACTACAGGCAAAGTAGTAAAATGTTATTAAAAATAGTCCAATTCAAGCAAAAGATTTTACATTTAAGCTATATTCCTAGAGATTGATCACATAGTTGGGTGTAAATACTTCTGACTATCACACAGATATCTCAAGACAAACTAGAGATTATGGGCATTCAATTCATATTATAACACAAGTTATGTTTAGCTGTCAGCAAATGGCTCAAACTATTCAAACTCTAGCATGAGTGAACTAATGTGAATAATTTCTCCTAAAACATCTAAGAGATTGTTAAGTCTGTTAAAGAGACAGAAGTAGTATATATTCAAACATGTAGGTTATGTTATGGCTATGCTGCTACAGTATCTGTTTAGACTAATAGCAGATTAGTTTGTTAGACTAATAACAGATTAACCTTTGGCTTGAATCCACACATGTAAAAGGAGAAAATGCAGCGTTCAGTGGCATAGAATAACTTTTAACTGAAAACACTAAATATAGCAGCATATGTGAAAATCACAAATACCACACATAAAAACAATCCAGGTTTTTGCTAATTAAACAGTTGTTTCCACTATAATCCTAGCCCATAGCTTCACAAAGCTATGTGAAGAACTCTGTAAGGCTGACAAACTTCCTGAGAAACAGAAGAGAATTCAGCTTCCATTAGTTTCACTATTTGTGTTGATCATGATATAATCACATCAAACAATAATACAGCTGGTTGCCTGAAATTTATATTTACAATTATTGTATGTGAGGAGTAGTGTTTCTATTTCATATGCAATTTCAATATGACTACGAAAATATAAACTAATCACAGATGTCTAGCTGTAAGGAATCAAGGGGTCCTTGGTGCTATCTGAGCTTGGTTGTTTTCTTGCAGACATTTCATTACCCAAACTAGGCAATATCAGTAGAGTTAATATTACCTAGTTTGGATAATGAAAAGTCTGCAAGAAAACAACCAAGCTCAGGACCCCTTATTTCAATCCTGAACTACAAATATTCCCCTTTATTGGTACTATTATGAATTATATGATATGTGAGAATGGCTCTTATGCAATTCATTATCTCTTATCATTCTACTTAAGTAAAGAAACAACTTAAATTTTGTTACCTGTAAATTCTCTGGGCTAAAGCTTCAGCACACACTTGCCAAGCATCAGGAGATATTTTCAACTGTTCAAAATAGGCCAATGCCTGAAATTATTTTTAATAAACAATTATTGGCATAATAAAAATAGCTGTTCTGATTCTCTACAACTTTGAAATAAAGAAAATTTTAAAAGCCTTGTTATTTTAATCAGTGCAAAGTTACTAAAGGAATAGGGGAAATCTAAGAGAAAGTAAGTAAATTAGAGGTCTGAGGAATAGCACTTTGGTAGAAAACTGGGGGGAAAAGAATTAAATATTAAATATTAATGATAAAAAGCACAGAAAAAACAAGATGTTTGACCATGTGAAGGCTTAAAAATGAGTGGAAAGCCTGACCTCTATTCTCTCTATCACCCATATTGTCATTTGTGAGATCTGTTTACAATTCCTTAAATATGGATAGGTCTTCATATGATCAAGAATCCTGCAAATAGTGCAGAAAGGTATATTTGCAGACCAGTATCTCCCTTTTCATTTTCTAATCAAACATGGGGAGGGTGAGAAAGAACATTGGTTACAACTATGATCACTATCACCTCACATATTTTTATGAAAATCTGAGGGAAGAATTAATTTAATGCAGGAGCTGGAAAATGTCTTCCTATTGTGAATCAAGTCCCCTCCATCATGATCTGCTGGGGATATGGCAGATGGCACTAATTCCAAGCCAGAGAGGGATCCAAAACAAAAAGTGTGTGGGAAAAACTCATTCTATATTTAACACATATTTTAAATGTTTTGACATTGTCATCTGCTTCTCAAAAAAAACCATATTGCCAGTTTAACTTAACCCAATACTACCCATATCTTAGCTGGACTTTGAGGGATAGAGAAGAATACCCAGGTCACAAAAGGAAATAAACCAAAAAGAAAAAGGACAAAATTGGGTTGATGACAACGCAGTAATATAAAATACTGTTGTAAAAAAAAAATAGGAATGTATGGATGAGAGAGGAAGGATCTCTCAAGATAAATATGTTAAGGTGACCAGGACTATGAAAGCACTTGATGAAATCTTTACAGAGCAATGAAATGGTAAGGACTGGTTTAGAGAATCATGAAATAGAGATGAAAAGATCTTGATAAATGTTATATAGCTTTAAAAAACAGCCATATCTTGGCTATGTCAGAAATATTTATACCAAGCTGAAATTAAAGTGCTCTTCTTACTGAACCTCTTATAAAAACAAAAATTATGAGAAAAGCATAATTAAACTTACTCGCTGCCTGAAATCTAAATCAGCATTTGGATTTAATCCTAGAAGAGCTTGCTCATCCATTTCTGCTGCTATTCTCCAGCTTCTTTAACAGGATTATCCCATTCATACACAATCAGAGATACAAACATCTATAGATAAAATAAAATTAAGATGGTAGCAAAACTCTAAATTAAAGCCAAGGTTTAAAAGTAATTTTGTAGATGAACTAAATCTTAGACAATGTAGATGAACTACATCTTAGACAAAAAGATCCGATATCAGAAAATCTTACAGCCCAGCATATCTGGAAACCTGAAACAGTCAATACTAGGCAAGATTTTAAAAAAATCTTCTAACCAGATATGAAGCAAAATAAAAGTATCATTCTCCTATGTTGTTAGCAAAGGTATAGGCAATATGTTCTTGGCCACTAGTCTCCTTGCAGATACCTCTTATGGTGACTGGTGTGATTAATTTTTAACATACAATTTTAAATATAATAAACAAAATAGAAAGCAGACATATTACAAAGCAACAGAATCATATTTATTTCTAAGATTCCATCTGGCTACCATAGGTATTATTAGAAAATGAAAAACATGAATACAGTTCTATGATTTCTTTCTGCAGACTTACCAAGAAAAAATAGAAAGGATAACTTGGGAAATACAAAGCATGCTGGGAAGATAGATGAAGTGATAGGAATTAGCCACTACTTTGCCTTCAAGAGAATGTGTTTTGTAACTGAACAAAAGGAATCCCAAAGATGCTTTTTCAGAAGGCAACTGGACTTTCTTGTTTTTTCTTTTGAAGACGTTTTGCTTCTCATTCAAGAAGCTTCTTCAGCTTCTACAGGATAGTGGGGAATGGAAGCATTTATATTCCTTGCAGACAACTGCTAATCTGCATACTTTTAGAGAGTCCTTGAAGCACTTGGAGGTTTAGCTGTGTCCTCAGGGTCACTTGAGTAGTGCTCCTGGTTCCACAGTCTCAGGTGACCCTGAGGACACAGCTAAACCTCCGAGTGCTTCAAAGACCCTCTAAAAGGATGCAGATTAGCAGCCGTTTGCAAGGAATATACATGCTTCCATTCCCCACTATCCTGTCGAAGCTGAAGAAGCTTCTTGAATGAGAAGCAAAACATCTTCAAAAGAAAAAACAAGAAAGTCCAGTTGCCTTCTGAAAAAGCACCTTTGGAACAACCATGACCTGGATAAATGAGAATCTCTACAAATTGAACAAAAGAAACTTTGAATCTTAATCTGATAATGAGAACTGTTATGAATGCAATATGAAGATCTTATATTTTAGTGATCTAACTATTTTAAATGTTAGTAAGTAATAGAAATTTATGAATAACCTTAAGAAGATGAGAAATACTTTGGATGCTGGTAAGGAGTAGAACAGGAGCTCACATGCACACATTCTTTCTTTCTTATTCACATATCTCTCTAGCCTCAAACCCTGATAACAATCCAAATGCAAGTACCGATAGGCCTCAACTTATGACCACAATTGGAATCACAATTTTGATAATTAAGTGATACAACCATTTTCTTAGGGTCTAGCGGAAAAATCAGGTGGAACTGATGACTTCATTTTTCCGGTCTACGATAGAAAGCATCCTTACAGTATGGTATGTTGGCTTGATAGCTGTGGACAAAAAGGCATTACAGAGGGTGATGAGCAGAGCATAAAAAATTATGGGCTGTCCTGAAACTACTGGATGAAATCACCAGGACCCACTGCCTCAACAGAGTGAGGAAAATCCTCAGGGATGATTCACATCCTGGTCAGCACTTCTTTACTCTCCTACCATCGGGCAGGAGATATAGAACCATAGCCAGCTGAACGAACAGGCTAAAAAATAGCTTTTATCCTTGGGCTGTCAGACTTCTGAACGCAACAGTTAGGTTTAATATGATAGACTTCCAGGGCCAGCGCAACATGCAACATGTTCATACCGATGTAATACAATATAAGGTTACATACATATAAGTATATGGGAGTGTGTATTAGTTATTACTTATTTGGGTTTAGGGATTCTATTTCTTTCATTTATTGCGTTATTGAGATGTATTTTGTGTTTTGAGGGGGGGGGCTGCACCAAGGGGGGCTCTTTCAATTTCCTTGTATACATGTTGTGCATTGACAATAAAGGTTTGATTTGATTAAGTAAATCATCATGTTACCAGACCCGATTTTACAACCATTTCTATCATGGTGGTTAAGTGAATCATGTGATTAGGTGCAGTCCCAAATGCATGTTCCCAATTGACTTTGCTCCTCAGGAGCCTCCTGAGAAAATTGCAAATTGCAATTATGTGATCACAAGATGCTTCAGCATCTTGTAAATGCGAGCCAAGTGCCTGAATTGCAATCACATATTGTATATGTGTATATACACACATGCTCATCCAGCTGTTATAACTACGAGGAAAGGTAATAAGTCGTTTTTTCAAAGGCCATCAAAACTTCAACTAGCATTAAATGAACAGTTGTAAATTGAGGAATATCTGTAGAAAACATCAATTGACTGACATACCAACTTTTGATCAGGTTTTCAGGGGAAAGAGATTTATTTACCCATATTCCTATGCCATATTTTAGGGTCCAGCCCATTTCAGAGGCATATAATTTAAAATTCAGCACAGGTACTAATAAAACATCAAATTAATGGTATTCATTACTTTTAATAAAAAATAGGAGAAAGCAAAAATATATTTAAAACTATTTTAAAAACTGATCAATAAGCCAAATAAAGAAAAAGCATACGAAAATTCTGTATAACAATCTATAAAAAGGATGAATAGATTATAAATGACAATCCTGCCAACAATGTTAATTCAGAAGGTGAGAAACTAAGGACTCTTGACCTAAAATGAATGTGACACAACAGAACTCTCTAGGCACCTATGTCCTGAAATATAATTCAGAAGAATTCTGTAATAATTGTTCTCAGATATGGAAATATAAGATTGTAACCTGAGTTGTTAACTGTGTGATGAGTCAAGTATTTACAAATGTATTTACTACAATTATATCCACTTTATTAAAGAACACAATAGTTTAGTTTGAATAGGTTAGGCTTCTTAATCAAGACATATTGCCTACTATTGTCATACACGTTTTTCAACAGTCACCCAACACCCTCATACAATTTTCTCTCTGAGTAGAAAATGAATGCATGAGCTCACTTTCTTCTTTAAAAAATCTGGCAAAGAGCTTTGCAGTTCATGTGAAGAGTAAGTAACCAACCAATGGAGAAACAGGTAAAACTTGAATACTATCTGGAAAATGTTCTCAGAGTTGAACCACCTCCACTGATTCAGTTTTCTGTAGGTTCTAAATGGTCACATCGAGAGTGTCTGTCATGCTTTTCTTTAGCTCCTTGCCTCTGGTCTCTGGGTCACCACTGCTATTAAAGAGAATGAAGGAACATTTAAATGCTCACCTAAGTGTCATTCATAGGTTATCAGGAAGATTTTTGAAAATCCTACCATTTATTGGTGTTTCAAGCTGATCTGAAAGGAAGGGTAGGGGCAGGAAATTCCTAAAAATGCAATATTGTCTGCATTAAAATAAATGCAAAGGGATTCTAAAATTCAATGACAACAAAACATCAACCTATTTCAGTTCTATAAACAATAAACTCAAAGGGCCGGATAGCTCAGGCTGGTAAAGCCTGTTATTAAGAACACAAAGCCTGCAATTACTGCAGGTTCAAGCCCGGCCCAAGGTTGACTCAGCCTTCCATCCTTTATAAGGTAGGTAAAATGAGGACCCAGATTGTTGGGGGGGCAATAAGTTGACTTTGTAAAAATATACAAATAGAATGAGACTATTGCCTTATACACTGTAAGCCGCCCTGAGTCTTCGGAGAAGGGCGGGGTATAAATGTAAACAAACAAAAAAAAAATCATCTAGAGCACAGGTGTCAAACTCGCATTGTCACATGACATATCAGGACTTTTTTTGCCTTTGCTAAACCGGGCGTGGGTGCAGCCAGCACGTGACGCATCCGGCCTGTGGGCCCTGAGTTTGACAGCCCTGATCTAGAGAATGCTACAGTCAGCCCCTTGTCTGAAGCTTGTATACAATGCTCATCTATATAAATTACAGCACTTGTTCTGTGAGAAGTCCTGTGGGCTTTCCAGTGGTCCATTGGCTTGTTGGAATTAGATCACTGATTTTCTGCTGCCAATGATAACAGAAAATCAGCAATTGCCATTGAGCTGATAGGAAGAAAGAGAAAATGATGATATATGAGAGTTACAATGAATAAAGAAATTCCAACCTATCTTCTAAAGCAGGGGTTCCCAATCTGAGATATTCCAGGGGGTGCGAAAACTTGAGTTTTGAAGCTTCAAAATTATAGTGTATATGCATAATTATATGAAAATTATATGCATATGATTATTTTTGTAAGGGGTGTGAGAATATATCAGAAGCGTTCTAGCGATGTGGGATATAGAAAAGGTTGGGAACCCCTGTTCTAAAGGTTCAACTAGGATAGTTGTTCCATTTATATTATTGCTGGGTCCACATTTCAAATTAGTTATTGTTTAATGTGGTTTGTTTAGTTTTTGCAAATCCATGTGCTATAATTTTTAACCATTATTTATCACTTATAATTTGTGAATCATTGAATTATCAATTATCAATCAATGATTAAACAAATTATAATTTATTGTAGTTTAGAAACTCACTATGTATTAGTGATCATACCAATGGCAGAATGCTTTATAAATATAAAAGTACAATTTATTATTGTACTTTTTATCAATTTGCAAATAGTCACTGTAAATAAAGTAATACGTAACAAATTTTTTTCTTACTACATTTCATTATCTTAACTTCACTATTTACAATCTTTTCAAAAAGACAAGTTTGTATATATTATGTGATTGATGAAGTGGACTGTAATGTCATAAAATTTTTGTCATAATAGTTACCATAAATCTCTTTGATTTTCTATGATTCACTCATACATGCAGGTTATTGCTAATGTAGATGTAGAGTAGAAAAAGAGTGTTGTTGTTTTATTTGAGAATATCATCAAGAAAAATCTTATATTTAAAATTATCTATTAGTACATTGCAGCTATGTTCTAGATCAGCGATAGCGAACCTTTTCAGCATCAAGTGCCCAAACCGGAGCACGCAAGCGGATACGCACACACCCACCAGCTACCTGGTCATTGTGTGTGCTGGAGCACCAGACGCACCAGCCAGCTGGTGTTCGGGTTTCCGGTGCTCCAGCGCACACGAAGAACAGCTGGCATGCATGCCAGAAACCAGAAGAGCAGTTGGTGATGGCGCACGTGCCCCAGAGAGGACTCTGCGCACCACCTCTGGTTCTAGATTATGATATTAGGCAACAGGATATTAGCTTCTACAGTACTTTCCCATTAGATAACTACTTTGTATAGAATAGGACGATGATGCTTGGCGTTAAATAGTTTTTCACTTATGACAGATTGGTCAAAATGTGTTAGAATTATCCTTCCAGTTAACAGGAATGCTGTATGTGGCGCAGATACCACTAAGCCTGGTAACTAGGTCTCACCTTCTCTATTTTACTGAAAGGCATGATGTGAAATTCTCAATTGATAAAACCATTACGGACATCAAATATCTTTGAGCCAATCTGATAATAGTGATCACACAAAGAAGATTTAGTTTTGGAATACTAGAGGAGTAAATAATAAAAATAATGCTTGTGGCAACACCAGAGGAATATTAGAATGTGAATGAACATGCATTTCTGTAGACATTGGCAGGATTGTTGGCTAATATTTGAATAATTTACAGTGACTTGTAGATAAGCATATTTATTACTTCTTGAACTGCTACCTTTATTTTGTATATTCCTATTCACCATTTGGCTGAACTATCATCAAATGACTTGCATATATATTATTTTAAACAATGCTTTTCATTGTCAATTCAATATAAACACAGGCATAAATTTATCATGAAATAAAGTTGATTGCCAATTAAGGTAGGTGACCCAAAAAGAAAGCAACGGAAGAATATGAGACAGAAACTACGTTTCAGTTAACAAGTAAAAGAAAAATCTGTTTTCCATTATAATGCACAAATAATTTATTTTCCCCATCATAACACCTTCTGGTATTGGTAGTGATAAAAGTGAGCTGATCACTGGGGGACTGATGCATGGCTATTCTACATAGGTCTCTTCCTCAAATCCTGAATTAGGATAACTAATCAGACTTTCCACGCAGCTGGCTAAGAATTGTGGAAACTAAGAAGCCAGAACCCTAATAGAGCCCCAAGTTGAGCAGTGCCAGAAAATACTTTAGCAGATGCGGCACGGGACGAAATGAAAGGCAATGAGGCACGGGCCAAGGGACAGGAGGTAATCTATGCGGCTTTAGGTTAGTAAGGGGCTAAGAGAAGGAGGATCCATCCCCAAAGAGCACAACCTCCAAGCTTGATCGCTGGACTTGGAACACGAGGCGGCCACGCCACTGCACTATGGGGCCTCCTGGGCCAGGCGATTTCTCCTTTCTGCATTTAAAGGAAAGTTAGTCCCCATCCCCTCCCGAATTTGCAAATACGGCCACCCTGGAAGCGCACTCAGCCTTCCAACAGCCCCCCTTCCCATTTCATTACCTTCCCAGCTATTCCATTAAGGAGGGCTTGTGCCTTCTCGCACTAGTGGGAGGCCGCAACAAAGCAGGGGGCCCGGGCAGAGGAAGCCAGGGAAGGCCACCCGCGGCAGACTTGCCGCTCCGCCAGGAAACACGCAACACGGCCAACGCGCCTCTGGGGGGTTCCGCAGCACCCCGATCTCTTTTCACAGAGTTCCGCTCGGGAAACTGCTCCAATCCACGAACTACATCACCCAGCATATCCCGCGACACCCAGCCCCAGATTCGCCAGGCAACAAACTGCCTCAAAGGAAATCTGGAAGCCAGAAACAGGTTTTTCGATCCTTACTTTAAGTTCGCCAATCAGGGGAAGAAAGCGCGTTGCACACTGGGTAAAAAAAAGCCTTTCGGCTTAGGCGCATCTCATGATGGGAGGCGTAGTTCTCGAGCTGTTGCCCAAGTCAGAAAAGACGAGATATTCCCCAGCCTTTCTATTCGCGTTGCGTCCTTATCAATAGCCCAGATCTTTAGCTAGGCTCAATCACTATGTTCGTCTTGAACGAAAAAACCTCTCGCGTTGAATCGCTTTTTCATCGACCGGCAGACAACTGACATACTTGGAATACGCCAACGCTACACATAACTTCTATTTAAATATCATGCCTTGTCTAAAGGGATGCTGGGAATTGTAGTTGTGTAAAGCGCTCATTTAATTGGCTTCAAGTCTTTAAATGCAACGTCCACGTAAACTTTCCTGGAAGAAAGTACTGAATCAATGCAACCGTTAACCTATCAGATTATTTCCATGGGGTTTCACTTCCAATATAGTGTATGTACAATTGTAACCTAAAACTAATGTAAAACAAATTCGTACCTGGAGTTTTAGTCGGAAAATAAAGCAATACGAGGCTGGGACAAATCTTCAGTAAAGAAGCTTATAGTACTTCTAAGTATGATAAGATATATTTCTGCAGATATACTCCTGCTTCGTTAATTCCATATTAACAGATCAGGAGTCAGCCGCATCCATCTATCACCTAAGAGAAAGCATAGGCTAATTGTGTTTATTCCCAATTCCTTATTTGCACAAAAATGCCCCCAAAGGGGCAAATGCTAGTGTATACAGACCTTTTCCTATATAAATATCAGAAATGAACAAAAATGAAGCACAGAACTAAAGATGTGACCTTATAAACAACCTTATAAACAACGATCTTTCATTTCTGGACTGGCAAAATTTGTTTGCAACCTGCATAACCGCTGAAGACCACTATAGAGTCTTCCTACTTGAAATCAATAGAGTCATTAAACTATATGTACCACAAATGACTATCATGATCAAGAAAAACAAACTACCCATATCAATAAAAAAGCTTCAATCAAAAAAAAATCCCTCTGGAAAAGAAACAAAAAAGGCTATGTTACAAATTTCAAAAACAGCTACAGAAACATATGCAACCAAATAAAAACTGAATGCACAAATTACCACACCAAACAAGAAGAGAATCTTCTGCGCACAAATTCCAATCGTGCCTTTTATAATTTTGTTAACAATAAACTTAAAGACTCTAGATCCATCCCACCACTAAAAGATTCTAACAACAAAGAATGCAATGACGAAACAGTTAAAGCAAACCTCTTCAACATTTTCTTTGGCTCAGTTTTTGTTAACTCCGATAACACATATCCGACATTCCACAAACGTACCAGCAATGATTATGATGATTTAACTCATATAGATTTCACAGAAGACAACGTTGGAAAAGCTCTTCACAACTTAAAACCATCGCTATCTATTGGACCCGATGGACTGTGTGCATACTTCTTAAAAAAACTTTCCATTAATATAGCAGAACCCCTAAGTATTATCTTTGATAAAGCTTTCACTACCAGTTCTCTTCCCAAACTTTGGTCACTAGCCACAGTCATCCCTATCTTCAAAAAAGGAGACCCTAGCTTAGTCGAAAACTATAGACCGATCTCCCTTTGCTGCGTCACCTGCAAAGTCATAGAATCTATCATCAACCAATCCATTACCTCACACTTAGAAACAAACAACCTACTCTCCAACAAACAATTTGGTTTCAGGAAAAAATTATCATGTAACTTACAACTTCTCCACTGCAAAAACATATGGACTTCAAATCTTGATCAAGGCAAATCAATAGATGCAATCTACATAGACTTCTGCAAAGCTTTTGACTCAGTAGTACACGATAAACTTCTCCTAAAACTAATATCCTATGGCATCTCAGGACCCCTCCACAAATGGATATCTGCTTTTCTGTCTAACAGACAACAAGTGGTCAAAATTGGCAATGCTTTATCAAATCCTGTTCCTGTCAAGAGTGGCGTTCCTCAAGGCAGCGTTCTTGGACCAACACTCTTTATACTATACATTAATGATCTTTGTGACCATATCTCAAGTAATTGTGTTCTCTTTGCTGATGATGTCAAACTATTTAACATCACAGACAATACTTCTATCATTCAAAACGACCTTGATCATCTAACGCTTGGTCTAAAATTGGCAGCTCAAATTTCAACCAGCAAATGCTCAGTCTTACATATAGGAAAAAGAACCCAAAACTAAGTACATACTAGATGGACATTATCTTACAGACGACCCCATCCCGTTAAAGACCTTGGAGTTTTCATGTCAAATGATCTAAGTGCCAAAGCCCACTGCAACTACATAGCAAAAAAGCTCTAAGAGTTGTAAACCTAATTTTATGTAGCTTCTTTTCCAAAACACCACACTACTAACCAGAGCATATAAAACATTTGCTAGACCAATTCTAGAATACAGCTCGCCTGTTTGGAACCCTCACCACATCTCTGACATCAATACAATTGAACGTGTCCAGAAATATTTTACAAGAAGAGTTCTCCATTCCTCTGAAAACAATAGAATACCCTATCCCACCAGACTTGAAATCCTAGGCTTAGAAAACTTGGAACTCCGTCGCCTTCGACAAGACCTAAGCTTAACTCACAGAATCATCTATTGTAATGTCCTTCCTGTTAAAGACTACTTCAGCTTTAATTGCAATAATACTAGAGCAACTAATAGATTTAAACTTAATGTCAACCGCTTTAATCTAGATTGCAGAAAATATGACTTCTGTAACAGAATCATCAGTGCTTGGAATACTTTACCTGACTCTGTTGTCTCTTCCCACAATCCTAAAAGTTTTATCCAAAAACTTTCTACTATTGACCTCACCCCATTCCTAAGAGGACCATAAGGGGCGTGCATAAGCGCACAAATGTGCCTACCGTTCCTGTCCTATTGTTTTTCTTTTCTTCTTTCTATATATATGCTTATACCTCCTTATATTTACTCATATATGTTTATATACAATATAATCTTTTGTATGATTCCTACATATATTGTTGTGACAAAATAAATAAATAAATAAATCTCATTCTTTCTCTCTCTACACACACACACACACTAGACTGGGCAAAATGCACCCCATCACACTCAGCTGGATTAGGATTTCCAAATCCATTAAATAAAATACATTCGCCAAAAGTGAGTGGACAAGTGGTTCGGTGTAATCAGGAATGCAGTTAACTCTTGGTATATTTTAATATTGACTAAATTATAATTACAAGTCCAAAGATCTCTGTCAGGTGGGAGATTACGTTCTCTATATATATTATCATAATTATACTCAAATTACATTTAAATTTAGAACCCATTTAATTAGGCTAGTTATTGATGAAGTGGAGATAGATTCCTGCTGGATGTAGCATATTTGCATTTTCTCATAGGATTCTTCATTTTCTGTGACATAACTAGAGCCAACAACTGGTAACATTATCCAGTCTATAGGGAAAGTTGGATTTTGAAAAAGCTGGATAGGAAGCCTACCAAAACTCTTCTGGTGTTGGAGAAGACTTCCTAGAATACCATGGACAGCCAAGAAAACAAACGGATCACTGAACACATCAACCCATTCTTAATCAAAGCACAAATGACCCAGTTTAAATTATTATCCTACTTTAGATGTATTATGCAAAGACCTAGCTCTCTGGAAAAGGCTGTAATGCAGATTTTTTTAATTAGAAACAGTATTCTAGTTATAAATATAGTTACCTTTAAGCGTCACTGGGATTCGTTCAAAAGGAGAGGTAAAGCTATGCAAACGTTTCCGAATTACTTATACATTTCTTACATTGATATACTATCTTTCCTTCAAGACCTTTGAGAAGCATCGTGTTCCCTCCAATATTTCCCCAAAACACCGTGATTAGGCTAGCAGAGCAAGAGTAATTCGCCCCGAGTCGTCCAGTGAATTTTGCGGTTGCACCACGCTGTCTGTCTGGAAGTAACAGTAACAGATTTGGAAGGGACCTTGGAGGTCACGCACGCAGGAGACCTGGGACTGGGATTCGAACCACGGACCTTTCTGATTGACAAGCTCAGCGTCTTAGCCTAGGGAGCTGCCATTAGTGACCCTTCGCATAACCAAGCCTTCACTTCCACAGCGGCTTGCTGGAATTCAGGTTACCCTGCCTAGCCGCTTCCAATCTTTTCACGGCTTGTAGCGAACCCACCGTTGCCTCCGTTTTCCCCGACCGACGGTCTGCACCAGCGCAGAGACCCAGGCGAAGCGGACTTTCGCCTGCTCCAATCACCTACTTAACTGTGGCATGTTCAGAAATCCTGTACATTAATTAAGCAAATCATAGAGTTCATATTATCTAGGAATAAGCTCTTTTAGCTGTTTAAACAACAGTATAGCAAACAGCAAGCAAACCAGCGAAAACAAATAATAGCATTGTCGGTCTTCAGAAGTCACCAAAGCGGTTCATTAACCATGGGGAAAAAAACCACGGCCGCCCAAATCGATCAGAGACGAATTAAAGCTTTAAGTCGCCGCCTAAAAGTCGCATTTGGGCGTTTAGAAGATGGTGAAGCCGGGCTTTTTAAGACAGACATTTCCTATATCCAATAAGAACGTCCAATAGTCGGTAGCAAGGCGGTACTTCGCCTCGGCAGTGGTCACGTGGGTGTGCTGCGCCTGCGAAACTTCCTTTTCTGGGCGGCCGCGAGAGAGGCGACACCATGAAGGCGTCGGGCACGGTGAGTGCTGCGCGTGCGGCCTTGCAGGGGGTCCCGTGCGGGGAGACCTCTGCTGCTGCGTGGCCGATGGAATGCGAGCGAGGCCAAAAAGGGTAGAAAGAAATCTCCGTTCGGGAACCTTCTTGCAGTCGTCTTTTTCCTCTGCCACGAGTGAGCACCCAATATGGCCGTCTCCCCTGCGCTAGTTCCTGTAGCGTGGGTCCGGATCGGCTGCTCAAGTCGGCGGATTCAACTCGCAACATCTTTCCCGAACCTAGGATGCAATATAGTAGAACGAGATTAGTTGAGAGGAAAATGCAGTTGTAGCCGTCTTACTCATGTCATTCTTAGGTTCTTTTCGCTCTAATCCTCGTATCGGTTTCCAAGACTGAACTCCTCGAGGAGGTTTCAAATAGATAATAGTCTACGTCTGTAATTATTATTTTTGAAAATCTTTATGCTTAATTTACATTGGGGAAGCATGGGCTTTCTTTGATTTAGTAAAGCACCTAAATAACACCTTTATGTTACAATAAGTGCATCTACTGATCAAGTTTGAATCTAAAACTAGAATGGATTTTATTAATATTTATTTCTCTTCTTTCTTTTAAGCTGAGGGAGTATAAAGTTGTTGGGAGATGCCTTCCTACTCCCAAATGTCCAACACCACCTCTCTATCGGATGCGTATCTTTGCTCCTAACCATGTTGTTGCAAAGTCCCGTTTCTGGTATTTTGTCTCACAGCTGAAGAAGATGAAAAAATCTTCTGGGGAAATCGTATACTGTGGACAGGTATTGTAATAGGAAGTGGAATAGATTTAAATATTGAACATATTTTCTAATACTGCTTATCCCTAATACTTATAAGTACCTATACTCATTTGATTAAAATGGTTTTCTCAAAAAGTTTGTCTTAAAATTTCCATTACTGGTCCCATCATGACGTATAAAATTCTTAAATTGCTTTACCCTATTTCATTTCATGACTGTTGATAAAATGAATGACCTATTTGTTGAAGATAAACATAAAAAATAATAAGTGTTTTTGTGCCCTGGAGATGAGATAGAAGTTACAAAATTCTTTTAAAATTAGAAACAGTATGGAATTTTTCCCCCAAAAAAGTGCCCTTTTTAAATTTCTTTCAATGAATTTGGCAAAGAGAGGAAAAAGGTTAAACTTTGCACAATCCATTGCAAATTTTCTCTTGCAAAGTAAGGTAGTTATTACCTTACTTTCAATGTCCATCAATTTTATGTCCAGCATGTGGAGGCACCTAGTTGATGACTCCTTTTGATAGACCGTTAGAGAAGCAAACCAGTCCTGGCCTCTTGAGAGCTACAGGTTGATTCTATGTGGTGCCTATGCTAATGAAGAATTAATCTGAGGTGGGCTTCCATAGATCAATGAATATGTTTATAGAGATAAATCTGTCCTCAACAGCAAACCATGAAATAGGTGAAATAGTAATAAATAGAACCAATTTTGTGTCTGCTGAATTCAAAGCACTTCAGGTGGGTCAAAGAATCATAGTACAATGCTACTGACCTTTGCATAAAGATTTCAGTTTGTTTCAGGATTAGATTCATGGTAATCTTGGGTATGTTTTTTTACCCTGTCTAGTCAGATTCAGAGAAAATCTAATGTATTCTGTGGAAATTGGATGACAGCTTTAGGATGTTTGTTCTAATTAATTCATTGTAGACTTGACATGCTAATTAAAACAACACTGATTTGTTTTCTTTTGTTTTAATATGGGTATTTTTATACTGTTAGGTGTTTGAGAAGTCTCCTCTGAAGGTGAAAAATTTTGGTATCTGGCTGCGCTACGATTCTCGTAGTGGAACTCACAATATGTACAGGGAGTACAGGGATTTAACAACTGCTGGAGCTGTTACACAGTGCTGTAAGTAGAGGCCATTCAGTATTAAATCATCTTAAGATATCACTCATAAAAGAAAATAAGTGTTGCAGAATTGGTATTCCTCAGTCTTGGTTTTACAATCATGTTCCTGTTACTTTGACTACTAGCTAATGTATTCTGTGTCTTTACTGAGAAGATAGTAAATAATGGGGTTGTTTTGGGTGCCTTTAAATCAGTTTTGACTCTCAACAACTGCCTGGACAAATCCCAGCAGTTTTCCTGGAAAGGTTTGAGAATTGGGTTGCCATTGTCACTTTCCTAGGGTTGAGAAAGAATGACTGGCCCGAGATCACCCAGTTGATTTTCATGGGATTTCTGTTCTTTAGCTTAATGCTTTAACCACTACATCAAGCTGTCTGTCAAATGGTAATATAGGTAATCCTTGACTTACGACCACAATAGGGCCCAAAATTTATGTTGCTGAGTGAGACAATTGCCAAGTGGAATTTGCCCCATTTTACAACTTCTTTCCAGTTAAGTGAATCACTTCAGTTAAGTTAGTAACATGGTTGCTAAGTGAATCTGGTTTCCCATTGACTTTGCTTGTCAGAAAGTCACAAAAATGATCACATGACCCCGAAACACTGCAGTCGTCATAAATATAAGTCAGTTGCCAAATGTCTGAATTTTGATCACATGATCATGGGGATGCTGCAATGGTCATGTGAAATATAGTCAATCACTTTTCATTGCTGATGTAACTTCGAACAATCACTAATGGACTTGTAAGACAAGGACTACCTGTACTGAATGTTAAAATTTAATGGTTGAAATGTGTTATATATTGCAACTTGGTAGACTCAATCTCATATTACGATTAGCTATGACCGCTATGTTATACAGTGCAACCTTAGTTTGACTATTAACTAAGCTACCTGACATTTATTTCAAATCCAAATTGTCAATCAACTCAAGACCATTTGAGTGTGTCCTAGAAGGCCTTTATTGGTATTAGACAATTATTGTTAAAGTAAAAAAAATTCAAAAATTAATTTGGACAATAGGCAAGAACTTTGGTATAGCTACGTGGAGTATGCTGTCTTATTCAATCAGTAGCTTCAAACTTTAATATTAGATACATTTCTAATATCCTAAACATACATTCAGTTCAGAAAAAACTCTTTGTTTGAGCTAGTTGAGTTAGTCAAAGGATGCTTTAAAAAGGCTCCCCTTCTATGCTGGATATGTAATAATTTTGAAGAAACATGAAATAGACATGTCCCCTTGTAATTCCTTCTCAGTTT
This sequence comes from Ahaetulla prasina, assembly GCF_028640845.1. Lineage (NCBI taxonomy): Eukaryota > Metazoa > Chordata > Lepidosauria > Squamata > Colubridae > Ahaetulla > Ahaetulla prasina. The sequence continues at coordinate 46,911,076 of NC_080545.1, read as the reverse complement.
TATGTTAATGTTGAACCACATTCTTGGACAGATGTCAGTGTTTCGTTAAATATCCTTAAAACTGGGAATCTTTTAATCTGAGGAACTTTGGGTAGATTGGTGTTGGATTTGCTGCAAAAAGTGATATATTCTTGGAAGCTACTTGTGTTCCAGAAGTTAAAACTTGTTTTAATAAAAATTGGTCAACTGTCTGCTTTCAAATTAGCTTTGTTCACAAAGAGAGGCAAGAATTGATCATATCATTATTTGTGGTCTAGGTTTAATTTATTGCTTAAAAGTTAATGTTAACATTAAAGGAAGTTACATAATTTGAATAGTTTGATTTCTCTGTCTGTTTAGTTTTATTTTTGGTTATCTTTAAAAATAAATTCCTACATTTGTTTGTTTATCCCCCTTGCCCCAGTTTCCCTATTACAGTTTTTTAATAGGTTTCTTTCTAGCAGTGTATAGTATTTTATAGAATAACAATATGATTAATTTAATATAATTTTAATATTTGTAAATATATTTTACAATTAGTTTGTAAAACTAAACTCAAAAGTTTGGAGATCCATACATTTCCTTGGAAGTTAAATTTGGCTAACTTAAGGTAGAGGGATCAAGGATTATATCACAACATAATTTAAGCTTTTCTAAATAAATTCAACAAATTGAATTCCTATATAAATGTTTTTTGCATATTTAGCTTCCCTTAAACCTGAAATTCAAGTCCATCTGATTTTAAAAAGTATAAATAACATGCCATACATTAATTCATTAAAAAAATTCTAAACATATTCTTGGATACAAATATTGAATGTAGTTATTACACTTTTTGTTTCTAGAACCTGTTGATTCTCCTCTAATTAAGCTTGCTCAGCTTATATGGCAGAGCCATAAATTACTAGTTTTGAAATTTTTTAACTGCATGCAAACCCAAAGAGCATTGTTTATAATAAAATGTTCTTGTCATGTGTGCAGATATTAAAAGTTTCTTGTCGCCTTTCAAGAGCTGAAGTGTTTTTGAAAGTGAAATTGAAGATTCTACAACAAATAACTATTATTATATGGAGATTAGTATAAGAGTATTTAAATCAGAGCTAATTGTTTTGCTAAAATGTATAATTCAACTGATGAATTGCAGATCGTGATATGGGAGCACGTCATAGAGCCCGTGCTCATTCTATTCAGATCATGAAGGTTGAAGAGATTGCTGCTAGCAAATGCCGCAGACCTGCTGTCAAACAGTTCCATGTAAGTAAAACAAATTTTAAGTGTGGGTTCTCAAACTGTACAATTTGGAAGTTTTTCTACTTTCTATGAAACTTTATAATTCTGGTCAATGACTATTAGAAGATTGAACACACACACATATATATATTGAAGTTCCTCCATTAATTTGGAGTCACAGACTGTTCAGATAACTACAGAATAATTGGGTCACATCTTTCAGCTCAAATGACTGTAGGTTTGTTGGAAAACTGAAGAATACTTTGTGCACCAATTTGATCTTCTAGAGAAAATGATATATTAAGCTAACAAACACATAATACTAAAAATACTAATATGCCAGAGTTCTAATATGTAATATTTAAAAAAAAACAATTTTCCAAAATGATCCTGTTTAGCATTATACGTGTTTTAAAAAGTATATAATCACTTGCCTTGTTTTTAAAAAAAATATTTTATAATTATGCTCTAAGAAATCCATCCTTTATTTTGCATAGAATAAATAATCACTTGGTACTAACATCAGAGGGATGCGGTGACTTAGACGCTGAGCTTGTTGATCAAAAAGTCGGCAGTTCAGCAGTTCAAATCCCTAATGCCGCGTAACGGGGTGAGCTCCCATTACTCAGCTTCTGCCAATCTAGCAGTTTGAAAACACGTAAAAAATGCAAGTAGAAAAAGAAGGGCCACCTTTGGTGGGAAGGTTACAGCGTTCCTTGCGCTTTTGGCGTTTAGTCATGCTGGCCACATGACTGCGGAGATGTCTTCAGACAGCGCTGGCTCTTCGGCTTTGAAACGGAGATGAGCACTGCCCCCTAGAGTCAGGAACGACTAGCACATATCTGCGAGAGGAACCTTTACCTTTACTAATATTAGAAATATATGTTCTTTCACTAGAAAGTGTCATTCTTAAATTTTTCTGAATTTTTTTTCTGAAAAACCCAAACTGATGAAATTTTATTTGGGCTTCTAATGAAATTTAATCTCTTTCTACAGGATTCTAAAATTAAATTCCCTCTGCCACACAGAGTGTTGCGCCGTCAGCATAAGCCACGCTTCACTACCAAGAGACCAAATACATTCTTCTAAATGTAGGCTTGATTGATATCTTCCATGTATCAATAAAGTTTTTTGAACATTTGATTGTGTTTTAAACCATATTTATTCTACTCTTATTTATATGGCTCCTCATCTCATCAGTGAGACTCTGAATGGCAACAGTTTTAAACATTTAAAACATTTAACAATAAGCATTAATTAGCAACCAAGACAAATATCAACACAGTAGCTTTACAGGCTCTGACTCCAATCCTTCCAGCTTTTGCAAAGACCAACAGGTTCAAGGCCAATCTGAATTATGTTCCACAAAGCAGATGCCATGACGCAAAAGGCTCTCTTCCTGGCATTTGCCCGATGAATTAATTGACAAAATCCATAGCATGTTTCTCAAGTCATACATGATGGGACAAGTGGATATAATCGAGTAGAGGTGGTTTTGCAAATAAAATGCATTACAAATTCAATATTCTGAAATATCACCTTGGAATGGTATAGTCTGGCCCCTGCTCTACTATACCCTAATTATGCAGAAGGCTGAGGTGATAAGAATTTTAGATCTTGCATAAATGTTCACAGAGTATGCTTATTTACTTCAATTTTCATAAGCAATTTCAACTTTATAAAAGCAAAACTTAATTTCGGTCTGGCAACATGCTAAGTAAAGATGCAGAAAACAACGTTCAGTTGAACAATACATTTTCTCAAAAATAGTACTACTGTTGGAAGAAATATCCATCTGGTTCAGTTCCAAGTGGGGAGAAAGACACTGGAAATATGGAGCCTGATTGGAAAGATGGTTTAATGAAGCAGAACCACATGGGTTTGTGGATCTGGGGAGCTGACAAAATGGAGTTGAGAGTGGGTGGTTTTTATACCTTCTTTGGGCTTTGTATTTGAGCTTCCTGTTCCTGTGTAAGAACATGTCCTTTAATATTCTGTTGGCTGTTGTCAGATTCCCATGGGGCTATGCAGGAGTCATAGATGAGGTTGTCTGAGATAAGTTTGGTTGAACCTTGCTGGGTGATGCTGGTCCTTAGGAAATTTTGAAATGCAGTGACTCCTGCTGCTAGATAGGTAGAGGGCTAATCCTATTATGTCCTGAGGGGGTAATGTCTTCATCCCATTACCCTGGAGCTGGAGGTCTTTTGTCTTGTAGATAAGCTGGCCCAAGTCTGTCTTAATGTGCACCAAAATATCTGCTGGGGGCAGGGAGTTGGGGTTTTGTTTCCTTTTAAGATTTTTATTTCTCTTAGGGGAAATATTTTATCTTGCCTTTTTAATATTTCCTAAAATACTTCATTCTTCTAGGAGGGTTGGGTGCTACACTACCTTCTTTAGAATTAAATGTGCCTCAATAACAAAAATCAAAAGACTTGGAAAATACATCACAGGTCATGTAATTGACCCTCTTCATTGGGAAAATCCATTGCAGCATTCCAATTGTATTCTAAAAATAGCACATTTACACACTGAAAGCAGATCAGATATAGCCCAGAGGGGAAAAAAGCTGTTGATATCACTTTTCTTTCAGGTATACTCTTCTTTCAGTTCTGGACCTGCTTGTTCTGGAAATAGATCCTCCCGCTTTTATGTCCTGAGGTCTAGAATTTACAAAAAGTAAGCATAATCATGTATCCAAACTGAATAGCACTAGCAGTTAGTGCATACTACTTCACAGTGCTTTGCGAAGAGTCAGCATATTGCCCCCATTAATCTGGATCCTCATTTTACCGATCTCAGAAGGATGGAAGGCTGAGTCAACCTTGGGAGGAACTGCGGGCAGTCAGCAGAATGAGTTGTAACCACTGCGCCACCACAGGGCTCTTCTAAATAGGGGGGGGAAGATCTATCTGTCTTATCCAAACTTCATACTTTTCCTTTGCATCTAAGGTCACTAGACCTGTATTACTAATTAATATCATAGAGGTGAAAATTTGGGTTAGCATCTATTATGAAAGGGCTGGAAAAAGCTATTCAGCAGGAAAAAGTTTCTTAGGTACTGAAACAGTCCATCAGTGTTTGATTTTAAGGCTCTTCGCTGAGCAGCCTTTTTCAGCGTTTCCCTAAAAAGTGCTAACCCCGAGTAAAGCTCAGCTGTGTGACCTTAATTAGTTGATTAGTACTTCCTCGCAGGCTCCCGCTACTGTCTGAAATGGATGAGACCGTAATCAATTACACGCGGAGGAACGTCTGCCTCCTAACCAATAACTGAGTCGTTTCTCCGTTGCTTCCACAGTCACCTGGTTGCCACGCCCTTCCCGTCCCCCATAAGTCACGTGGGGCTGAGCCTTTGAAAACCGCCTCTCCGGAATGGCTCCTGAAGGGGAAGGGGTTGGGCTTACGCCTGTTATGGCCTTGCCTCTGGCTCACGTGACTGCCGTTCCGGTGGGTCCGCGGCTCTCGCTTGGCTCAAAGGCTGGCGAGCGGAGGCAGCCGCGATCGTCGCGGCGGCGGGCGGCGAATGGGGGAGCCGATGCCCGTGGGAGCGCCAGTCCCGGTGGAGCAGGCAGTGCTGGAGACGTTTTTCTCTCATTTAGGCATCTTCTCTTACGACAAGGCCAAGGACAATGTGGAGAAGGAGCGCGAAGCTAATAAGAACGCCGGGAGCAGCTGGCTTTCGCTCCTGGCCGGGCTGGCTCATTTGGCGGCGGCTGAAAAAGCCTACCATAGCATGACCTTCCTGGGCCAGAAGCTAGGTACCGAAACTCGGGCTGCTGCTGGGCACTGCATCCCACCTTGTCCGTTCTGCTTTGGGGGCGCTTCCCTGGGAAGGAGTCCTGAGTCATGGGCAGGGCTAGAGGAAGAGGGCGGCGTAGGGCTGGGTCTGGGGAAGAAGCCTTTCCCGCATCTGCTGAGCCTCGCTCGGAGCTTGCCAAAAGTCAGCGCGGGGGAGGCTTGAATCCCGACCTTTCTTACAGAACAGATTCAGTTTTCCAAATTCGGGCATTTCTAAGCTTATCCGAAGCACCGTTGCTCCCTTCAGAATGACTCGCTCTCTTATCTTCCTCTGCATCTTGAGCAAATGAATATATTTGGGGTTGAGTCTTATCAGTATCACTGTCCTTGATACTTTTGCTTATGGTGGGGACTGTGGAGGTGTTGCTTTTGGACAGAATGTGCAGACTACATAGGGAAACCAATGTTTACTTGAAGCAGATAACAAATTGATCCCCCCATTTCTGATTAACTGGCTGTAACATAGATTAGTACTTGGGGAGCTGTGCTGCCCATTTTGAACTAAAAGCTCTGTTCTTTTATAAAATATCACATAGAAAGCTACTAGATAATGTTTGGGACTGAATTTTCTTTTAAGGCTCTTCCTGAATTTTTTTAAATTTAGCTGAACAAAAATGAAAACTAATTTTTTTTTAAGATGAGATATAGTGAACAATAAGTGTAATATATATATGATAAATGTAGTAGGGACAGTTTGCCAGCTAATGTAGTATAAATTTTATTCATATTTTTAAGACTAGCTCTTGAAATCTCAAAATTGATATTATCAATAGGCTTTCTTCTGGATTATATTGCTTTATGTAATGTGGGTAATTAATATAATTTGTAATGTTGCTAAATATGCACTAAGGATAGTAAAAACTATCCTGACTTAGAGATACATAATAAAAGTTACAGATCAAAGGAAGAAAGGAAATTGGAGATAGAAATGAAACTATGTAGTAGTTGGAAAAAGAAAATATTAAAAAAAATCACTTAGTAATAAAATGACTGGCACATTCTGAGGAAAGTAATGAAAATGTCTTAGTATTTAAGAGAGGATAAAGTGCAAGAAAAAAATATATACTTCTAATTTAAAATTAGTTCTAAACCTGCAGCTACCTATAGTTCTACCTTCATGGAAGGGTTCTTTTTCTTTCTCTTCTTTAATTCTCTTTATGGTTATTACAATAGACTTATCACTTTATATACAGGTCTTCTGGTAGATATAGCCATTACCGTGACTGCTATATAGTTATATAGAGTTTCTTTCATCTGCTTGGTCAAAAAGCTGAACCACCTAGAGCTTTTAGTAGCAATGTGAAGTATCAACATTTAACAATGGCTGTTCACATTAACTCTCCAGGAAAGGAGTTGTTTTTCATTATAACTAATTTTAAAGTTCTAAATATTGTGGAAACAAAGGTTGGATTCTGAGAGATGTGAAAGTTTTTTAATAGATAGATCATGCTGATAAATCATAAGTTAATATTTTAACTACACTATGAATATGTACCGGTATTAAGGAATAATGAAAGCAGCTGTAAAAGTGTGCCCCCTGAATGTATCAATCAAAAGAAAATTTGCATGAATATTGTATCTTATTCATCATTTCATTCATATCTTTAGTGACACCTTATTCTTTAACAACAAACAATAGGTGGGCAATCATTCTTCAGCCGGAAAGATTCTATACGAACTATATATACGTCTCTGCATAATGAGCTGAAGAAAGTGGTAGCAACTGGTCGGAATGCAGTGGGAGGAACAGCTCCTCACCTTGAAGAACTACTTTCTCATCTTTCTGAGCAGCTCTGCTTCTTTGTCCAGGCTCGGATGGAAATTGCTGACTTTTATGAAAAAATGTACAGCCTCAGTACCCAAAAGTATATAAACTCTGAGGAACTGATAAATGTTTTGGAATCCATCCTCAAAAGATACAGCTCAAGGTTAGTATGTGTACACTGTACAGAATGACTGAAAATCTGTAAAATTCTTATTAATACGGTAAAGGTAACAATACTCTCAAGTTGAGCTCTTGGTAACTGTATTTGCACAGTTGTTCTGCCAACAGTAAGAAAGTGGTTTACTGTGCTTTCAGGATGTTTTAGGACTTTCCAATTTAGCCAACAGTGCAGAAATTCTGCTGTTGTCTACTATCTAATTCTAAACTCTAATTAGGACTCACCAGATTAGCCATTTGATAAAATGAAAGCATGTTTTAAATTTCAAAACAAAGATTATTTAGTTTCTATTTTTGTAAAATATGTAATATATTCATAGCATCAACAGAGTTTAGGCCATATTCAGTTTATATATATATAAATATATATAGCACGTGCACTGGACTATAAGACTATAATTTGCCTCCTTGCAGCAAACAGCCTGGTCAGCTTCAGCACAGCCTGATTTATCATGAGCAGCTGATTGGCGGTTGGATCGGCCTCCCAGAATACCACCGATCAGTTCTTCCAGGCTGTAGGGCTCACTGGCCATTGCTGCCTCCGCATGTCCCATTTTTGGCCTCTGTGCGTCCTGTTTTTGGCCCATTTCAGGTAGTGGCGGTATTCCAGGAGACCGATCCAACTGCCAATCAGCTGCTCGTGCTAAATCAGGCTGTGCTGAAGCTGAACTGTTTGCTGCAAGGAGGCCAATTGCTGGGAGGCAGAGGCCGAAGGGTTGGGGCCAGAGGGTGGGCAGGGCTTCAACATTTGCTCTGTAAGACACATAGACATTTCCACCCCTTTTTGCATCTTATAGACCGAAAAATACGGTACATAACTGATGTTATCAGGCATTGCCACCCATCGCTGCTGCCACCTATTGCCACCTCGGCATGACCCATTTTCGGCCTCCGCGTGTCCTCTTTTTGGCCTGTTCCAGGTGGTAGGGATAGGCGGCGGCAGCGATTCCCACCACCTGGAATGGGCCCAAAACAGGACGTGTGGAGGGCCAAAACAGGCACGCGGATGCCGAAAATGTGGGGGCATGGCAGTTGGCCACAGCAGCGACGGGCAGTGGCGATAGCTGATAGGTGATATTCCAGGAGCCTAATCCAACCACCAGTCAGCTGCTTGTGCTAAATCAGGTTTGCTGTTTGTTGCAAGGAGGCAAATTGCTCAGAGGCAGAGGCAGAGGCAGATTTTTTTCCCTTGTTTTCCTTCCCCAAAAGCTAGGTGCCTCTTATACTTCAGAGCATCTTATAGTCTGAAAAATACAGTATATATTGAACTAAAGTTTATTTATTTAACTAAAACAATAAATGGCTTGTTAATACTTTTTATGTACTATTTTTCCACCTTTTCTAGATTTCATCACCCAATCCTTAGTCCTCTGGAGGGCAGTTTCCAGTTAGAAACTGATGTGCTTATGCATCTTCTGAAGGCTCAGGCCCAGATCTCTGAATGGAAGTTTCTCCCATCCTTGGTCCACTTGCACAATGCTCACACCAAATTGCAGACATGGGGACAGATTTTTGAGAAGCAGCGGGAAACAAAGAAGCATCTCTTTGGTGGGCAGTCTCAGAAAGCTGTTCAACCTCCACACCTTTTCCTGTGGCTAATGAAACTGAAAAATATTCTCCTTGCCAAATTTAGCTTTTATTTTCATGAGGCACTTAGTCGACAAACAACCCTATCTGAAATGAAAACTTTGACTGCAAAAGCTAATCCTGATTATTTTGGGAAAATCTCTAGCTTCATCAGGAAATACGATGCTGTTAATGTTTCATTAATCTTTGACAATCGTGGCTCAGAGAGCTTTCAGGGACATGGTTATCATCACCCCCAGTCCTATAGGGAAGCCCCAAAGGGTGTAGACCAGTATCCAGCAGTGGTATCGCTGCCCAATGACAGGCCGGTCATGCACTGGCCTAATGTCATCATGATTATGACTGATAGAGCTTCTGATCTGAATACTTTGGAAAAGGTTGTCCATTTCTATGATGACAAAGTTCAGAGCACATACTTCTTAACCCGACCTGAACCTCATTTTACCATTGTGGTTATTTTTGAATCCAAAAAGTCTGAGAGAGACACTCATTTTATTTCTTTCCTCAATGAAACGTTCTATTCTCTTAAGAATTCTAAAGCTTTTGCAAGCCTGAAGCCTGGATCCAAAGGGTAAGAGGACTATTAAGGCAAGATAGACAACAGTAGCACAATACGTTCCAAGCTTCCTCAAATAAGCATATGTACATGTCATTATTTTTAAAAGTATTTTAATAAGTATTTAATGATGAAAATTAAATTATTAAGCATTTTTGGAATGAAAAATCAGAATTCTATAGATTTGAATGGGAACATGCAAATTACACAAAGGTGCACTAAAATTATCAGTGGAGTTTTGATCAACTTTCTTTTTTGTCTGTGACCCTTCCTTGTTCTTCCTATATGCACTTTATCTTTTGTTACTTCTTTATTTAGGATCTGCAGAAAATCTGGTTTCAAATTTTCAACCCAGAGCTCACTGTCTTCTCTTAAAGTGTTTTCCAGTCATAGTCACTGGAAAATGCTAGAACTTAAAGAGATATAATTGCAATAAATGAAATTGTAGAATGAAGTATTTTATTTTTCCATTGCTTCTGCACCTTTCAAATACTGTACAAGCTTGGTTTGGCATTCTGTATTTTTCTAATGTGATACAGACCACATTAAAAATAATTATTCTGAAATTGCTTATATTTACATATTGTATAAGAAAAGAAACTGTTTAGTACATTTTAAACCTGCAATATTACTGGCAAAGTTGAGCAGCAGTAATTTTCAATCCTAAAACTAAGTGCTGAAGGTTAACAAGTGGATTTTTCATTAAATTAATGATATTCTGTAATTAAATTTGAATGTTAATAAAATTTAAAAATTAGAACGGAAAAATAGAAGCATGAGGATATGTAAAATAATACAGAAGGAACTGTACAGTATTATCAAAATCTGGTAAAATGATTACCAGGGCAAAAATTACAAATCAGGATTAGTATTTTAAATACTAAGTGCTAACTAAAATAATAAATGCTATTTTGGCTCTGTTTGGATTATTGTATTTTAGATTAATAAGATTTATTTATGAAAACATTTCAGTTAAGCAGTTTGGTTAATAGATCTGTTAAATTTGTTTGCTACCCATCTCTTCACAAGGTGACTGGGTAGCTTACAACACTAAAAGTAATAAAACCATAAAAATAAATACTTCTAATAAAAATACAAATTATAATTAAAAGATGGAGGGGAATAGGTCAGGATGCACAAGGGAAGAGGTGGGATCTTCTATTGGTCCATCAACCACTTCCAGCATGTTTCAAAGGGCAGGAGCCATGGCATATATTGCTCTTCTGGACACACTTCCAACTAAAACAGCTTGACAGAGTACACAGCATGCCTTCTCTGCCAGGGTGAGTGGGGCAGGCCAGTCCCATTGGGGTGAGACAATTCCTCACATAACCTGGACTCATGCCATGCTGGACTTTAAAGGTGATAACTTGAATTGCACTCAGAAGTGAACTTGCAGAACAGTGGTGTAACGAGCCAGTCTAGGGCCCCCAAGGACTGCCCAACCTGCACACACTGTACCAGTTGTAGCTTCCAAATAATCTTCAAGCATAGCCCCATGTAGAGCATATTGCAGTAGTTCAGGCATAAGATGATCTGTGCTTGAGTGACTAAGTGCAGAAACTCCTGATACAGGAAGGGGTGCAACTGACACACAGTGTGAAGTTGTGGAAAGGCTCTCCTAGCCACAATTTAAAGCAGCAATCATGAGTCCAGGAATTGCAGACTGGGGATGGCTGGGATAGTGCCATCCCATCCAGAACCAAAGTCCCAGATCTTGAAGCTCCATACATTTAAAGCCATTGAGTCTGACCAGGGTTCAATCAAAGCCTGTTCTCAACCATCCAAGTGCCCCCACCCCAAGTGTCCAGGAATCACTGGAGGGCAGTGACAGCATCACTTTGATTGCCATGGGTGAGATATAAAGTTGAGCATCATTAGCATAATGATACTTCAACCATGGCAATAGATGATCTCTCAAAAGGAGTTGAGAGAGTATGGAGCCCTGCAGCATGCTACAAAAAAGCAGCCATGGGTTGGAATCTCTTCCTATCAACACCAATTGCAACTGATCTTGGAGAAAGAAACCAAATCAATGCAAGATTGTGTTGCCTAGCCTCAAACTCCATAACTGGCCCTAAATGATAGGCTGATGGTTGATGGTATTGAAGATTGCTGAGGTCAAGGAGAACAAGGATGCATTGAATGACCAATGCTGTTTCTGTCCCATAATAACCGGAATCCTAACTGGAAGAGGTCTAAATAATCTGTTTCATCCAGGACTCTCTGAAGCTGCCAATTAACCACTTTTTCTATCACCTTCCCTAAAAAGGAAGACAGGAAACTGGACAGAATTTGTCCAGGCAAGTGGACCAAGTGATTATTTTTTTTAAGGAGGGAGTGAACCAAGGCCTCCTTAAATGGCTTTGGGAACATACCTATGTTTATGTTTGTTTATGTTTATTTAAATTTTTATACCACCCTTCTCCCGAAGGACTCAGGGCAGTGTACAGCCAAGATTAAAACAATTAAATATACAAAATTAAAATAGCAATTAAAATACATATTCAATAAATGGCCGAATTAAAACCGTCAAATTGACCGATACTAAAATACCCCAATAAAATTATTAAAAATTCAAAAATTTAAAAATTTAAAAATCAAGCCAGTCCCGCTTGGGTAAACAAATAAGTTTTCAATTCACGGCGAAAGGTCCGAAGGTCAGGTAGTTGGCGCAAACCGGGGGGGAAGTTGGTTCCAGAGGGTAGGTGCTCCAACAGAGAAGGCCCTTCCCCTGGGGGCCGCCAGCCGACATTGCTTGGCGGACGGCACCCTGAGAAGACCCTCTCTGTGAGAGCGTACGGGTCGGTGGGAGGCATAAGGTAACAGCAGGCGGTCCCGTAAGTACCCGGGCCCTAAGCCATGGAGCGCTTTAAAAGTTGGTAACCAGCACCTTGAAGCGCACCCGAAAGACCATAGGTAGTCAGTGCAAACTGCGCAGGAGTGGTGTTACCCGGGAGCAACGTGAAGCTCCCTCAATCACCTAAACCCTCTGACAGTCACTATCCTAGAGGTTTGTCACCAGCCAAGAGGAACTAGGATCTAATTGGCAGGTGAGATGCTGACAACTTCAAGGACCCTGTTCCTCAGGTTCAACCAGCTTGAAACTCTTCCCAGATAACCAAGCAAGACCTACACCGCACATGGGTTTCAATTGGAAACAAATCCGAGTTTGCTCATTTTTATATAACTGAAAATAAAATAATAGAAGACTGTAAAGGGCTAATGCACAGCTGAAAGAATATCGTAGCTAATTAAACTGAAACATTGTTTAAATGGAACCTTTTTCAGTACATCAGCATTTCACAGATAATTGGCATCCACTGTTAGGGAAAGAGTGATAAAATGCACATCATGACACTGCAAATCACTGTATACCTCACACCACACTTGTTTCTGATGTTGTAGTACAAATATGAAATGGCACAGCTTGCATTGTATGATGCGTATTTTGGCTAGCTGTGAATGCCTACAGATAACAAAATAGTTCTGTTGCATGAAACTAGAATTCTGTTCCTATCAACATGTTTTTGGGAAATGTGAAAGTGACAATTTATGTTCATTATTTGCATAGTATTATTGGGATGAATCGTATCCAATAGCATTTTTATATTTATACCACAATGCCTCATTTCTGGATTCTAGATGCTTTATTGTGTATTTTTAATAAAATAATGCAGCATGTAAAACCACACACAGGACTAAGTTCTACATTTATTTATTTATTTATTTATTTTGTCACAACAATATACATAAGCAACATTGGCAGCTCAGGAATGAATCTTAAAATGCTCTCTGGAAAAACCAGGTCTTTACAACTTCCTAGAAGGCTATAAGGGTGGGAACAGTCCTTACCATGGAAGGTAAAGGTAAGCTCTTCTATTGGAAGGGAGTCCCTACAGAGAATGCCTACTATTGGGCCTCTTCCCATTACTCCGATGGTAACTGAGCAGGCATTTTCTGACTGGATGTGATACTATTTATCAGGTGCTACAGTCTGTTAAATACTCAAGATCCCATAGCAAAGGTATACAGTAGCTTGTAAGCACTTAGTGCTTCTCAAGCTTGACAACTTTAAGGTGCATGGACTTCAAGTCCCAGGATTCCTCAGCTAGCCAGGTTGGCTATTTTGGGAGTAGAAGTCCACACATCTCAAATTTACTCTGCTTGAAAACACTGACTTGCAGGCTTCTGCATTATGTACCAGCTGATTTATTTTTTGATTGGTTTTTGATAATTTTCAAGTGGAGCCCCATATAGAGCAAATTACAATAATTAAATATTTACTTGGTGCTAAACACCAAATGTTTTTCAATTGTTTCATTTCTTGCATTTAACCAGCTATATGGAATGGGAGGCAGACTACTGAATGTGAACAACAAAATGTGGATGAATATGCCTCTTTTAGTCAAACTTTAGACAAAATACAGAGGAAAAAGTGAGTGTCTACATAATTATGTTTCTTACACTTCATATGTCTTATACATCCCCTTGATCTCAGAGTATTGTGGATTTAACTCTTGGTTTTGTCAATACAACAAGGACAATGCACAGATTGTGCTCCACAGGCTACTTTTGAAAAAACGCTGAAGTGAAACAGCTGCCGTGCTTTATTAAGGTGCAGCAGAAAATGGATTTTTTTGGGGGGGAGTGATAGCATTTCTTCTAAGTTTATTTTGGAGATAAATTGGGGGAAGGGAGAAATTGCTATTGCTTTTATTTATTTATTTATTTATTTTTATTTATTTATTAATTAAACTTTTATACCGCCCTTCTCCCGAAGGACTCAGGGCGGTGTACAGCCTTCATTTAAAACAATTAATATACATATTAAAATAACAATTAAAAAGCTTATTCAATAAAAGGCCGAAATTAAAACCGTCCAATTGACCATATAAAATACCCAGTAAAATTACAATTAAAAATTAAAAATTTAGAATTTAAGAATCAGGCCAGTCCTGCTTGGATAAATAAATAAGTTTTCAGTTCCCGGCGAAAGGTCCGAAGGTCAGGCAATTGGCGTAAACCGGGGGGAAGTTCATTCCAGAGGGTAGGTGCTCACACAGAGAAGGACCTTCCCCTGGGGGCCGCCAGCCGACCCTGCTTGGTGGACGGCACCCTGAGAAGACCTTCTCTGTGAGAGCATACGGGTCGGTGGGAGGCATGTGGAAACAGCAGGCGGTCCCGTAAGTACCCGGGCCCTAAGCCATGGAGCGCTTTGAAGGTGGTAACCAAAACCTTGAAGCGCACCCGGAAGACCATAGGTAGCCAGTGCAGACTGCGCAGGAGTGGTGTTACCCGAGAGCAACGTGGTGCTCCCTCAATCACCCGCGCAGCTGCATTCTAGACTAACTGAAGTCTCCGAGTACACTTCAAGGGTAGCCCCATGTAGAGAGCATTGCAATAATCCAGTCGAGAAGTGACGAGAGCATGAGTGACCGTGCATAAGGCATCCCGGTCGAGAAAGGGGCGCAACTGGCGGACCAGGCGAACCTGGTAAAAAGCTCTCCTGGAGACGGCCGTCAAGTGATCTTCAAATGACAGCCGTCCATCCAGAACGCCCAAGTTGCGCACCCTTTCCGTTGGGGCCAATGACTCGCCCCCAACAGTCAGCCGCGGTTGCAGCTGACTGTACCGGGATGCCGGCATGCACAGCCACTCCGTCTTGGATGGATTGAGTCTGAGTCTGTTTCTCCCCATCCAGACCCGTACGGCCTCCAAACAACGGGACAGCACTTCGACAGCTTCGCTGGGGTGGCCTGGGGTGGCCTGGGGTGGAGAAGTACAGCTGGGTATCATCAGCGTACAGATGATAACTCACCCCAAAGCCACTGATGACCTCGCCCAACGGCTTCATGTAGATGTTGAACAGGAGAGGCGAGAGAATCGACCCCTGCGGCACCCCACAAGTGAGGCGCCTCACGGCCGATCTCTGCCCCCCTGTCAACACCGTCTGCGACCGGTCGGAGAGGTAGGAGGAGAACCACCGATAAACGGTGCCTCCCACTCCCAACCCCTCCAGCCGGCGCAGCAGGATACCATGGTCGATGGTATCAAAAGCCGATGAGAGATCCAACAGGACCAGGGCAGAGGAGCAACCCCTATCCCTGGCCCTCCAGAGGTCATCCACCAACGCGACCAAAGTTGTCTCCGTGCTATACCTGGGCCGGAAGCCGGACTAGAATGGGTCTAGATAGACAGCTTCCTCCAGGTACTGAGGAAACTGCCGTGCCACCACACTCTCTACAACCTTCGCCACAAAGCGAAGGTTGGAGACTGGACGATAATTACCCAAGATAGCTGGGTCCAGGGAAGGCTTCTTGAGGAGGGGTCTCACCACCGCCTCTTTCAAGGCGGCGGGAAAGACCCCCTCCATCAAAGAAGCATTTATAATACCCCGGAGCCAGCCTCGTGTCACATCCTGAGTGGCCAGCACCAGCCAGGAGGGGCACGGGTCCAGTAAACATGTAGTGGCATGCAGCCTCCCCAGCAACCTGTCCACGTCCTCGGGAGCCACAGAATCAAACTCATCCCAAACAACATCAACAAGACGAGCCTCAGTCATCTCATCCGGATCATCGCAATCTTGGTCCAAGCTATCCCGAAGCTGAGCGATTTTATCGTATAGATAACCGCTAAACTCCTCGGCACGTCCCTGCAAGGGGTCATCCCGTCCCCCCTGGTGAAGGAGGGAAGACAAGATGTTTGAGACAAGAAACATAACATTCATAGATAGTTACACCTTCTTGTTTAGTTTCCAAATGTAGTATTTTAGATGTGTATAAGGCGAATATTCTATCCCTCATTTGCTGAATGGAATTGTTAATTTTAAGCAGTTAAAACTTTAACAATAACATTACATGGACAGGTAATATGGGATATCAGTTGCCTCTACTGATTGGTTCATCAATTGCAATTACTAAATGCTTCATCATAAAATGATTGTCAAGGGACAATCCTGTGTCTTCTGCTCTCCTATGATATATTTCCCCATTTTTACCTTGTCTAAAATTGACACTTGCCTTTTTCCTCTTCCAGTTCTTTTAGGTTTTTTTTGTTTTTGTTTTTTTGCTATTTTCCTTATAAACAATGCCCAGCTTTAATTGCACAGCCTTTCAGGAAATGTAATTTTAAATGTCTATATTAATGCTAAACTTAAAAGCATCTAGTTTTGGAAAAGAGGTACAGATCCCATCTTGTTGTAATGAACTCATAAAAAGATTACAGGATGTTGATAAAATGTTATTTGAGCTTCGGGTGACGTATCATACCAATATACTAATATAACAAAGCTACAGTCCATATTTGACAGTCAGTTACTTGACATACATGACAGTAAGTTACCATTGCACAACAGGATATTTAAAGAAAAATAGTCATACCTTTAAGCTGTAAATATTTAGGTGCTAATAGTTCTGGGATCTTCAACTTTTTTGGACTTGCACTCATATTTAGGATTTGAAAATTAATATAAGTAGTGCTTAGTTTCAAGATTTGTGACTGCAAATAAAACGTTCATTTTATAGATACAGAGTCAGAAGATATTTCTTGGAATCCCTAGTTTTCTGTACTGCTTCTCAAAAATATAGAACAATTTTCTCAGATCCCCTATATACTATTGTGCAAAAATAATTTTTCCACATGTATTTCTCCAAACAAGAAAATATATCTGAATTATATATCTACAAATGTAGATATATGAAAGAATAGATGGAATAGTGCTTCCATATTCAAAGATGGTGTGTTACCTGGGTCCTTCCTGACTGAGAGTTTCTGCTCAATGATCAGGTGGCAGCTCTGACCAGAAAGGCCTTCATCTGGTGCATCAGTTCTGCCCCTTCCTAAATTGGGCAGGGTGGGGGAGGGGGTCCTTCAGATAGTCATTCACCTTGATCACCTCATGGTTAGGGTACTGCAATGCATTCTATATGGGACTGCCCTTGAAGATTACCGCAAAACTCCAACTGGTCCTGAATGCAGCAGCATGGGTAGTGATGGGAATAATTTAGTATGCCTCTGTAACATCTCTGCTTCGTTGACTGTACTATTTACTAGTTTGCTTCTGGGTGTGATTCAAGATGCTGATTGTTATCCATAGGATATGGTTACTTGAGGATCTCCCATTGAACCTGCTCATCTGATTTAATCTGGCAGGGTTCTAATATTTCACAGGAGCCTGAAGACCTGGCTCTTAAACTTCAGACTTGTCTGACAAATGTCTTATCATCTCTACTGCATTTATTGCTTGTCTAGAACAGGGGTCCCCAACTCCTGGTCCGTGGACTGACAGCGGTCCACAGCATGCCAGAAACTGGACCACACAAACAAGCTCTATCCGTGGGATGCAGGCAGCACACAAAACCATGCCCTCTCTGGTCCACAGAAAAATGGGAGACATGATAGCAGTGTTCCAATATCTCAGGGGTTGCCACAAAGAAGAGGGAGTCAAACTATTCTCCAAAGCACCTGAGAGTAGAACAAGAAGCAATGGGTGGAAACTAATCAAGGAGAGAAGCTACTTAGAACTAAGGAGAAATTTCCTGACAGTTAGAACAATCAATAAGTAGAACAACTTGCCTGCAGAAGTTGTGAATGCACCAACACTGGAAATTTTTAAGAAAATGTTGGATAGCCATTTGTCTGAAATGGTGTAGGGTTTCCTGCCTCGGCAGGGGGTTGGACTAGAAGACCTCCAAGGTCTCTTCCAACTCTGTTATTATGTTATGTTATGTTAAAACTTCTCTTCACAGAACTGGTCCTGGTGCCCAACGGTTTGGGGGCCACTGGTCTAGAATACTCTCTTAGGATCTGAATAATTGACTGCTGCTATGAAATCATGAGCATTTCAGATTTAAGACTTGTAATGCATTTTTAATTGTAAATGTTACCAAAATTAAATTAAATTATTACATAACATTCCAAGGACAAACATTAAAAAAGCAGCAATAAATAAGGAAAGATAACCATATATTCAGAATATTTTTAAATGCCACTTTAGAAGATTGTCTTTAAAAAGGAGAACCTCCTAGTAATACACAATAAATATTCTACCACAAAAGATAATCATTTTCTTGCCTAACTGCAGCTGTGGGTATTTTGCTGGAGTTGACAATCATAGCACATGCTGTCAAAATCCACAGAATTAATGCTTGCTTTGAGTTGATGTCACTTTATTTTTAAATTGCTATTTATTTAAATAGCTTTAAAACAATTATAGAATTTGCTTTATCTTTGATTTTGAAAGTATGGAATTTGCTTTGTCTTTGATTTGGGGGGAGGCAGATTTGCTTTGAATGATTGTTGATAATTTGAATTATGTTTATGCAGACAAAATTTTCATTTTATGATGTGCAGATTTAGTAATAGAAGATTCAGGAAAAGTTTGAAAAGTACTGTTTCCCTTCCAGATCATATGGTTCTTCTATGGACAATTCTCTAGGGACAGCTTAGTGGCCAAACTGCCCCCACGTCAGAGGAATTTCAGATGACCATGAAAATAAACAAAACATTTCAAGTTTATATTTTATAGCCATTTAACTCATATGGAGGCTAGGCGGCAGAAAAAGCCAAAGAAATTCATAAAAACATATTAAACATAAAACCATGCAAACAACACCCAATAAAAATAATCAACAAATCAAAATCCCCCTTACAACAATGCATAAACCCCAGGCCTGGGACCAAACTCAAGGTTTAAGGCAGGGGTGTCAAACTTGTGCTGTCACGGCAGTGTCACGTGACGTATCAGGACTTTTTCCTCCTTTGCTAAACTAGAAGTGGGCATGGCCAGCACATGACGCATCCGGCCTGCAGTCTGCAAGTTTGAAAGCTCTGGTTTAAGGGTTTTTCAAAACCTTAGGATAGAGGGCACAGTGCTTATCTTGGGTAGGGGAACAGATTGATGTTGCACAAAGAAGATGTTTCCCAGAGGTGGGATTCAGTCAGTTTGGACAGGTTTGTGTGAACCGGTTGTTAATTTTCTGCGCAGTTTGATGAACCGGCTTATTGCACCACTTGCTGGCCCCGCCCCACCCTGCCTGGCTCCTCCCAGCCACTCCTTATCTTACCTTGTCCGCTCACCTAGAGTCATGCCCACAGCCTAGCTGCTCTCTGGCTGCTCTCTGGTTCCTCACCCAGGCCCAGCCTTATATCTGCAGCACCGCCTCGGCCCCGCCCCCTGGGTGTGCACCAGAGGTTGGTTTCAGCAGGTTCTGACCAGCTCTGAAGAACCGGTAGCAGAAATTTCGAGTAGTTCGGAGAACCTGTAGTAAAAATTCTGACTGGCCCCGCCCCCACCTATTCTCTGCCTCCCAAGCACCAGCTGATCAGGTGGAAATGGAGATTTTACAATATCTTTCCCCTGCCACACCCATCAAGTCATGCCACGTTCACCAAGCCATGCCACGTCCACCAAGCCACACTCACAGAACCAGTAGTAAACATTTTTGAAACCCACCACTGGCGTGCACACAGGAGGTGGCGAGTGCACATGGCCTGGCGTTCCTGGGGACTGCTTGCTGAGCGCTGCCCTGGATGCCAGCCCAGCCGTCTCATGCTTGGAGCCTCCTGTGCACATGCCCAGGGGGTGGGGCCAAGACAGAAGTGCAGATCTAAGTCTGGCTGCGGGTGGCACCGGCGCCTCCATGCCCTGCTTGCTGGCCTTTCCCTGGGACTGCCCCACCCCATGTGGAAAAGCCATGTCCCTACCTTTGCATGGAGGAAGGAAAGAGGTAAAAAGGAGTGGGCATGGGACCCAGGGGGCTTCTGCCTGCCAGTGCGCCATGGGCAGTAGGAGATCACAAGCCGCAAGGGCTCTGGCGGGGAATGGAAGGTGAACAGCAATGGTGTGCGACTTCTGGCATTGCAGGGGGGGAGGGGGCAAAAACCAGAATTGGCCTTTCAGCATCAGGCATGGAGGCAACGGAGGGGAGGGTGGACAAAAAGGGAAGCTCCACAGGCTTTTTTTTTTTTTGATGGGCAGAGGCTTCCCATTTTGATCCCCTTCCCATGTCATTGCCTCTCTGCCTGACGGACCTCTGCATGACTCTCAGTTCACCTCTCCAATCCATGCACGTGTGTGTGTGTGTGTGTTTATGTGTGTGCGCACTTGCCTAAGATCTCCCCCCTTATAGAGGTTGTCAGATTCTGAGGGAAGTCCTGCCTTAGCATTTGCCACCACCAGCAAAAGTGCACCGCTTGCTGCCCTTTCACCATTCCCTTGTCCCCTCCTCCTGACCTCTCCTGGTGGTCTCCCATCCGATTGCTGAGGATGCCTTGATTACAAAGCTGGGTCACCTCACATGGAAAGGGAGCGGGCCACACACTTTGCCCTCCTGCATACACCATGAGCAACATGCCCAAGGAGAGCGAGCAAAGCAGCAGCAGCCTTAAGGAGGAGGTAAGCGCAGCCAGGCGCCCCCTCAGGGGAGTGGGCTGAGCAGCGGGGTCCTAGTGCCCTGGGAGCTTGAGGGCCAGGCTGGGCTCTGGCCCTCTGTTGCCCAGTGGTCTGGGCAGCCTACGCTGCTGTCCAGGGGTCCTTTGTTGGCCTGAGAGGCTCCTCTGGAGGACAGGCATTTAGTTCTCACCCTGGTCTTGCCTTCCTCTGCTGGAGACAATGGATTCTCCCAGACCTGCCTGGACCACCACAGGCGCCCCCCGACATGAGTGATGTCGACTGGCCATGCGATGCCACCCTGGCCTTGGCCACTTTGGCCACGCCCACCCAGTCACATGCCCACTCAGCCAGTCATTAGGGCAGAGAACCGGTTATTAAATTATTTGAATCTCACCACTGATGTTTCCTCAGTGATAATAACATTTTAAGAGAGGGTACCTGGAGTATACCCATTCTGCCAAAATTTACTGACAGTTAGAAACATCTGGAAACAAACAGTTTCTCATGTATTTAGGCATAATGTCATACAGGGATTTATAATTGATGATCAGCACCATGAATTATACTCAGAAGCAAACTGGCAATCAATGCAACTTCCATAGCAGTTGTGACATAGGGACATTGTGACAGGCACTCATTGCTCCTGGTATTGCATTTTGAACCACCTTTAGCTTCTAGGTGGTCTTCAAGAGTAGCCCCATGAACATTGCAATATATTATATATTATTGCAGTATATTGCAATAATCACATTGTGAGGAAACCAGGACATGAGTGTGTGGAGCGTCTTCTGACTGAGGACAGGGTGCAACTGTCTCACTGGGGCACCTGTGCAAAGGCCCTCCTGTACCCTGCTCTTTGAGCAGTAGCTGCATGTCCAGAAAGATCCCAAGTTTGCACCAGTCATGAACCGAAAAGTGCATCCAAGCCAAACAATGGTAACAACTCTGACCCCAGAGAACCAAATGACAGTCACTAGGCCTTGTCATGATTGAGCTGAAGTCTTTCTACCCCATCCAGATCTGAACAGCCTCCAGACACTGTCAATACATTGACAGCTCTACCTGTGTAGTTCTCTGAACATTCCATTCTCAAACTAGATTTGCAAATCCTTAGTTGCACTCAACTAAACACTTGTGAAAAAAAAAACCTTTCTTCACCAAGTCAGTGTTCAAGGCTACCTCAACTTTTTCTTTCCCTTGGAGCTTTCTGGTTTCACAAAAAGGACTGGTTTTAATGTAGTCTGGATAGCTTTTGTCCAGGATCCAGGTTTTTTTGGGGGGGAAGATTGTGAAGAGTAATTGTATGGCAACTGCAGAGACCCCTGATGAGGTAGATTATATACACCCCTTTCAATCAGGGTTCAGACCAGGGTTGGCTCTGAAACAGCATTGATTGCATTCATGGATGACCTCTGGAGGGAAAGGATGGATCAATCCTGGCTCTTTTTGACCTCTCCGAAGCTGTTCAGTACCATCAACCTTGGTATCCTTCTGGCTGGCTTTGAGAATTGAAGGTGGGTGGCACTGTATTGTGTTGGTGTTCTTCCTTTCTTTAGGAACTGTTCCAGTCAGCGTTGATGGTGGGAGTGGGCAGGAGGAAAGAGATGCAGCTCATGACAGCAGAAAAGGACCCTGTATAAAGTGGATTATCTGGTCCTTTGTCAAGTCAATTCAGGTTGGGTTGCAGGAATATCTCTATTCATGGTTCACATTAACATGGACCGGAATTTTAAGAAGTGTTTCCTCAGTTTAAATTTGGCAGGGAAAGTTCTAGTTTTTTGGCAGCAGTCTGTGCAGCAGTATTACATCTGATGCTGCACCATTGTCACATGTTGGCTGCATGCTCAACTAATAAACCCTCAAGTAAAGTATCTGACACTCTAAAGCTACTTTGAAATTTCCATTTAGGACTTGATGGAGCAAACAATACAATGTATCTCATCTGTGACAAGCAGCTCTTATTCACTGAATAGGAAGAAAGGATCTAGAGGGCATCCAAGAATAAAAAATGATTGACAGATATCATTCAACAAAAATATACTCTGACAGAACTATCCTTATTTATTATAAAGTTACACTATGAGAAACAATTTTGAAAGTATATGGTACATGCCAAAATGTACAGTACTATACATCAAAGTGCATTGTCACAACAGCTTAACAGTACATTTTCTTTTTTTCTTCCAGGACTGTGCAATTGTAATTCCTTTTTTTTTTCCAGAATGGAAGTAATGTTGTGGGAATGCAGCAGGACAAAAACAACAGAACATGAAAATGAAAATGCAATAGTATAAGAAGCTAAGCCAAAGCAGCTTCTCTAAAAATGTAAAGGCACTTTCACATGTACATACTTACAGATGTACATTGACACAATTAGGTAACAGTCAACAAGCAGGAAGCTACCAGTACTGCAATCTATCTAACTGACAGTCAAGGACAATACTGACTTGATTAGTACAGAGGCATTTAGCCTTCACTATGCCTGTAGTTGTATCCATTTCCCTTTACATATCCACTTACTATACTTGAAGTAGCTACAACATACCATCAAACTACACACATTTTAACTCAAGTGAATGTTCTAACTGGAAACATTCACTAAACTCACTGTTCGTAATAGTTTTCTTCACTGAACAATTTCTAATATAAGCAGTATGGAAGCCAGTAGAGTTATATTCAGACATACAGAATTTCCTTATGCACTTTCAAGATACAGGCACCCACCTTTGTTACACCATATATGGCCTGTTAATAACAACAATCACTAGGCTAGAATGCACTTAAAAGAAAGCTGACATTTTCAAGTTTGTCCCACAGTCTCAGATTTGGTCTAGTTAAGCAAACAATTCTCAACCTTACACGGTCACTGTCATGTTTCACAAGTTTTATATTAGCTGAAGCCTCAATATTGAATGTGTGGTCTTAGTTAAGTTTCTAGGGTAGAGACATGTCATAGTTCATTTTGGTGACCGCATTCAAAAATATGAAAGCTCTATTGTTTCAATCAATTGAGGGCAAAAAATATAATTCAGCATATCATAGCTGAATATCCCTAAGTGGATTCTTTGTCTCACATTAATGAATATCATTAATTTCTAATTTTGTTTGCTAAATAGCTATTAACTACATCATCTGGGGCACACAAAAATTGGTCCCCAAAAATAGGCTTGCAAGTTTTACAAAATATAATACTTAACAATAGATCAGAAATAACTATTGAGCAGCTGATTTTCAATACATTAGGAAACAGCAACTTTTGTGAACTTCTTAGCTAAACATAATTTAATGAGTTTTAGCATTTATGATCACTTAACAAAATGAATTAACTTCACTTAGTAGCAGGGAACAATGCCTTTCAAATATTATGCAATAACAAGTGTTTTCACATATTAGCTAGTCTTCTATATTTTGGAATTTCATATAGTATAAGAGAAAAATGTTCAACTGGAAGAACTGCAAATTTCTATTGTGACAACAGCTATGTGAAAATAAGTATTTGGTTTCAATTTTATATGTGTCAATGGATATAAACTGACTCCTTCCCTACCCCCCTTTTCCCTAGACTGTTTTATTATTTTTTTGTTACTTTTAATTAATGACAAACAATAGACTCTCCTTTAGAGTGCAAAGGTAAGCTATAAAACATTCAGAGAAA
This sequence comes from Ahaetulla prasina, assembly GCF_028640845.1. Classification (NCBI taxonomy): domain Eukaryota; kingdom Metazoa; phylum Chordata; class Lepidosauria; order Squamata; family Colubridae; genus Ahaetulla; species Ahaetulla prasina. The sequence continues at coordinate 46,886,937 of NC_080545.1, read as the reverse complement.
GGACATGGCTTAAGTGTTGGTTTGTGCAAGAGTTGTCAAGACAGGTCACATATAACAGAAAAGTTCCTAATGATGTAGCATTATGCCAGTTGAGAGCATTCACTCACACATGAAAAAGATACTGACATAATTAGAAAAAAAATAGTTTTGACCCATTTTATTCAGATTGTAGTACAGTAGAAAACAATGTTTTGCCCTGTGAATAAACTCTTGCCTTAACTGAAGGAGCTATTCCAGTTGAAAAAGAGATAATTCAATTTAAATAAACTAACAAAAAACATAACACAATTCATCTGTATGCAGTGTTTCATAATCTAAAGTATTAACAAGTTACTCATTTAGTTTGCAGCTGTCCAGGAATGTTTTGCTACAGATTATTGATTAATTAAAACTTGTCCAGACAAGTGGCTCTTAGGAATGTAAACAGTTTTTGAGCTGAACTGATAGCAAGCAGATTCAGTGGCTAATGTCTAGTTTTATTGCACTGCAATTGGCCTGAGTGGAAGCATTAGAAACAACCCACTTTCTTCAATAGAGTCAGAACACAATTCTCAGTATTCCTGGCCAGCCTGGTGAAGGTGTCTGCTGGATATCAACCAGAGGAAGACTGCAATTGTCATTCTGACCACAGACTTCCACTGGTTTAGAAAACTGCTATTTCCTAGAAGCAATTTAATTCCTCATATCCTGTCAGTGAACTACACTAGGACTGTCACATGCATACTGAATAGCTACTACAGAAGGCAATGTCAAGGTGAGTCTCCTTTCTGCATTGACTTTGACAGGCTGCTTAGTAATTCTTAAAACACAGCCTCAGACCTTCTGAAAAATTAACTGGAACCAGGCAGCACTAAAAATAAACCCTATTTCTTAACAAATTCATTTCAAATTACCATAATTCTTTGTGAAGTCTTAAACCACACTCAAATATATATTGTTAAATTAGTGTGATGCTGGCAGTGACTATGGTGTCTTCATCAGAAAAAGTGCAGTGTGGAGATTTCAAGTAAATGTGTGTATTCCTGTTGCTTTAAAATGGCATACACGATACATGTAATTTTCCTTTTTGCGATACACTGGATCATAAACTAACCAAATAGGCTGGGTTTGTGAAATGTGCTAAACTACATCCTCCCAACCCAATCTAATCCAGCTCAGCATGCTGTAAAAATGCACTCACTGAGTCTTTAACTGTGTTAAGCATATATTGCAAAAGTAGACACTGAATGTTCCAGTTTAAAAATTGAACCCAACTCCTATTAAATACCCATGTTAAAGTAGGTAGCTCAAGACTTTAACATTTTAAAAAACAAATCTCTCCCTTTCTAAATATAAACTAATAATATATTGTAATTCAGACAACTATCATGGATACATTCTTTTGGTAGTTCACTCCGCACTTGGTTTCTTGGGTTCTACATCGTGCAAGACTTGTCAGCTGGGCCTTGGGAAGGAGAAGAGGGGCCTATGCTTGGGTTTGTTTTTGGAAGAACTATTGGCTTTGGTCTCAGTGCAGGTGGCTTTAGCTGCACCCCCATTCTTGGTGTCATCATGGGCTTGAAGGTACTCATAGTATCACTGGAAGAACTAGTGCTACGGCGAATCTGAGGCTCGGCATTTCTTAACAGGATATTGTGAAGAGGACTCAAAGATTCTGTTGAGGTGGTGCTGGTGGGAGAATTCTTCATTTGTTCTAAGGTATCAAGGACAACATCTGGAGCATGTTTTGCAGAACTCTGGCGTTCCAGTTCCCGAAGTTCATTTAGAGCCGTATTCATTGTCTCTTCAATATCCTATTAAAAGGGAGAAGCAAATATGTTGACAATTACTACAGAAATAGAAAATTCAAGCTTTGTAAATACTTTTTACTGTTATATGAAGCAACAGATAGATATAAATCTCACATTTGCATAAATGTGTGTGCACCCTGAATTATTCACACAAATCATATACAAAATACAATATATGCATATACACTACCATTCAATTCAAGTGATAATGATTCTGAAAGGACAGACAACTAAAAGAGGAAGTAGGAAAGGCCACCCCAAGCAGAGAGTTAAAAAAGCTTAACTGGGAAAGAGAACAGAAAAATATTCATGGAAGACAAAGGAAAAAGGATATATTTATTTCATTTTATTTAAAACTGGCTTTGTAAATTAAACAGAAAACAGGTTTAGCAGAGTTTACTCACAAGTGCAATACCAGGGGTTTCCTGACTGGGTGAAATAAAATACTGATGCTTTCATCAAAGTAAAAGTTTGAAGACCTTTATCTGAGTTTTATCTTTAGTGTTTTATCTGGGAGCTTCCTTTATGCTTGCAAAGGATGAGCATAGGGAGAGTCTTTCAAATTTGAATGACTGACATTACCAAAGCATTTTCAAGTTATGGTTGTAAAGATACAGGTTGTGTAGGAAGGAATAAATATGCATGCATGTGCATAAATTAAAGTCTACACTGGACAATTGTAGCTACACAATTGTAGAATCATGTTTTGCAAAGCATTATATTTGCAATTGGAATCAGAACTGTACTTGCCAGAACAACAAATATTGAGAACCCTTTTGTATTGACTTTTGTAGCAAAAAAAGTTTTCTTACAGAAATTTATGCAATACTTGAATAAAATTTAAGCACTAGTGATCTATTTTGTATCAATAAATGACAATTAAAAAGATCTTAGCAAATAGTAATGCAGCTATACAAATATGGACAGGGAATTCAGACTAAGCTACAATTCAGAGAAGTTGAACAGCTGCTAGAGAGTAATTTTTATTATGTGCCATCAAGTTGTTTTTGACTTTTAGCAACCACATAGATAGATTTTGTCCATAAGGATCTACCCCTAACCTGTCCTTTCAAGTCTCCCAATGGTGCACTCATCACTTCTATAACTGAGTCCATCCAACTTGCTGCTGGTTGTCCTCTTCTCTTTTGTTCCATCTCTCCCAACAATAGACCCTTTTCCAGAGAGCTGAGTCTTTGCATAATTTGTCCGAAATAGGATAATTTAGACACTGGTGATTTGGGCCTCAAATAAGAACTCTGATTTGTTCAATGATCCATTAGCTTATTTTCGTGGCTGTCCACAGTATTCTCAGGAGACTTCTCCAAAACCACGGGAGTCAACCTTCTTCCTATCCTGCTTCTTTAAAGTCCAACTTTCGTAGTATCCCAGGGAATACCATGATTTGCGATTCTAATCTTTATAGGTACAGACACATAACGACATTTGAATATTTTTTCCAAGGCCTTTGGACTCTCCTACCAAATACTTGAATGCAGTGAATTACTTGACTGCTTGTTCTTTTACTGATGATGGTTAATTCTAAAAGGAAGGAACTATCCACTCAAACCTATTTACAAAATGCTGATGATATAACATAGCCTTCCCTAACCTGGCCTTCTCTGGATGTGCTGAGGTTTTAATTCTTAAAAAGTTGTAATACTACTTGCTCCACCCCCTCCCCCTGTCCAATTTGGGGATTTTCACTCCAACATATCTGAAGGGATTTATGATGATGAAAAGATATATATTGCTTGATGAAATTCATTTCCCCCAATTGTTTGTATGTTAACAATACATACCTGAGCAATTGACTCTGGGTCAAGTGGTTTGTGGTCATTGAAAACAGGATACTGGCCAGATGAGGTTGATCTTCTAATTGCAGGGCTGTCACTTTTTTTCAGAGATTCATGTCTACTAATATTGGTGAGGCTGCTGTGGCCAGGCTTCCGTCTCCTTTCTGGGCTATCAGTTGTGAGGCTATGGTTCTGAAGGGCAGCTCGAGAAGTAGAGTGGCTTGCCATACTGGGGGAAACTAATTCCATTGAAGAATTAGTAAGGCCATGTGGTGTATGAACTGGACAGTGTCCATCACTGGTCCTGCCAGGACGTCTGCCAGAAAGTGGAAGTTCAGATCTCTTGCGCTGCCTGCAATACAGGGCAAGAAAAGGAAGTTCCAGAAGACAAAATAAAGAATGTGTAAATAATACTTTCAAAACCCTCCCACACCTGGCAACGATGCCGCAGCATGATATTATGTAGAATTTGAACTCAGAAAGTTCCCCCTTCAAATATTAACTTACACATGACTAGTCATTACTCCTTAATTTCCAAGTTCTCTGCGTTATAAAAATGATATATATTACAGGCATTAGTGACTACTAGATTTGAGGAAAAATAAATTTTAATATTTTGAAGTGCAATATAAATGAAACAGATTTATTTAATGATAATTAATTGATTATATTTACCTTCCTAGATATACTTCAGAATTCAAATCTGTTGGTGAACTCATATCTTTGGAAGAAGATTTGTCTTCAAGTACTGGCCCACTGCTGGTTTCACTATCTGCTTTTTGGCTCAGTGTATCTGAGAATGTATCATCCCTAAACATTAAAAAAAATCTTATTTTGCAAAATTAGGGTATGTAGCTTTAAAATAAGAAAAACATGTTTTATTTCAGACCCAGTTTTTTATCTCCCTATTTCCCTCTATCTTCTCTTCACTAACAATTGTCTTGTATGGGATTCACAAGGAGAAGCAATGAGAGCCAAAGACAAACTTTTATAGTGATATTATCATGCAAATACTGTAATGTGCATGCTTGCATCAGAGATTAAGATACATCATGGCCATATTTGCATGATGAGATCTTTCTGTTCGTGTCATTTTGCTGTAATTATAGTTTACTGTAGTTGCCACTGTTATAGTTACTGTTTTCAGAGGCATTTGTTACATACATAATCAAACATCAACTACTACATGGCTATCAAAACCCTCTAACCAGCGTAGTTTTCAATTCAATATTTAGTTTCTAGATAACAGCCTTCACTTTAGATGCCTGCCTAAATGATTTGATATATTCAAAATAATATGATTGTTTATTAATTGTTAAATAAGTATTTGAAGTATAACTTCAAATTAGCCTTATAAAGAGGCTGATGTTAAAAGACAGAAAACTAACTAAAATTAAAATCACAAAACAGGAAATATGTTATCTTATATTTATGACAGAATGGCTGGAGAGAGTAATCCTTAGTTGCACTTGCAACAGTTGAGATGTAAAGCTTTCTGGTATCCTGTAATTTGGAATTTAGAATCTGTAGATCTCCCACCAGAGGAAAATGCTGGTCTGAAAAGAGTACCTCTGGTATTACAATAAATTTAGCTGTTTCTTACATATCTTGAACCACTATATATTGGTGGGGTACAAGGCCATCAATTCCATTATGTCTTCCTTCCCACCAATCATCAGAAGCTCGATGATATAAAAGCAGTGAGGCCCCTTTCTTAAAAGAGAGTTCTCGTGCAGATCTTCCAATATAGTCAAACTTGGCTATAGCTTCTATTGGATCACATTCTGTGAAAGATAAATCACAAGACTTTAAAAATAGCTTATAACAGCAAGGGACATGAGTACATAATAAAAATTAGCAAGCTAAATGAGGAAAAATATTATTATTCAAATAGTACATTTTGGGATCCAATAATCTCTAAGGAATAAAGCTATCAGGCTAGGACTAAAGGATTTATTTTCACAAAATTACCTTATAAAAAACTATGGTAAGACCATCTTGAAATATTGTACATAGTTCTGTTCACTGAACTTTAAGAATTCATTACAGTTGGAAAACAGCAAAAAACACAATCAAAAAGACTAGAGAATCGGAATATCTGCCCTATCAGAAGAAATCAACCAACTGTGGCTCTTCAGATTGTACTGAAGGAAAGAGAAAACAACATTGAGAAGTACCAACATGCATAATATGGAGAGAAAGTTGTCTTTCTTCTGCTATTACAGTGTTATAACTTGAGGCTAACTGCTGAAAACAAATGAGGACAGATTCAGAACTGACAGAAGGAAATACTCTTTTACACAGTAAAAAATGGCTAAAATGATATGAATACCTTTGAAACACTGAATTCTGTGACATGGATTTCAAGAACTACAAGAAGACTTGTACACATTAATTGTTCAGTGAAGTCTCATTCTAACATTAGCAAAAGGTTTCTCACAGACTCTCAAGCAAATATAAAAACTTGCTGGATTTTTGATTATTCCCTCCTATGTTGGAAGTTGTTCTTCTGATAATGGAAGCAGCTATCTGTTAACATATATATATATATAGGAAGAAGAAAAGAAAAACATAGGTACCTTCTAATATTTTAGCAAGTACCAGTATATATTTTGGAAACAGTAATAGCTGTATTTTAAAGTCATTGTACTAACATTTTACTGTGGTAGTACAACCACTTTAGAGACCATTCATTATATAGCTGTAGGGATTTTGCTACCTTAGGAATTCTGTTGCCATTTTTTCTGCTTCCTTTATGTTGTTCTAAATAGGCAAATTATGAAGAAAAATCAGTTAAGGAGTAGAGCTTTAGAGGATGGTGAGAGAGGAACTACTCTGAACAAACATTCATTGATTCGCAGTGAATATTCACTTTGCTTTTATCAAAACAAAAATGTACAATTTGCTACAAAAATCAAAGGATGGACATAAATGATTTAGTTGCAAATTAGGGACATATTTAACATATACAATAGTTCTTTTATATATTTAAACGTAACTTTAATAGGTTACGTTCATGCTAACATAATTATCTTTACTTCCCACTGAAAATAATGAAAATGTTTATCATGCCATTTACTTTATTACTTACTTTTTGAAGATCTTATTTTTTTGAAGAACTCCAGAGGTCCAGAAGAGGCTGACCCATTGGCAGAGAAGCCAAAGTGTTTTATTCAGATGATGGTGAAGCTGTAAGAACGTGAAATCTAAGGAAAACATTTTCACCAGCTTCTGAGTAAAAAACTTCAGTTGGGGCCATGTGGCCAGTAGTCTCCTGCTTCAGCCAATCAAAGGGGAGGTTGCTTTCTTTGTCTCATTGGGCTGAACCTTGTTGATTGGCTGCCATGCCCCAATCCCCGAAGCTGCTCATTTGAACTAGCCAATCAGCAGCAAGTAGACTGGGCCCAACTAAGTCTGAGCAGACTAAGCCTGCAGGCCCTCATGGTAGAGGAGCTGAAGTCTTTTTATTCAGATGGGAAAAGCTGTTTTCCTTACATCTCACCTTCTAACAGCTTCACCGGCTTCTGAATAAAAGACTTTGGCTTCTCTGCCACGTGGCTCAGCCTCTTCTGCAGCTCTTTGAAAAGTAAGTACAGTAAAGCCATGGGAAATGGGGTGGGGAGGGCAATTCAGGCCCAGGGACCCTCCATTTTGGCAGGTAAAAGGCCAGGGGAGCCCTAAGAAAGCCCCGTAACAGGCCATTTGCACTGGCAAAGTGGCGAAGGAAAGATCACCCGACAGGCAGCTAGCTGGGCCGCATGGGAGGCAGGCAAGTGGGCTGGGCTGCGGTGTCCACATGGTCGAGACAAGCGAGCTAGTGAGTGAAGGAGCCAGAGAACAGCAACTGCTAAGCCAGTGGTTCCCAACCTTTTCTTGTTTGAGGCACAACCTTTTCTTGTTTGAGGCACCCTTGGAAAGCCTTTCAAAAGTTCCCGGCACCCTTATAAGGAAATAGATATTTAAAATCTCCGTAGCTCAAAAGTTCCCAGCACCCTCAAAAGATCTCACGGCACCCCTTAGTGCCGCGGCACACTGGTTGGGAACCACTGTGCTAAGCCATGGCCAAGGCGGGCGAGGCCAGATAAGGAGTGAGTGGAAGGGGCGGGGTTGGCAGGGCCAGCCTGTGATGCAATTAGCCGGTTCTCCAACTGTGCAAAAATTTAACAACTGATTCGCCCTTTATGCCCTTTATACTGGCAGTAGAAATAGTTTTTGCTGCAGTACTTATTTCCAACCTGTCTGTGTTAGTCAGGAAAAAAAGCAAAGAAACAGGTAAGAGTATTGAGCAAAAAAATTTCATGCAATATTATAGACAATGAAAAAACATTTCCTCTGTGAATGGCATACACATGGAATTAAAAAGAGACACAATGTCATGGGAAAGAGCAAAAAACTGCATACCATCGTCACTAGTGTGTACTTCTGCCCCAGCATCCAGATCCACTTCTTCTAAGGTACCATGTTCACTATAAGGGCTGTCACTGTAGAGAAGGAGCACATGAATTTATTTGATGGTAGGCTGGAACTATCATTTAAAATTCCAATAAACTGGTCATATTAATGTATTATTTTTTCAAATATAACAAGGCTTCAGCAACACTTGGTTAAGTAGTTTTCTAACTTTCTATACACAGAGAGAGACACAGACACAGACACACACACCATGCTAGGTACAGAATACACATCCTTAATTCAAACAGAATCACTTTTTTTCATGGGAAAGAAGCACTCTGTAATGTCACATAAAGAGGTAATCCCAGCAATTCCCTCTGAAGGAAGGGAAGGAAATGTTTGAAGCTTTTTAAAGTAAGGCAGAGTTGCATAAGCTGAGATTCAAGATGGAAAAGGAATCTAAATGGCTTCACACAGACCTCTGACAAAATATGAATATATTTGGATATATTAGGAATTTGGAGCACATCAAGGTACTTGAGATAGAGAGGGAATTCTAGTTCTTAATTAGTGGGCAAAAAGTTAACCAGAAATCTAGGCTAAAATTAATTTACTGGGTGGTGTTACATCTTCTGTATGTCTCCATATAAATTATAGAATCGAATCAGTCACAAAATTGTCAGGTTGGTGATGGTGATAATGGTGATAATATTAGTGTCCTGGATGGAGTATTTCCAAATATCTGTATGTAACATCTAGTTTGATCTAAATAGTCATAGTCTGCATCTTGATTTTGAACACATTGATGGGAAACCGCCATACAAAAGAATTAATTTGACATCAAGATATCAAAGAAAAAAAGAGACTGACTGCATCTTAAAGTTATTAAGCCAAGCCTACTAAGCCAGTCCCATCTACAATTTCCCCGGATCCACAACACAGCCAATGTGATTTAAAATCCACTTTTTTCTCTTCTTGGCTATTATTTGACCCTCAAAAAATTACCGCCATTTTATGGATGATCTTCATCTAAACGTAGGTCTCTAGTCTAAGATAGATTCATGTTCTAGACTAATCTCATGCACCTTTTATCCTATATAAGAGACCATGTGGCAAGGCTTCATACCAGGTTGGGTGATTAAACTTTCTCTCCCATGCCGACAAAAACAGGTTAGAAAAACAGATTTACTGCAGAGTTAGGAAACTATACAGACAAATAAGTTGTCTTATACCACTCCAGAATTCTGCTGTTTATATATATTAGTTCCAGGATTTAAATACTAGGCCTCTCAGTGCTACTGCATTTTTGAACCATTGGCTGCATAGCTGCTGCATGTTTTCCAGCCTTGAATGTTTCTGCCATCTGTCCTTGTTTACAAAATGCTTTTTTCTCTGGCATAAGTAATTCCTCCTCCACCAGCTTCAGGCCTTACATCATATTAAAAAGAACTGGTTGCACTATTGACAAATTTCTACATATAATTTACCTAGACTGGCAGGCAAATCACAGGTTTTTTTGTGGTAGATGGGAGCAAGATTCTTCAAAGCTGCTCAGAGAATAATATGACAAGTTTGTTTGGTAAAAGGTTGAAGGACTTACCAGTAGTCATCACCTGCCATACATTTTTCATATACTGGACCATCTAATTCTTTGCTATCTGGGAAAATGATCTCCTGGTGAATAATAATGGTTTTGATGATTTCATTTACATGAGCCTGGCATGACACTTGTTCTTGTATATCTGGAATTGGCATCAATGTTGGGCCAAAACAAATGGCCAGGTTATAAGGATCCATCATATTTTCATCACTGTACTGAGAAAGGCTGTTTAAATAAAAAGAAAGAAAATAAGTATTTTGCAAGCGTGTTATTGGACAGTTTTATAGTTATTTTTCCCTAAAAAATCCAATTTGATTTCAGTTGAATTGTACAGTTTATATATTATATTAAAGTGATTTATCTTGGTCTGATTTTTTTACATCTCAAAAATCTGGCATATTAACAGGGATGCGTAGACAACAGTTCAGTCTAGTGGACCTCTTACATTTTTCCTTATCCAAAATGACTAATTTTATTACATATGCTATTTTTTAAAAAAATCATTATCATTTTTACCCACTCTATATAAGGGATTTTAATTTGTTTGCATTCAGAGAATTTCCTTTTGCCTTTGAACCATTCTCATTTTTTTCTGAATTCTTCGTCCCAGCATCTTTCATAGCCACAATGGGTGTTTTCTTTATTACTACATTAAAAGCCAAATAGAAGCTTATTTTTTACACTACTTTAAAAGAAAACTCCATTGCCTGCCTGTAAACGATTTCCTTTGCTTTTCTTTTGGCTAGCTCCCTTTTTGCCTAAGTATCTAACATGCACTCCATTTCTGCACAGGAAGATTCTCTATATCTCAGTTCTTCTGTTTTGTCTCATCTCATATGTTTATCTTGTTTATTTATTTACCATATTTATATGGATGCCTATCTCATTGAAAGTGATTCTACAGTTTCAATTAAATATATAGTTCAGAACCACTGAACTATAGCTTTAAAAAATCCTGGCACACCGGGGAACTACTAGAGGACTGAAAAAGAGCTAATGAAGTTTCCATCTTCAAAAAAGGAAAAAAACAGATCCAGGAAACTATATATCTATTATCAGCCTTACATCAATACTTGGGAAGATTCTGGAAAAAATAATCAAGCAACGAACTGCAAATACCTAGAGGCAGACAAAATCATAACCAAAAGCCAACATGGGTTTGTCAAAAACAGATCATGCCAGATAAATCTTAATGCATTCTTTGACAAAGTGACAAATTAGTGGGCCAGAGGAAAGCTGTGGATATAATTTACTTGAATTTTAGTAAAGCATTTAATAAAGTAGACCACAACCTACTACTTGATAAGATAGAAAAATGTGAACTAGAGAGCATCACCGCCAGATGAATTTGTAACTGGCTAACCAACTGCACTCAATGGAACTGCATCTACATGGAGGGAAGTATGCAGTGTGCTATCCCAAGGCTATCCCAATGATTTGGACAAGGGAATAGATGGGAAACTCATCAAATTTGCAGATGACACCAAGTTGGCAGAAATAGTGAACATTCCAGAAGATAAGCTTTAGATGCAAAAGGAACTTGACAGATTTGAACATTGGGAGCTATATAACAAAATAAAATTCAATGGTAAAATACAAATACACAGGTGCAGTATATGTGGTACCTGGCTCAACAGTAGTAACTTTAAGAACGGCGTCCTATCACTTAAATATGACCCAGCAGTGTGCTGCAGCTGTCAAAGAAGCCAACAAAGTTCTAGGCTGCATAAACAGAGGGGCAGAATCAAGATCACATGAAGTGTGAATAGAATAGAATAGAATAGAATAGAATTTTATTGGCCAAGTGTGATTGGACACACAAGGAATTTGTCTTGGTTCATATGCTCTCAGTGTACATAAAAGAAAAGATACCACTTTATAATGCGTTGGTAAGACCACACTTGGAAAACTGCATCCAGTTTTGGTCACCATGATGCAAAAAATATGTTGAAACTTTAGAAAGAGTGCAGAGAAGAGAACAAAAATGATTAGTGGACGAGAGGCTAAAACATACGAAGAATGGTTGCAGGAACTGGGTATGTCTAGTTTAATGAAAAGGAGGACGGGTGACTTGACAGTGTTTCAATATCTCAGGGGCTGCCACAAAGAAGAGGGAATCAAGCACCTGAAGGCCAGACAAGGAAAAATGGATGGAAACTGACCAAGGAGAGATTCAACCTAGAAATGAGGAGGAATTTTCTGACAGTGAGAACAATCAACCAATGGAACAGCTTGCCTTTGGAAGTTGTAGGAGCTTCATCACTTGAGGCTTTCAAGAAAAGATTGGGCTGCCATTTGTCAATAATGGTGTAGGGTCTCCTGCTTGAGTGGGGGGTTGGACTAGATGACCTATAAGGTCCCTTCCAACTCTGTTAATCTGTTAATCCAAGCTATTCTCCAAAGCACCAGAAGGCAAGGCAAGAAGCAATGGATGGAAACTAATCAAGGAGAGAAGCAGCCTAGAACTAAGGAGAAATTTCCTGACAGTTCGAACAATTAATCAGCAGAACAAATTGCCTCCAGAAGTTGTGAATGCTCCCAGCACTGAAAGCTTTTAAGAAGAGATTGGACAACTAAAAGATGAGGCTGCTTTAATGAACAGCAGAGATATGACTTTTTCATGTAAGATTTAAAACACTTTTCCAAAACCATTTTCAAAATGCCATAATCCTCCTATATACTGTATGCTTATACATGAAAATTAAAATGAAGCGTTAAAATGAATCTCTCTACATACTCAAATATGTTGGTTGATGCCTGTACTAGACAGAATTCCAGTGTGCTCTATAATTAGACTTAAATTGACAGGTACAAGCTGCTGAAGGCAATAGCTGAAATGTACTTTTGTGATCTCATTCTGTATTAGTATTGTGGGTGCATACCTTTTGCTAAACTGCTATTTTGGAACTTAGATCTGTGATGTTTACAAAGACTGTTATTATTTTATAAATTATTGATAATCCAAGCATAGGAATACTGCATATGCCTTCTGTGAGTTAGAAAGTCTTTGTCTTAAAACGTTCACACCTATTTCCCAGACCTAAATATTCACCATCTGAAGAGACTGAGATGTCACCTTATATATTGTTTAAAGCCTAGATTTCCAAGGAAGTTCTTAAGGGTAACAATACACACACAACTTGTTCCTTGGTGCCTGCCAAACTTCTTGCCTAACAATCTTATTTTAACAATGCTTTAATTAAAAAGTGAATAGAATTAACCAAGAAAACCTCCATGCTCAAACATAATCTGCTGTACTAACAATGCCTCTAGCATTGTAAAGAAGTTTGTGTGTATGTGTGCGCGCGCACACGCATAGTCCAATGCCTATTTTGAAACCAGCCACCTGCCAAATTAAAAAGAAAAGTAAACTGGGGTGACAGAGAGCATCCTCATATTCTAGAGCAGCATTTCTCAACTTTTTCAACTTTTAATATGTCTGGAGCAATTCCCACAGAATTCAAAATGTTGCTGAGGTTCAGAAATGCTGAGCTAGACAGAATGGATAAACAATAGATAAATTCTGATTCACTACACCATTATGTTAAGTTCCTGTAACATCTACTCAAAATTCCAAATGTTCCCACTGTCTCAGTAAATAACCAGGAATCTTGTTTATATTATACACTGACTAAATCTGCGATTATAAATAAGATAACGGGAAAAAAGTTCTCCTTAAATTTCTATACATTTCACATGAATACAACTTTGTATTTTCAAGAGCAATATTTACATTCAGTGTCCAATATATTCTGGGATGATGGAAATTAGAACCTCAAACATTGTTATACCATATTAAGGTACATGTAAATATGTTGGTGAAGCTTTTTTTGAAAAAAATCCAACAAACACAATGTTCCAATGTGCAAATATTATCATAACTTCTATTTTCAAGCTTTCAATACTATTTCTATGGTGGTGTAATTTAAAGAGCTAATTCTAGTTTGCATGAAAATCATTCCTCTTCTGTCAATAAAAATAATATACAGTCTTTGTTAAAATCAAATTCTTTCTCTCCCTCCCTCTCTCTCTCTGGTCTCCCCACCACCACATTCTTTCTCTCTGTCACACACAACTTCCTTAAAATATAGAAAACTAAACCTACTTACTGACTGAGGAAGGCAAAAAGATATCTCAGTAAGATAAGGACAGATCTGGGCAATGTCAGCAAAAGTTTACGTATGTGAAGAGCTCTCTCATAGAGATTTTCTGTTCCTGTAACATTAAGTAGAAAAAATTAGTTATGGTTGGCTACTGAAAGTATAGAAGAACTTTCCAGAGCTGATATGCTGGGCAACAACTCAAGATGTGTTGGGTCATATGACATTTGACAACTATGGGAATTGTACTGCAACACATTTGGAGAATACCAGATTGGAAAAAGATTGTATAGACTATACAAGAGTGCAAATGGACATATTAATCTGTTCTAAGATTTCCTGTTGATATTAATGATACTGTATGAACAAATTCCAAAGGCTTGTGAATGGTTAATTCATCCAAATAGGATCTTTGTCTATATCTGGAAGGAGAAAAATATGGTTCCTTGCTTAAGCTCTGTCCTTAACAAAATGCAGTACATTAACCAAACCAATGGTATTTGGGAGGGGGGATATCTAATAAGCTAACTTAAATATCTATACAAGGGAGACGGGTATATATATGCTGAGTGCTATGTATAATTTGTTCTTATTGAGGAGAGAATGTAAATTCAAAAATATATGTGTTAAAATGGATGCACATAAATAACTATGATAGCAGTAAGCTGTCCTATATAAAGCTGTTGTAAAATAGATTATGTCTGAGCAAATAATACAATTTCATTCATTAAAGTGACCATTCAAAACACAAAAAGAAACAAATTTAACTTACTGACACAAGAAATAAGATCATTAAACCTTTCCTTAGGAAAAATAGGATTCTCCAGCCCTCGGAAATAGAGCTTCAGTACTCCAGCAACTGAGTTAATATCATGGTTACTTTGGTCATCTGCCAAAGGATTTTCACCTACAAAAATAAATCAGATTAAATACTTACAGGCCTTAGATCTTGACAGCCTTTTTCTATTTAAGATTCTAAGATTATAAGGTTCCTATGTGGGCAAGTCCTAGACATACAATAGAGAATATAAATATAGAACAAAATCAGGAAATGATTACATATAAAGATCTTTTGTATACTGAAAGAGGTAATTTGCAATTAAAATCTCTGCATGTATTAAAAGGAGAAGGGAAAAATTATACTTGGTTTCAATATGAGCAACTACGTGCTAGATGGAAGGAAGATCAGAAAATTGGTATAGTGCAGAATGAGGAAAATTTGGTAAAGCAAATTAGAAATCAGTCTCAGGAGCATATAAAGAGGTTGTATAATGTGTTACTTGAAATACGATTCTGAAAGGGACTTGGTAAAGGACTGTATGATAAAGTGGGCACAAAATTTTCAGGAGCCAATATTATTGGAAACTTGGGAAAAAATTTGGGTTAGAAATGTTAAATTCACGCAGGCACAGAATTTAAGGGAAAATTTTTATAAAATGTTTTATAGATGGCATTTAGATCCTAAGAAACTATCGTTTATGTATCCAGATATGCAAGCAAAATGTTGGAGATGTAATTGTGATGACGCTACATATTTTCATATTTGGTGGACTTGTAAGGATATTAAGGCCTTTTGGATAAAAATTTAGTGGATTTTACAAAATGTTCTGAAAAAGAAGATAAACTTCCTGCCGCAATTTTTTCTGCTGGGAATTATTACGGACTGTACAGTAATTGAGACTAAATTGATTTTAAATCTAATAACAGCGGCAAGATTACTGATAGGACAGTATTGGAAGAAAAAAGAGGTACCTACAATAGAAGAATGGATATTGAAAGTTGCCAATTTGGCTGAGATGGCAAAAATCTCAGCCTTTTTGAAAGACAATACGCAAGAAAGATACTTAAAGGAATGGACAAAATTTATTTTATTTATTTATTTATTGATCATATTTATATACCGCCCTATCTCCCGAAGGACTCAGGGCGGTTTACAGGCACTTAAAAAACACATAAATACAATATAAAAAACAATTAAAAAACTTATTCTAAAAGCCCAATAATTAAAAAATATAAAAAATAAAACCCAATTAAAAACCCATAAATTTAAAATCTAGCTCAGTCCTGCGCAATTAAATAAGTATGTTTTAAGCTCACAAGGAAGGTCCGAAGGTCCGGAAGCTGACGGAGTCCGGGGGGTAGTTCGTTCCAGAGGGTGGGAGCCCCCACAGAGAAGGCCCTTCCCCTGGGCGTCGCCAGACGACATTGCCTCGCTGACGGCACCCTGAGGAGTCCCTCTCTATGAGAGCGCACGGGTCGGTGAGAGGTATTCGGTAGCAGTAGGCGGTCCCGTAAATAACCCGGCCCTATGCCATGGAGCGCTTTAAAGATGGTCACCAAAACCTTGAAGCGCACCCGGAAGGCCACAGGTAGCCAGTGCAGTCTGCGCAGGATAGGTGTTATGCGGGAGCCACGAGGGGCTCCGTCTATCACCCGCGCAGCCGCATTCTGGACTAACTGTAGCCTCCGGATGCCCTTCAAGGGGAGCCCCATGTAGAGAGCATTGCAGTAATCCAGGCGAGACGTCACGAGTGCGTGAGTGACCGTGCACAGGGCATCCCGGTCCAGAAAGGGGCGCAACTGGCGCACCAGGCGAACCTGGTAGAACGCTCTCCTGGAGACGGCCGTCAAATGATCTTCTAAGGACAGCCGTTCATCCAGGAGGGCGCTAAGTTGCGCACCTCTCCACCGGGGCCAATGCCCCGCCACCGATGGCCAGCCGTGGATTTAGCTGACTGTACCGGGATGCCGGCATCCACAGCCACTCTGTCTTGGAGGGATTGAGCTTGAGCCTGTTTCTCCCCATCCAGACCCGTACGGCCTCCAGACACCGGGACAGCACTTCGATAGCCGTTGGGGTGGTCCGGTGTAGAAAAGTACAGCTGGGTGTCATCCGCATACAGCTGGTACTTCACACGAAACCACTGATGATCTCACCCAGCGGCTTCATGTAGATGTTAAACAGAAGGCGAGGATCGACCCCGCGGCACCCACAAGTGAGGCGCCTCGGGCCGACCTCTGCCCCTGTCAACACCAACTGCGACCGGTCGGAGAGATAGGAGGAGAACCACCGATGAGCGGTGCCTCCACTCCCAATCCCTCCAACCGCGCAGCAGGATACCATGGTCGATGGTATCGAAAGCCGCTGAGAGGTCTAATAGGACCAGGGCAGAGGAACAACCCCTATCCCTGGCCCTCCAGAGATCATCCACCAACGCGACCAAAGCCGTCTCCGTGCTGTAACCGGGCCGGAAACCGGACTGGAACGGGTCTAGATAGACAGTTTCATCCAGGTGTAAGGGAAACTGATATGCCACCATACTCTCTACAACCTTCGCTGCGAAGCGAAGGTTGGAGACCGGACGATAATTACCTAAAACAGCTGGGTCCAGGGAAGGCTTCTTAAGGAGGGGTCTCACCACCGCCTCTTTCAAGGCGGCCGGAAAGACACCCTCCACCAAAGAAGCGGTCGTAATCGCCTGGAGCCAGCCTCGTGTCACCTCCTGAGTGGCCAGCACCAGCCAGGAGGGGCACGGGTCCAGTAAACACGTGGTGGCATTCAGTCTACCCAACAACCTGTCCATGTCCTCGGGAGCTACAGGGTCAAACTCATCCCAAACAATGTCACCAAGACCACTCTCGAGCGTCTCACCTGAGTCACCGCAATTTTGGTCCAACCCGTCCCGAAGCTGAACGATTTTATCGTATAGATAACCGTTAAACTCCTCAGCACGTCCCTGCAGCGGGTCATCCCGCTCCCCCTGGTGAAGGAGGGAACGAGTCACCCGAAACAGGGCGGCTGGGCGGTTATCTGCCGACGCAATGAGGGAGGAGGCGTAGCAACGCCTCGCTTCCTCAATGCCACTAGGTAAGTCCTAGTATAGGACTTCACTAGTGTCCGATCAGCCTCTGAACGGCTGGACCTCCAAGAGCTCTCTAGGCGTCTTCTCCGGCGCTTCATCCCTCTCAGCTCCTCGGAGAACCAAGGAGCCGGTTGGGACCTGCGCCGGGTCAGAGGCCGCAGAGGCACGACACGATCTAAGGCCCCCGTCGCGGCCCGTTCCCAGGCCGCAACAAGTTCCTCAGACGTGCCGTGAGCCAGACCCTCAGGAAATGGCCCAAGCTCCGTCCGGAACCTCTCCGGGTCCATCAGGCGCCTGGGACGGAACCAACGTATCGGCTCCGTCTCCCTGCGGTGTTGGATGGCGGTCAGAAAGTCTAGGCGAAGGAGAGAGTGATCTGACCATGACAAAGGTTCAGTGACTATTTCCTTTAAGTCCAGATCTCTCAACCACTGACCAGAGACAAAAATCAGATCGAGTGTACCACCCCCGATGTGGGTAGGGCCATCAACTACTTGAGTCAGGTCTAGGGCCGTCATGGAAGCCGTGAACTCCCGAGCTGCTGTCGATGACGAGCCGGAAGATGGCAAGTTAAAGTCCCCCATGACTAAAAGTCTGGGGGTCTCAACTGCCACCCCAGCAAGCACCTCCAGGAGCTCGGGCAGGGCAGCTGTCACGCAGCAAGGAGCCAGGTACGTGACCAGCAAGCCCATCTGACATCTATGGCCCCACTTCACAAAGAGGGATTCACACCCGGCAATCTGAGGTACAGTGGTCTCCCTCGGCTCCAGACTCTCTCTAATCACAACCGCCACCCCCCCACCCCTACCCTGGGCTCTCGGCTGATGGAATGCACGGAAACCTGGCGGGCACATCTGTACCAGGGGCACGCCCCCTTCCGCGCCCAACCAGGTCTCCGTAATGCCTATAAAGTCCGCGGCACCCCCCTGAATAAGATCGTAGATTAGGGGGGCCTTATTGGCCACGGACCGTGCATTACACAACATCAGCCGAAGGCCCAGGCTCTGAGGGTCTTGACCATCCGGGGAACGGGAAAAGTCTGGGGGCTCGGGGCGCGCGATCGCCTGCAAGCATCGAGCGCGCACCCCCTTAACACGATCCGAGCCCCCGCTTCCGCCAAATCTGCCCCTCCCCCATACCGTGCAAATAGCACCACCCTCTACAAGTGGAACCTGAACTCCCCCCGTAACCCTCGGACCTATTAACTCGCCGCCACGAGCATGCGCAGGAACTGATAACCCACCCGGCGGGTTTCCCCCAACACCCGCCCTACCCCTCCCACCCCTTAAAAATCCCTCCCAACCCTTAAAATCCCCATTAAAACTCCCCTTAAAAAATCTATTAAAACAATTAGTTAAAAATCCCCTAAGTCTCCTGGATTTAGCATGTCAACTATATATGGATTGACTATATTCAAAGTAGATATCAGACTAAGATTTATCAGACTGCCTTTGAATGATTAGGATGTATTATTTCTGATTGTTTTGGGGGAAGTTAGGAATTGATGAGAATTGTAGGAGTATTATTGAGTTGGGAGGGAAATTTTTTTAGCATATGTTTGTTTTATTTTTAACTATACCTTGTGTTTGTTCCGGGAAGTCGGGGGGGGAGGGGGGTTTGTGAAGGGAGGGGGGAAGAGGGGAGGGGGATGGGGGGAAAGGGGAAAAAAATTGTAAAACTTTTTCAATTAAAAAAAAAAAGATTCTGAGCTGTACTATATTGGTCATCCTGAAATTAGAATGAATGCAGCAAGAACTAAAATATTGCTCAAATATATATCTTCCCCATTTTTTTTAAATTTACATTTATATCCCGCCCTTCTCCGAAGACTCAGGGCGGCTTACAGTGTGTAAGGCAATAGTCTCATTCTATTTGTATATTTACAAAGTCAACTTATTGCCCCCCCAACAATCTGGGTCCTCATTTTACCTACCTTATAAAGGATGGAAGGCTGAGTCAACCTTGGGCCTGGTGGGATTCGAGCCTGCAGTAATTGCAGGCTGCTGTGTTTTAATAACAGGCTATCTTACAGCCTGAGCCACCACGGCCCCTTCATTGGGATATGAACTTTGATTTCATTCTTTCTAATTATAATACAATATAAAGTATATTTTGTTTTGATTATTTTTAAAACCTACTTTAACCTTATGTTAAGTACTGGAGTTACCATGGGAAAGTTGGGTAGTGATATTAATTGATTGAGTAAATAAATAAGTGCATAGCAGTATGTCAGAGGGGATAAAAATGCTATATTGTTGATGCAAGGCTAAATTCATTTGATTCAGTCATCCTTAATGTGAGCATGATCCAGATATGTAGATATCAGAATTCACAAAATTTTCCTCAAATGCTAAAGAACTCTAGGAGGTAAAGTCTTCATATCTGGAAGGCATTCAAGACAGGAAAGTCTGACTTGGGTAAATGAATTTAATTAGGCTGAACAGAATTCCAGTATTCCTGAGAAACTGAAGACTGCATTGATTAAATATATTGGTTTTCACAACTATTTTCATTCAAGTTACATACCATACAAATACTGACATATTCAAGCTCACATTTTCTTTGAGGTGAAAAAAGTAATTAAAAAGATTTTTAGAAAAATATGTTCTGCATTCTGTTGTGCTTATAAAGAATAGATTCTAAAGCTAAGCTCTCATAGAAAAGATGATGTTATCAAGGACTGTGGAATACGTTTTAAAAGAATGCTGGTACAAGATTGAATTATGTAGTTTTAACAATGTCCATTTAGTAAATTCATTTATTAAGTGACTAATTTAAACAAAACTTTAAAACTTGACTGGTAATAATAAGTAATTAGCAATAAGTAATAAGCAAATTCGTTCATTAAATAACCTAGAAAAATACTGTATTTTTTGGGGGGTAGGTTTCCACTCACCATTATAACAAAATTTAAGCATATAGAAAAAACTTTGCAGGTTTAGATTAGTCTAGTCTAGCAATTTATTATTTCTCCCCACAATGATCAATACAGTGTTTGAAAAAACCCAACAGGAAGACATGTCAAAGACAACAACCTATATTCAGAAACCGTTTTAAAATGATAAAGATGCAGTTGGCTAGCTATATGCAGTATTATTTCATTCCCCATTAATTGGAGAATAATGGAGTATAATGGAGTATATTTCCCCCCAAAAAGGTGACTGAATTTAGGACAATTTCACTATAAATAAAGTGGGGGCCTCTGGTGGCGCGCCCAAGGTTGACTCAGCCTTCCATCCTTTATAAGGTAGGTAAAATGAGGACCCAGATTGTTGGGGGGCAATAAGTTGACTTTGTATATAGTATACAAATGGATGAAGACTATTGCCTGACATAGTGTAAGCCGCCCTGAGTCTTCGGAGAAGGGCGGGATATAAATCCAAAAAAAAAAAAAAAAGTGATAAACACAGAAAAAAATCCTGTACGATGTCCAGTTTCCCAGTCTTCTCCATCTAAGATTTCCAATTCCAGCTGAAATCCATCATGAGATTTTAGTCTTTTTAAATAATTGTGTATATAATTTTAATGTATAATCCATACATATATCTGAAAGAATTTTCTAAACTTTTTTCCACCTCCCCCCCCCAAAAAAAAATAAGAAAAAAGAGGAGGATGAGAAAATAAACAGAAAAATGGAACACAACTGGATAGCACTGAGGTAGCTGGGGGAAGAAGTAACTGCAGAGAAGGAAGAACCTGCCTATTTAAAAATTACAAAAAGAGTTAAATTCAGGAGCTACCTCTGGGCTGAATAATGTGGATGGTCACAATATGACAGAAGAGCTACATTAAACTCTTTGCTGTCATTTAGAGCCTTCAAAGTTCAAAGATAGTAGCCTTATCTCCAAAGCCAATATCCAAAGCTATCTAAGTTTTTAATGATCAATTGTGCTAATTTCTTTGTTCTTCTATTCTTCTCAGTGAATAAAAGTTCTCTCCCTTTCATAATAATAATTTAGGAAAAGATTTTTTATGGTATAGTACATGAACAGAAAAATGATAAATCACCTCTTTCGAATGAATTTTTAATATCATTAACCTCCACCTGAGAGCCCGACACCCTGAAAATGCCCTGGTGTTGAAGTCCTGAAAAATAATAACAGAGAAATATATAAAATTCAACATAATGTTTCAAATGAGGGAAAATACTAGCATCTTAGTCCTTTATTATCACATTTGTATAGGGCCGGAATAGCTCAGGCTGTAAGGAGCCTGTTATTAGGACACAGTAGCCTGCAATTACTGCAGGTTCAAGCCCGGCCCAAGGTTGACTCAGCCTTCCATCCTTTATAAGGTAGGTAAAATGAGGACCCAGATTGTTGGGGGGGCAATAAGTTGACTTTGTAAATATAAAAATAGAACGAGACTATTGCCTTATACACTGTAAGCCGCCCTGAGCCTTCAGAGAAGGGTGGGATATAAATGTTAAATATATATATACATACATATATATATATATATATATATATATATATATATATATATATATATATATATATATATATATATATATATATATATATATATATAACTTTCCACCAAGACTCAAGTAGCTTACTGCATTTTCAAATGCAATGCTAACTGCTTCCAAAGAACAGAATTCCTTTTCTTGCTTGATTCCGGCTCTTCCTTCCTTTGCTCCATGGCTTCATACCTTCCAATTAATCCTTTCTTATTGCTGTCTGAATTAATATTCTGCCCTTTCTCTTTTTGTTTTATTCCCCACCAAGCCCTTCCCTTTTAAAGTTTTCAACAAGTTTTCATTCAAGATTAAAGTTTCATTATACTTCCTAACTGTAATTGGAAAAGGATTATAACATGCCAGAAAAAAGCATCATGATTATTAAGCACAATAGTTTTCAAAATTAAATTAAGTATTTAGTTAACCGCCCTGAGTCCTTCGGGAGAAGGGCTGTATACAAATGCAATTAATAAATATAAATAAATAAATAAATATTTTAGAACTCACCATATAAATTGATAAATCGGATACAGCTTTCTACAATGAGGGGGATTATTTGTCCTGAGTCCTGGTGAGGGGAAAAAATAATCCATATAGTTTGCAAATTGTATGAGATAAATAGCACTTAATTATCATTAGGATACAGTGGCATCCTTATAGTATCAGACATATAATAGAATAGAATAGAATAGAATTTTTTTATTGGCCAAGTGTGATTGGACACACAAGGAATTTGTCTTGGTGCATATGCTCTCAGTGTACATAAAAGAAAAGATACCTTCATCAAGGTACAACATACAAGGTACAACAAGGTACAACATAATACACCCAAATCTCACTAGAATGATATCTGTACCAATTGTGCTTCTTGAATATTTAACTTTTTCATAAAACAAGCTCTTGAGCTAATCGTGTTTTTCAGTTTGGCCAGGAAGCAAACACTAATGTCCAGTGTCCATAACCAGTGCTGTATATTTCTACTGATGGTAGCTAGCAAGCCCCATTTAAGAAGACTGGTAGATGTAATAATGGAAGGCACATTGAAAGTAATAAATCTTGCCTGCTAGAGTGTTGCTGTTATTGACTTTAATAAATCTTAGCTTATTTATTTAAAAGCTAGGCAATTTTACATTCTTCTTCTTCTGTTCCTTTTTTGATTTGTTTAAAGCATTTTATTATTTGAGGGATTCCTCAAACACAATTTCCTGTTACAACAGAACTGATAAAATGTTATTTATTTATTTTATTTATATTTTGAATAAAAAAGTAATGAATTATACTATACAAGAAAAAAGATGATACAAACTTAGAGGCACAGTGCACAGAAGTTTATTAAACTAATACCCTTACACCTAAACTGCTTCTATAGATTATATGATAAATCTGGCTATTTATGTTTCCCCAAACTACCCTGTTTCCCCAAAAATGAGACCTATCCTGAAAATAAGCCCTAGTATGTTTTTTCCATGTGCGCATAACATAAGCCCTATGCCCAAAATAAGCCCTACTTAAGAGCATGCATAACCGGCCAGCTGTCCATTCCACCTGGTTGCTTGGGGTGCCACAGCCATGAGGCAAAGCAGGGTGGTGGGGGAGCTGCCCCATGTGCCCTGCTCCAGCTTACCTCAGGGACCCTGCAGCCAGGCCATCCACACCCTACTTGCCTTGTAGAGGCAGCACTGACAGCCATGTGCAGCAGGAGCTCACATGGCTGCTGGCCCACTTCTTCTGCTTGCAGCCAAAATGGAGGCGGCGGCTGAGCAGTGTGTTGGTACTGCAGCCGCGAGGTGAGACAGGTGTCAGGGCAGGGTGGCCTGGCTACGGGGGCTCTGAGGTAAGCTTGAGTGGGGCACTGGGGGCACTTCCACCCGACTCATAGTGGCAGCACTCGCATGCTGCGTGGCCTCCTACCCCACCACAAGCAAGCAGAAGAAGTGGGCCTCCTGTACATGGAAATAAGACACTCCCTGAAAATAAGCCCTAGTGCTTATTTTGGGGCCCAAAAGAAAATAAGACCAAGTCTTATTTTGGGGAAAACATGGGCAGTTGTAACTAGCCCAGAATTGTGGGTTGAGGGACCAATGCCCCACTTTCTTCCTTTGTCTGGCCATCAAATTGTTCAAGAGGAAATGCCTAATCCGCAAAATGCAATGGAAAGCTTGTGCAAATATATAAACTATGTTGGTTGTTTACCAGCTAATATGTGCACAGAATGCAAACCAGATGGAAAGGGTACTGTTGGCACAAGGAATGTAAAGATTAAAATGACTAAATTATTAATATACTTCTACAGCTCAGTGAAAATCTTGGTTTTTCTATTAACCTACTTCAGTGCCCATCATTCTACAGATATTTGACCAGTTACAACATGAATAGAATACAAATACAAATAAATTTCCAGGGTTACAATGTAATGCAATAGTCTGAAATAACCCTTCACCATCTCATCACAAGTGAGAGTGAGAAGAGTCAAGGGTAGGACAAGATGCTTCCCAACTGCACTTCCCATTTTGTGGAACCACCACTTGGTATGCCCTGATTAGGTCCTCAGAAGTTGTCTGAAATACAAAGCTCTTGCAGACGGCTTTTAAAAATTAACATGAAAGCACTGTTGGAATTCCTAATTTTTACTAGAATATCATGAACCTTTTCTCCAAAGAATGATAGCTCCAGTTTATTACACTCTTAATACAAAGGCACTCCTGTTTCCATGATGACTCTGAAGGAATCCTGCAGTCAAGCATCAGATGCTACTGGGAAAGCAATAGTTCTTTTTCTTTTCTGCCTGATAGTTTTGTCACTTAATATTCAAGAGCATTCTTGAATTTGAATGAGACCAGAATGATACTAATTTCTCTGTATTACAAATCCAAATTCCTGTTATTATGATAGGTGGGCAGGGACATTTTTTCCAAAAGTAGGAATTTACCAGCATGCAGAAGAATTCTTTATAAATCATGGCTGAATCACCAGTAAAACTGACAAGTTATAAGCTTCACTTCCAAACAGTACTTTATTGTTCTCATAGGAATGAAAGTGAACTATTCATTTTCTATGGAAAAAAAGTATAAAGGAGTGTATTTATTGACATTATTTCAGTAAGAACTAAATATTTTATATACGACAAATACTTTTCCTCTTTATGGTTCTCTTATTCTTTCCTATAATATTCAATGGGAACAAGTAAAAAACTAAATCAACAACTGTCATGTTGGATTCTGAATATATTATGTCAACATGGGATAGAATTATCACAGCTTTTTGTATCATATGTTTTTTGGTTTCGTTTATTTCTTTTAAATGGATCATTTCTATTGGTCCTTTAAAGCACTCAGCAAGATAGTTAATAAAATGAAACAAAAAAGGAATGTACACATAGCTAATCACTGAATTGACTCAAAATCAGATTATCATTGTCCAATAATGTTTTCATAATGTACAATAATGTAATTGTCCTCTCTCTGTCTCTTTCCCCCTCCCTCCCACATCAGTATTGTGTATATATTGTGTATATCAGTATTGTGTATATATGAATTTGTGTCAAGCCCCACAAATTTGGATAAAATAAAAAACCAAGAATCACACATAGTTTCAGTAAGATATCTTTAATATTAGTCTGGAATAAATACAGAAGATGATCAGACTCTCATTTATAGTGAGTTAATTAAGATGAAATCTCTTTGAAGGATTAGAAATGATTCTTTCTAGTTTCTTTCTGCCTGGAGTAAATTGCTGTTTATCAGATAAAGTTGTCAATTGATTCACTTGTTATCTGTTTACTATTTTTTCTACTTTCTCTGCTATTCCTTTCCCAGCCTTCCCTCTCACACTCTATTTCTGTGATAGTGAACTTATAGCACGTGTGCCAGAGATGGCATGCAAGCCCTTTCTGCTGGCACACACGACGTTGCCCCAGGTCAGATCTCAGTGGTGTTTCTTTCATGAGCTTGTTTCCCTGCAAACGACAAAACAGAAGCTCACGAAAGAAAAAGATCTTATTTCTTGCACGCCCCGCCTCCCACCGGCCAGCTGGTCTTTAGGTGTCTGCTGCACATACACGTTCATGCATATGCGCATACATGCATCTTTCAGTTTGGACATGCGCACACACACAGTTTGGGCACTTGGTGTCTAAACTGGAAGTCTGTGCCAGAAACCGGAAGAGCAGCTGCCTTGGTGTGCATACAAGTGCTGGGAAGATGATCTGGTTTCTGGCGTGCACATGCACCTTGGCCACCTGGTCTTCCAGTTTCTGGTACACAAAGACCAACTGCCCCGGGGTGCATTCACACCCCAGAAACTGGAAGAGCAGCCGCCTGATGCGCACATGCGCATAGGGTGGTTGCTCTTCCATTTTTTGGTGCTCTTGCGCATATGAAGACCAGCTGGCCAGTGCACCGGAACCCAGAAGAACAACGGGCAATGGCTCGCATGCACAAAGAGATGGCTTTGCGTGCCACTTCCGGCACGCGTGCGATAGGTTCACCATCACTGTACTAGAGACCATGTATATCCAGGTTATCAACCTTAGTTTTAGAAACGCACTTGAAGCCTTCGTACTTTTCACTCTTTCACAAATCCAACCTACTTAGCAAAATTGTTGTCATGGGAATTAAACAAAGGAGATCTCCATGTAACCTGGCATAACCTCTTTGAGGAAAAGTGCAATGAAAATCTTTTAAACAAATAAATAAGTAATATGAAACTGACAAAATGCATCCAAGTGGTTTCCACTTGTGAAGCTTCTTTGGTCAGCAAAGTTGTTACTGAAATAGGAAGTTGAGCAATTTTAGATTTCTTTAACTTTTTTGTTCTGCTTGTAGGAAAGAATGGGAAATTACTGAAAAATCACCTCACTCTTATGTCAGGGAAAGAAGACTGCTGGATTAAAGAGCTGTCATCAATGGATAGAAATTGACTAGAAATAAGCCAAGCCCTGCTACATTTTTGGACCAGAAACAGAAATTAACGAAGAGTAAGAATTGTCTACTGGCTTGAATGTTTTCTGGCAATCAGTTTTATGTCAAAGTACTTTGTTCTAAAAACTTTTGTTTTTAACAGCCAATATCTGAACATGAAAGATTTTACTCTATTCTTCTATTACCCACTGCTACAGGAAAAGATAATGTGAGATATGGGGCTCTGTGGGAGTAGAGGGTTCTCCATTCCATTCCTAAAAAGAGAAACCAATTACTCCTCACGTGACCTGTTTGTGAATTTTGTAAAATACCCCATGGTTACATTCCAAAAAGAGTTTACAATTTCAGGGGAAGATCTATCCATCTTAAGAATGTAGCAGATACTCTTGATTAAGTTATCAAATTCTACAGGATTAACTTTAAGGAACATTTTATATAAAATGTTATACTTGTCACTATGTTTCCTGACAAATTTGTGGAAAGTATATTCATCCTTGAAAATATCTTGGCGCTGGTAATGAATGATGCTAAAAATACAGTTTTTAATTTTAATTTTTAAAAGCCACAGACAATCTAAATGCAAAGTAAGACTTTCATTTATTCTTCTGATACAATAAACACTTTATGTGATATTGTAAACTGCTTTCGTAGACAAAAAAGTCCCAGATAATAGGATTTTCAAGGTGAATATAGGTAGGATTGTTACATAAAAAGCCATAACAAATATGTCATTGCATGTATTCATATCTTGCAATGTAAGTGCTGTCTCTATATCTCTTGTTGAATAAAATGGACATTTTAAATATGAAGAATGATGAAGAATATTTGAGCCATTAAAATGAATTCAAATAGTTCCCAATAACTGGTAATTTTTAAAAATCAGACAAAATAATGTTAATCAGTTCATTAGCACTATACCTGATATCTGGTGTGTGAATTCCTTCGTCCTCGGCTGTAAAATGCAATTAGAAATAAAGTTCATAAAAACAGATGAAGAATGTAAATACAAAAGTCACAAAATATAGCTATTCATGAAGCTTAGAAAATAAAAACAACTACTGGGTTCTTAGAACCAGAGTAGCATAATAATGACTGGATGTAATCTTCCCTGTGAATTTAATCAGGACATTACAAGAACATATATATGGTATAAAACAATCTGCATAAAGCAAGATACTCTACATGCTATTGCTATTATTAAGCTAAACTTCTTTTGTAAAATTTGCTATAATTTTAAGTCTTACATCTTTTTTTCAAGTGTGATGCATCTTAAGGATACTGTTGTTTTGTGAATTGATATACCAAAATTACATATTTTTATATCATCACATGTAACTGTAATCCGCACAATTCTTTCCCAAAGATAAGATTAGGAGGCAGTAGTAAGTTATGTGTAGTCGCCTAACCAAAAGACCTTACATTGTTATGTGCTGTTTCTGCTCCTGCTATTTCCAAGTCACTACTTAACATATCAATACTAGGGAAGAGCACTGGGCCACCCAAAAGATGGACACTTCCACCAAATATCCATATGCAATTTATTCACCTCCTAGACCTTCTCTTTGTAGACCTTCTCTTCAATGAATCCTGAAGTTATACCCTATATATTCACTACATGTAAAACAAACAATGAACTTTGATCAGGAGGCTGATTTCCTTCCTTAGAAAGACAAAGAAATATGTCACTGATGCACTGATGTAGACACAAAAGAAATCAATGTATGTACCGACCACAGAGGTTAGAATTCTGATAGTAATAGCACTTAGACTTTTATAACACTTCATAGTGTTTTATAGCCCTCTCTAAACAATTTACAGTGTTAGCATATTAACCCCAACAGTTTGGATTCTTATTTTACCGATCTCAGAAGGATTGAAAGCTAAGTCAACCTTGAGCCTGTGAGAATCGAACTGCTGGCAATCAGCAGAATTAGCTTGCAATACTGCATTCTAACCACTGCACCACCACAGCTCTGATACTGGTGACAAATAACTACCATCTGTGTATGCATAAGCAGGCCATTAAAATGGTATTTTTAAGAAGGGCCCACACCTTTTCTTTCCAGGGGAAGGCGTTGAGACCCATTGGGAAATTATTGGAAATGTGATTATAATCTGGAGGGTTTAATGTCCTATTCCTAAAGTTTCTTCCTTTTTTTAAAAAAAAGGAGATATTAAGCCTTTCTGAAACACAATACTCCTATTTTATAGCTTTCCATAAAATAAACTATGAGAGTATATTTAACAACTTACCTTGTAGTCATATATTCTGCCCTATGACCTAAAGGATAAGAGAAATATAATCTGAAAACCAACGGAACCACAAGTATATTTCTTGTATAACTGTACAACACATATGCTAATCAGATTTTAAATCCTCAATTATTTATAATAACTGTTCATATTTATTTCACAAGACTTATGCTTACATGCAAGAAAAATAGTTTCCTACTTCAGAGTTTTAAAATGTTCAGAAATAAACATTGTTTTTTATGCAAGTAAAGAATATTTATGCTATTAAGTTAAGCAAAACAAAATTTGAACCAGTGGTGCCAGTCTGTGCATGCATACATATTGAATTATTCACAAAAAGAGAAAAGCTTGCCAGTATGCATTGGGGAATGAACGCATTGCCAACTTTTGTAAGTTAAAAATAATTTAGGATGTAGCTATACTTAGGAAAGTAAATATTTAATGATGCCACAAAAAAAGATATATGACTTTGGGGTAAGTAATATAAATATCTGGTACATATGAGCCCAATAAAGTTCTATATATCCTTCATACATTTCAATTATGTATAACTTAGCAACTCTGCAAAAGTCCCTCTGAAATAATTTGTTGTACACAAACTGTCAGAGATGGATAATTTGTAGAAATTAAGACCAAAAAAAAAAAAAGAATAAATTTCCACTACAGTAGTTTACCAAATAAAAAAATCAGGGGTCCAAATTGTATTCAATAAACTTAATTATGGTAATTTGATGGAGAAAGAATTCATTTTTGCAAACAGACCATATACATTAATATGGTAACTTGATTTAGTTATAGTTAACCTGAAATTTAATTATTCTATTATTTAGCACTACTTACTTATTCCTATAATGATTTCTAGTTCCTGTAACAACTATGACTCCTAGTTCCTAAAACAGCACTGATTGCTGTTTTTCATAAATGATTACTTAGATTTTGTTTCACAACACAATTTCCATAAAGTTAATTCTGGTTGTCCAAAAGGGGGAAAAAAGAAATACAATCATATATTTAATCATATTTTAAGACCAGTGAGCTGGTCTTATAAGCAGCAATTTATTTTTTTTAAAAATTCATATAAGCTGATCTTAAAACTGTAAAATAGCAGGTATTCCTGTACAAAGATCATGACATATCAGCAGACAATACAGTTAAATATTAAATTTTGTGGGTAATAAAATGTTTCTTTTAAACTTGATTTTTGCATATCTGGAACAGCATGATTATAAATCCCATTTAAAATATGAAAAAGATTTTCTGTGATTCATGACAATGCATGAAATCCCATGTTAGAAGAATTACTCTGCTGGAGCACATTTGGAATGAAAGACGTGCTTTCTCAGTAATATAATGAACAAAGTGGCAGCTCCATGCTTTCGCCCAGAAAGTTTATAATGAATTCTACTCATTATGAGGCACTGTTTGAGCCTTCAGGGATGTAGTTAATAAATACTACAGCAGAAGATGCAAAGTAATGTTGTTAAGAGACAAATATCTTGACTCTTAGGAATTACAATATAAATCAATTCGCACAGTAAATTGGACACTAAATGGTCTTGCACAGTGGGATGGCTAATTCTGCCAAAGTTTCTTCTTTTCTATCTCATACTGCCTATTAGAGGTTTAATGCCTTTACTGCAATAATTATTAATTGCTTTATTAAAAGGAAGAAAGGAAAATGTAATGATTCAATAAATAAAAAAACAAGATTAGTTTTATTTTGTCTTTGTGGTTTGGGATGTTTTCCCTTTAGCAAAGTATATACTGATTAATTGGCTATGATATGAGACACCATTTGCAAGCAGTATTCAATAATAATATGACTTTTGGTTTACATCCCCTTGGTTTAGCATGATCTCTTATCAAACAGCAAGCATAGTTTACAAATTATAAAACATGAGCTTGTGCATTACGCTAAACCCCCAAACAAGCAGAAATTATTATTTAAATATATTGCAATAGTGAAAAAAAATAGTGAATTGTTGGATTATTGGTGTTCTCTGAGTTTGCTATTGGTATCTAATAAGAAAGATCTATGCAGCAGAAACCTACATTACCTATCATAACTAACCAAATCCTAATTTCAATATATGTCTTTAAAGTATTTTGAATCATTTACCTTCTCCAAGTGTTCGCTGCAGTGAATCATGTTTTGCCTGAAGCTTTGTAATAAGATTGCTTCCTTCCAGGTACTCTCTGAATTTCTGTAGAGACATAGACCTGTATTTCTTATCTGAATATTTGTAATCAAAATTAGTGGGATTTCAAGGAAGAAAACAACTACAATTAGGTCATATTACACAGTATGTAAAACATCAGACATACCATGAAATAGAACTGTTCAGTTTCCTGCTGGTTAGCTCTTCTTTTAGCTATGCTAGGCTTGCTCAGGTAGGTCTCAGAAACTGTTGACTTCACAGACTCAGTCGAACGACTGTGCTGGAAGCATTCAGAAACATCATAGTCTTCAATGGAGACCATGTCTTGTATTGTCTGTGAAGTAGCTTCTGTCGTCTTTTTAACCTGTGGTTAACAAGTACATTTTATCAAACAGAAAGGCACATCAAAATGTATTTCAGAATGAAAATGGAAAAGGGTTGAAGGAAATCAATCCTCTGATAAATCATCTCTGATTGAACTATGGGATGTGAACATAATACGAAGTTTCACTACATTCTATATATAAATTCTTCTTTTGAATCATCAAAACAAAAACAAAATAAATTAATAAATCAAATTATAGTCTTCAGTTTGTTTATTTCAGTTTATTTCAGAAATATACTGTATTATACTGTAAAAAAAACTCAGAAGCCATTGTCTTTCAGAGTTCTTTACTAGCATAAGGAAACTGGCATGAGTGAAATTCCAAAACTGAACTTCCGGATTCTTTTCCCAGTTATACAAACCCCAAGAGTCCCACCCCCCTAACCCCTTTGCTGGTCACATGGTCCCACGTTCTCCCAGTTCATTCAAATATCTTCCCGCCACTCCTCCTGCAGATGTGAACACTATCCGACCTTGACCGCTTGAAGAATGTTACCATACCCCTCAACCCCCCTTCTTCCCCTCAGGGGAAAATGTGGCAGCATCTGGAACCCTAAGGCCTAGTATGGTTTCCAGGCCTGATATTGGTATTTCTTGTGAGAATTAAATTCTTTTCAGAGACTACACTGCAATATCACACAGCATTATGAGGGGTCCTTGGTGCTCTCTAAGCTTGCTTGTTTTCTTGCAGATGTTTCATTACCCTAACTAGGTAACTTCATCAATGCTAGTAAGGAGTGCTGTTTGCTGTCAGTTTATTATCTGGTGACTTGCCTCTCTGTGTGGGTGGGGGCAGTCTTAAGAGATTCTTTGATTGGGCTGTTTACTGATGGCTTTTTGGCAGTTTCTTGATTGGGGTATTGCTTACTTGGTTGTTGGTCTGAAGTTGACTTTGAAGTTAATCTATGTTGATCTGAGTGCTGATTACTGGCAGAGAGGAGAACAGCCCAACCAAAGAATCTCTAAGACTGCCCCTACCCACACAGACAGGCAAGTCACCAGAATATAAACTGAAAGCAAAAAGCATCCCTTACTAGCACTGGTGAAGTTACTTAGTTAGGGTAATGAAACATCTGCAAGAAAACAAGCTCAGAGAGCACCAAGGACCACTCATTTCAACCCTGAGCTACACATATTCTCCTTTATTGGTACAGCATTGTTTCTATTCATAGCACATATGAAAGTGTGGGATAAATAGGGAGTACTTTCAAAAGCATCAAGAAAGAGTGGATTATTTCCTGAGAGCAACTCATTAAGCACCACACTTTTACAGTATAGTGCTGAGATTCAGAGACTTAAGATGTTTCTACTGATGTTCTTTCTCCTTGCCGAACAGTTTTTCTTCCTACCCATAGACTGTAAAATGTTCCATTTTGCTCAGTTCTGTAGAAACATTTTTTAATTATAAAATAATTTGAAAAGGGAGCTCTGTAGATAAGCATTCAGCCTCATTAATGGCAGTTGGCAAATGGAGACCATACTTACAGTATGTCCTCTATGTTATCCCATTCTCCTAAAACAATTAAAATAGGTGAGAAAAGTTTACTTTGCATGATGAAGCTGTATTCACTTCAGAATGGTCCATATGATTTCTATACAGAAAATCACTACTGAAGAGGAATGCAATTTTTAAAAAATCTATAATAATAAAGATTTGCAAAAAAAATTGGAGTCAAATTGTGTGATTCCAACTTAGCAAGTGTATCATTTATATCACTAATAACACAAGTGTTATAGAACTGGAAAAAAGAAGAATTGTCCCAAAGTCTATTATTTTCTTGCTTTGTATTTATTTTTAGTTTGTAAACCCTTGGGACGTGGACTTGCCATTTCATTCTTTATAAACTAAAATGTTTTTCCTAAATTGCAGACAACTTTATAAACCAATTTGATAAACAGAATTTTTCTAGTAAAGGTATGAAAAGTTTATTACAAAGAAATTAATATGGTTGCAAAACATGGAATGAATCTTATACGTATAAGGCACAAAACAGAAAAATATGCTACCCATATTACAAATCTTACCTCTTCATTTTCAATTTTCAATGTTGTTAGTCGAGACTGAAGTTGCTGATATCGAAGCACGAGTTCTCCTTGAACTGGCTGTTGGGCACTAACTTGAGAAACCTGAAAAAAGCAGGAAAAACTGAGAAATGATGTGAAAAGAGAAGAAAAGAGAAGGAAAAAAGTGTACAGTTGTAATGGGCTCCTACAATTGTTATGGTGGTGCAGTGGTTAGAATGCAGTATTGCAAGCTAATTCTGCTGACTGCCAGCAGTTCGATTCTCACAGGCGTAAGGTTGACTTAGCATTCCATCCTTCTAAGGTCAGTAAAATGAGGATCCAGACTGTTGGGGTTAATATGATAACTTTATATGTTTTTTAAATTGATATTTTAACTTTGTATATTTTATTGTTTTTATCTTTGGCTGTACACCGCCCTGAGTCCTTCGGGAGAAGGGCGGTATAAAAATTTAAATAAATAAATAAATAAATAAATAACTCTGTAAACTGCTTAGAGAGGCCTGTAAAGCACTATGAAGTGGTATATAAGTCTAAGTGCTATTGTTATGGCTACTTTGCATAATGGATCAAAAATTAATCATCAAGACACAGAATAAAATATATGATGCTAATAATTTTCATTTAATTTAAAGTCTATAAGAATTTACATTAAATGAATATTCTTGGATATTCATTATGTGAATAATTAGATATGCACACATGTCATTATGAATATGAGAACATGAAAACTGCTGTAGGTGCTTACATATGAAACACTAAGAAAAAACCTATGGTGCTGATCCCCATGGATGTCTGGGTGTTCTCAAACTGGTATTAATTATACAGTAGCCACAAACACCAAAACTGAAACAGGTGGGCTGACTGAACTGCCAGAAGTTTGATTCTCAGAACTGCTTGAAACGTGGCAACCCACTGTAACGTATGGCCTTCCCAACGGCTATTCTATGTCTGACTTAGAAATGATCAAAGATAAATTGAGGCAATTGTTCATTCTAGAATGCAGCTTAAACAAATATAAAAAAATTCAGATTTTTAAATGATTAGTTTTGAATGACTGTGGAGCACTCTAAAGAAGTTTGAATAATATTGAAACATATAGAAGCAACTTTCACCTTCCTTTACTTATTGGTTCAAACTATAGTTGATTCTCATTATTCATAGTTCTACATGTGCAAATTTGCAACATTTATTTGCAATTCCAAATCAAGATTCTTGGTATTTTCACAGTCATGCAGACTGTTGAAAATTTTTAATCACCTAATGTGTGTGTTCTTAGCGGAGGTTTCAGTATTCACTAATTTAGTGTCTGAAATTGTTTTACAGAACTGAACTACCACAAAGAATGAGAAATCTTTGTATTTGACCAATTAACAAAAAGATTACCAATCTTGTGGTACAGTTGAATAGACAATAGTGAATGGCTGATGTGGCCTGTGATATGCATAGACTATCTAATAAATTAAGTTCTAGACAAAATGTTAATGAGCAGTGTTCTTGATATAATTTCCTTGGCCATATTGTAGTATCTCTAGAAACAATATTGGCTCTTAGGGTACCAACTCTTTCCTCAGATGAATAAAAGATAGAAACTAACAAAAAGGCATCACAATAAATATCTAGATGCAAACAAAAACATTGTTTAAATTTTATTCTTTCAGGAAATTTTAATTGCTCTAAATAACAAATTGAGATATTTGCGAGTTTATTGGCTGTAAGGGGAAGAAGGAATCTCAGTAAGTAAATCACCTCTTAGATTTTTTTCTGCTATTTTTCCAATTGTATTGAAAAAATTCAATATAATGGATAGGAGGGTAGGAAGGTTGACATAGAGGCATGGTACCATGTGAGAGATGGGATGGGGGAGGAATAAAGGTGACTTTTAAAGAGGGGAAGGTGAGAGGGAGGAGGCAAAAGAATACCATTGTTCTTCATAATATCAGGCAACTTTTCAATAGATTTTGTGGGGATAGAGCTTTCAATAATTTTCTGCATGTGAGATAATCTTAACTCCATACAGAAATTACATAAAGACATTCAAAAAGATATAAACAATGGAGGAACACTGTAAAATTATTTCTTTACGTGTTAAGAGATCTGGGAGATCCTATTAAAAGGAAAAGAATATTAGTTATGTCAAACCATTTAAACCTCATGTGGCTATGTTATGCATACAACAAATAGATTCAATGTTAGTACAACATGAGCATGATTTAAAAAATCAACTAAGCTTTATTTAGAAATTAATAATTTATTAGCAAATTATATTAGAACTGGATTAGATACCTGTTCCCCCAAAATAAGATATCTCCCTATAATAAGCCCAATCAGGCTTTTGAGTGCATGGCAATAAAGCCAAGCACTTATTTCAGGGTTCAAAAAAATATAAGACAGGGTCTTATTTTCGGGGAAACACAGTAGTATTTCAAACAAATTTGCTTCCAACAAGCAAAATCAATGGGAAAAGCTAGAGTCACTTAATGATTCATGATTCACTTAATAAATCTTAAAAAAGGTTGTAAAATCAGGTATAACTCACTTAACAACCACCTTGCTTAGCAACAGAAATTGTGATCCCAATTGTGTTCATTAAGATAATTTTGATCCTTAAATTGGATAAAGATTTTGGGTTTAGCATTTTGTAAGCCCATTTCCTTTCTCAGTAAAGATTGTAAGCTGTATAACATAATGGTTAGTTAATGGATTAAAAAGTGATTATAGATAGTCCTCAACTTATGACACAATTGAGCCCAAAATTTATGTTGCTAAGTGAGAAATTTTTAAAGTAAGTTTTGCCCCATTTTTCAATTTTTCTTGCCACATTTGTTAAGCGAATCACTGCAGTTGTTAAATTAGTAATATGGTTCTTAAGTGAATCTGGCACCCCTATTGACTTTGCTTGTCAGAAAGTCGCAAAAAGGGATCACATGACTTTGTGATGTGATCACTGCAACCGTCATAAATACGAGTCAGTTGTCAAGCATCTGAATGTAAATCACGTGACCATGGAGATGCTGCAGCAATCATAAGTGTGGAAAAATGGTCATAAATCACTTTTTTCAGTGCCTTTGTAACTTGGAACAGTCATTAAGCGACCTGTTGTAAATCAAGGACTACCTGTACATAAAAAAATTACTCATTCTAGCTCAATCTGGCTTTATTATAAACTGTTAACAAATCTTTATTAGCCATAAGTTCCTTAGATATACTTAAAGCCTTTGAAACTCTGGAAATACAATGTTTAAAACAAATATTAATTCAACTTAATTTTGGGGCTAGCTTTTGAAAAGCTAAGTTGAATCATAAGATGATTGAACATAGTTATGGACCAACTAAAGCCCTGATACTACTTAACAGTTATGATTCAGATCCTAGCATAATTTTAGCAAGATGGTCCTTTATCACCTTTATTATTCAAGTTAGCTACAGAAGTGTAGGAAATAGTACTTAGATCTAATAATCAGATTAACAGGATAAAAATGGAAGGTGAGACTTCTCTTTTAAATCTATTTGCAGATGATATGAACTTGACTTTCTCAAATGCATCTCATTCCCCTAGCTATATTAAGGAGTTAGAGGTATTTGCACAAGTGTCAGGAATATCAGTTAATTGTCATAAATCACATTTGATATTTTTTATATATTCTAAAAAGCTATAAAGGAAAATTTCAGATTTAGGAATTCCAATAGTATATTACTATTGCTAAAATATTAATAAAATATTTACAAATAATTATGTACCAACAAAGAAGATAAACAAATGAAAACCGGACTTTACAATATTTCAATCTTTTAGGGCAAACTGCAATGATAAATCCGAAAATTATTGCATGGCTTAATTTTTTTTATTTTATTGGTGAAAAAAAGAAAAGAAACTTTTGTTTTTATTGGCAAAACTGAGAGAAAATAAAAGGATTTTATGTAGACCTCAGAAATGGGGGCTGGCTGGGGCATTTCCAACTTTTTTAAAACATTATTATGCATCACCGTTAAGGCATAGGATTATTATTAAGAATGTACTTTGCTGGACGTGCTCTGCATGAGTGAGAGACGTCCACCAAAGTCCACAATCAACTGGATACCATCATATGGTTGGAGAAAAAGAGGAAGATCAAAGCAAACCTAGTGCCAAAGCAAACCTGGTGCCAAACATTTCAAGAAGATCTGAAAAACATTAATCTTAAATGGAAGAATGCAGAGACTGTAGCTGTAGAGACCAAAAGCTGTGAAGTAGCTTGTAGCTCAACGTGCTTAGCACAGGATGTGATAATATTTAGAACAAGCAAAAGGAACAATTTTAAAAATGTATAGGTTATCTCAGCAATCAGAAATAGGAGATCGACCAATATGGTTTAAAGGAAGCTTGGGATACTGATCTTGGTAATCCCATAAAGAAGACAAATTTGCAGAAGTTATGGAAACTGTGTGGATTCACTTCAGCTTCAATGCAAGAATTGTAGTAGAAGATTACATATCATTAATATTTGATTTCTGTTAGATAGGGTACATATATATCAAAATTATTCTTCCGTACGTTGGAGAGGTTGCCAAAAAAAGGAATAATTTTTTAATTTGTAGTGGAACGGGATAAAGTCATAATCTCTGGGCATAAAATATTTGGGGAAATAAGTACTATCACTAATGGAATGTTCCCCAGAGCTACGTTTACTGGACTTATTTACAAGACCAAACTATAAGGTTCAAAATAAAGAAATTTATTTATTTAATCTTAGCAACTAAAATAAAAATTGTGCAACTGTTACAAGCGATCTGTATGCTTCAACACATTGAAAGCTGCTGGTACTTTGTGAGGCTTTGCCAGAAGAAAGCTAGGCCAAGCGTGAGTAGAGTGATATGTGGTAGTCTGTGGGCACCCGAAAGACAGAGATGGGAGAAAATAGGCAGCTGAAGCACCCGTGGTCATAAGAGTGGACGGATTGTCAAGGCTCAAATTTTGATTGTGTGATTGTGAGGACAGTGCAACCACTACAGCTTTGGCGAACAATCATAATTCCATTTTTTCAGCACAGTTGTAAATTCAAACAGTTGCTGAATGGATGGTCATAAATCAAGGATTGCCTTTTGACAACATATGGTTTTAGAGATTTATTTGGAGTTATATAACAGGAAAATAAGGAAATGGACATGATGTATTCTTACTACTATAAAATAGAAGGCTTTACAAGGATGGAATAATAACCATTCTCTATAAATTATACACTGCTTGAAGAATTTACTTCTTCTTCCAAACTTGATAAATTTTCTACTATAGGAAGTCTTGAGTGTGAGACTATTTAAACATTTGGTCAACAATTACTGACCTCATCACCCATATGGGGCTGAAACTCAAATTTCATTGGAGGACAGAAGGCTGTAGGATACATTTCCATGAATCTCTGCTTGTCACTTCGGGGCTCCAGATTGTCAACAGCATTTTCAATGATGTCCAAGCCCTCGTGTCGTGAAGTTTCAAGGTTATATTCTGCAGAGAGATATGTTCTTAAGGCTCTGTTCAGGCTTGCATGGTATCCAAGATCGCAACACTAACAGAATATCCAAAAGAAGAAAATACATTTAGAAATAAAAATCAAATTTCAATGCAATAGCTTAAAGCAACAGCTACCATATTGACATATAATAAAACTTTGTAGCTTATTTAATAATCAATAGGCTGATGCCATTAAATATCTTAATTAAAAGATCTATATAATAATTACAATTATGGAATAATTATTGGATAAGGAAGATAAGGATAAGGAACTGTAATGGAAACTTACTAAAGCTATGCTTCTCACAGTACTTTCATGATAAATTATCATGATAAATTGTCATATTGATCTTAATAGATATCACTCTATCACTTGTATGCAGATAATGGTGAGATTTAAAGAAATGTCACTTAATCTAATATTATCACATTGACTGTCTAGGTATTTTGATATCTAATTGGCAGGCTTAGCAGACATAGGTTCAAAACATTACCATAAGATTTGTGCAGAGTTTGAAATTATATTTTACATATTTCAAGTAAAAGTTTAAACTATCAGAATGAATCTCTAAGTTACTTGGTGTATTTCAGTTGTCTTCTAAACACATTCATTAATTGGATCATTTTCTGAAAAGATTTCCTAGCTTTTGAAATAAGGACAATTTACATAATGCTATTTCAAATAAATATTAAGTATGTTTTAAGTGTACCTTTAAAATGTTAAGTGTTGATAGTCTGGCTCCCATACAAGAGCACATCTGATGGCAAAACCTAATTTATATTATATAACATTTGAAACATATTACTGCATCTTAAGCAGGGTGATAAAGTATTAATGAAATGTGAATATTTAGAAATAGGGAAATAAGTGTGGAAATCAGAGCAATCTGGAAGTTAGCAATAAACTTAAATCTTGGAATTTGAAAAGGATATGGAAGAGGCTATGCAAATGACTATTTACTTACTAATTTAAATGGATTTATCTATATCGCTCCATCTGTAATAAGTTAGCAATGTTAAAATTTACTTAAGAAATACTCATGATCAAGAAGTAAACAATACTTCTATCAAGGAACGTCAAACATGTTCACCAAAGCCCAACCAAAGAACCACCACAACCATTCCAACCAACACTGACAAGCCTCTAGAATATAAAATGAAAGCAAACCCCACTCTACTTGCACTGATGATGTTACCTACTTTGGTAATGAAACTGCAAGAAAACAACTATGTTCAGAGAGCACCAAAGACCCCTCATTTCAATCATGAGCTACAAATGTTCTCCTCTATGGCAGTATTTCATAATAAACATGTTTTTTACTCAGATGAGTAGCAATAGCAATAGCAGTTAAAACTTATATACTGCTTTGCAGTGCTTTACAGCCCTCTCTAAGTGGTTTTACAGAGTCAGCCTATTGCCTCCAACAATTTCCCAGCCCATTTTACCCACCTTGGAAGGATAAAATTTGATTAAATAAATAAATAAATAAATAAATAAATAAATAAATAAATAAATAAATAAATAAATAAAAGGCTGAGTCTGGTGAGATTTGAACTGTCAAATTGCAGACAGCTGGCAGTCAGCAGAAGTAGCTGCAGTACTGCACTGTAACTACTGCACCACCTTGGCTCATATGCTAATAGTAGTCACAGTATTTCGTCTGGGAACCTGCAGTTGAGTAGGAGTAGGCCTATACCATTGTATGTTTTCCATATATTTTCCTATACTTCAGTAGAAGAAAAGGTGACACTAAAAAAAACAATCCTTTTATAACTGTGTTTAACATAACACTAATCATACTATTTTAAAGGGAAAAAAAGCAGACCCAGAATTTGAAACATGATCCAGTAGCATAAGAATTTCAGAAATATCAACTACTTACATCAATCAGATCTGAAAGGTCATGAATATAATATTTGAAAACAGAGGCATTTGTTGCTTCAAGGGTTAGCAGATATTCATTTCTGGCTTTAATAGATTTCAGTTTGTTTTCAGAGTATTTTGCTTGACGCTGAGAATAGAAATAATGTAGTTATATATTAACACGTGCAAAATTATAAATTTATGACACTATTTTACAAAATAAAAAATGGCATACTCACTATGTGTAAACAATTACATTCCTTTCTTAAGAAATCTTACTGGAGGATTATTTGTTTTTATTGTTTGTTTTTATTGTTTTTATCCCTGGGATTTGACACACCCAGAGATTGGTCTAAGATGGGTTGATCTATTAGTTGATTGACATTGTTTTAACTTTCCTCTTGCTACAAAACTGCTATATGACACAGATCATGGAATGCTATAACAAACTGAACAGAGTTGTTTCCAAAATCAGAGAGACAATGTTTTCATTGATATGCAAAATGGCTGTGTGACTTGCCATATTCTGTAACTACAGAAAGCCATATTGACCAATGGGAGTCCTGATTTACTAGCCACAGCATCCAATATGAAGGAAAAATAAGGATTTCCTCCAACAGGAGAAAAAAAAACTTCGCAGGGATAAAATAGAGAGGGTAGCAAAGCCCATTACTCTGTTGATAACGTTTGTGGGTTTGTAAAAACACACTGGTACATTTAGTTTTAGATTTCAATTTCTAACATTGCTCTTACAAAAGGTTTTAGTTGCTTTAAGTGTAGAAATACAACCACAACCCTGAAGACACCAATAAAACATCAGCTTTCCCATCTCTACAGGAGAGGACCACTCATGTGAATATGACGCCATTTTATCTCCAGCCAAAATTACTCAATCTAACATAAAACTATGACCAAAGTGTAAATGAATTTTGGAATTACTATCATTTTGATTTCAAACAATTAAGGCAAACTGAACCTTACTTTTTCCTTCATTTTTTCAATTTTCTTCACTGAACTCCGTCTTTGGTGTCTTTCCTCCAATCGAATGTGAAAAACAGGATCTCCTGATCTTCCAATTTGTTTTTCTTCTTGCTTTTCAGCTTCTTTCAATTTACTTTCTGCACTGATGCTCTCAGAATGATACATATGGTATGTTTTCATAACCTGGGTCCAAGACAGTTAAAAGTTAAAGGTAAGATTAGAAAATGAATCAAACTGCATTATACACTATTTTAAATTATTACACTATCTGTTCTGGGGCTCAGGACAGGTTATAAGAGTGTCTGAGTTACATTGTAAAACCTATAATTGGAAAAAACTACATAATTTTAAAAAGTATATAATTGGAAGTGTTTTACTTGTTTAACTTAATTCTACAACACTGTACTTGCCTAAGGATTTATAGTTTTATATATATAATTATTTTCATAAAGCATTTTTAATTTCAGGAATTTTAGGAAGAGTAACATTAGCCATTAGGAAGGTAGGCTCTTAAAAGAAAGAAGTGTCAAGTATAAAATATGCAACCATGTATCAAAGGTATTTATTTATTGATTTAAAATGTTTATAATGACTCATTTGCCATGCAAATCTAGATACCTTACAATAAATACAACCTTACAATAAATACAACTTACAATTACAACTCCGTCGACTTCGACATGACCTGTGTTTAACACACAAAATCATCTATTGCAATATTCTTCCTGTAAATGACTACTTCAGCTTCAATCGCAATATTACAAGAGCAAAAAATAGATTCAAGCTTAATGTCAGCCGCTTCAAACTTGATTGCAGAAAATATGACTTCTGCAACAGAGTTGTTAATGCTTGGAACTCATTACCTGACTCCATAGTCTCTACTCAAAATCTCAAAATCTTCAATCAAAAACTGTCTACTATTGACCTCACC
The DNA here is from genome assembly GCF_028640845.1 of Ahaetulla prasina. Taxonomy (NCBI): domain Eukaryota; kingdom Metazoa; phylum Chordata; class Lepidosauria; order Squamata; family Colubridae; genus Ahaetulla; species Ahaetulla prasina. The sequence continues at coordinate 46,843,935 of NC_080545.1, read as the reverse complement.
CCATTCCTAAGAGGACTATAAGGGGCGTGCATAAGAGCACAAAAGTGCCTACCGTTCCTGTCCTATTGTTCCCTTCATTATATCAAATTAATATAGCTGATGCATATTCTTTACTTATATAGATATATTTTTTCTTCATGATATTTTTTTTTTACTTATGACAATGTTTGTGTATACTGTTGTGACAAAATGAAATAAAAAATATATATGCAAATTTGGTCATTTTCAGATGTTAATATCTATACAACCATGATTAATTATTTCTAGGTTCTTATTCCCATTCCAAAAAACACACTTTTAACTGTATGCTGTAAAAAGACTTATAACATCTGTTCTGTTTATTCCATATATACAATTACAGGTAGTCCTCAACTTACAACCACAATTGAGCCCCACCTTTATGTTGTTAAGTGAGAAATTTGTTGAGTTTTGCTCCATTTTATCACTTTTCTTGCTACATTTATTAAGCAAATCACTGCAGTTGTTAAATCAGTAACACAATTGCTACATAAATCTTGTTTCCTCATTGACTTTGCTTGTCAGAAGGTCACAAAGGGGGATCATATAACTCAGGACACTGCAACTGTCATAAACCCGACAGTTTTTATATTATGTTTTATGTTCATCCAAGCATCCAAATGGCATATTTCTTAACTGCTTGTTTCTTTATTGTTAATGGTTCACCCTAAAAGGAAGGAAATATTCACCCAACCTATTTACAGAATGCTAATGATATAATGCAATTTTCCCTAACTTGGTATCCCCTGGATTTGCTAGAATTTCAACTCTCAGAACTTCTAGTGAGGAATTCATCCTAAACGGCAGAAGCTATCCATCACTTATATTATAGCTCTGTGATAACAGTCTGGCAGTGATACTTTTGAAGAAGAATGTGTGGACTCTCAGATTCATGAAATTGTATCAATTTATTCCTGATTTTATTTATAAACAGAGTTTCCAAATGGAAGCCGCAATCCATATTACATTCATACTCAAATTCTGTAGAAATTCTCAGTCATGGTTGTCCCACAGGTGCTTTTTCAGGAGGCAACTGGACTTGTTTTTTCTTTTGAGAAGCGAAATGTCTTCAAAAGAAAAAACAAGGAAGTCCAGTTGCCTTGTGAAAAAGCATCTTTCGGTCATATTCAGATTGTTAATTCATTGCACTTTTGCTTGAGCAATACAGATTTTTTTCCCCACCTTAAAGCATTAGAATTGAAGTTTTGGTAGTAGCATTTTATTATTTATTTTCTTTTATTCAAATAATAAATACTGTTGGTGTGTTTGCTCTATTTGGTCACTAACCAAACTAATCTCTCTCACTCTCTTCCTCTCTTTCCCCAGTGGAAAATTTACAGCATAAATTTACAGCAATACTGCTGTTTAAGGATTTTCATATGACAGCAATGCCAAGCCATTCCAGTTTGTAATAGACATACTTAGTGGTATGAGATCAGTATATTGCACTGACCGGAGACACCATTTTCTTAATTTAAACTTAGTACTTCCTCTATTTTTATGCTGCTCTGAATGTAGTTCCTTTTAATTTCAACTACCGGTACTACATTGTACCTACAAGCTACAAATGCCTCGCCAAATTTACTATATTTAGCAATAAGAAAAACAAAACATTGAAATTCTAGATTTGTAGAGATTTTAGTTATGGAGGCAGTCCATCCCAAGATGCTCTTGAAATCAAAGAGGTAGATGGGAAGTGGAATCCACTTCACTGTAAGAAACAAAAGCAAATAGCTCAAAATAGAGAAACCATCACTGGCTTCATTGAAAAATGAAAGAAGGGAGAAGTGGGGAAATTAATAATTTCAGATAATGTGGCAAGGGAAGCATGTAGAGAATAGCTTCTGAAAGTCTGTCCAACCCTTAAAAAGAGCAACTCAAAGTAGCTCCATCTTTGATCACATGACCAAGAGACAAAGGGAGTGAGGTTTAAGAATGGAGCAGTTGTCCAACTGCATCTCCTCCAGCAATAAACTAAGAAAAATTATTCTGCCTTTTTTTCCTTGCAGTTTCTTGCCAGAACCAGCCATTTTCAAATTCAATATTTATTTTGTTGGCTTCTCCCACCATACCAAATTTGATCACATTCTGTTCGGTTTTTGGAATATTATTCTGCTGTTTGGCATATGGTCAGATGGACAAAATCCTGAGCCTTTTACATAATTTGTTTCCAGTATTTCATAGGGTTTGAAGGAATAATAAAAGCAATTAGTCTTAAGCTCAGTTAGAAAGATACAGATTGTCTTTGGAGTCCAAATCAACCATCTTATTTGTTTAGATATCATCAATTTAATATTATTCTAAGACAGGTTGACTCAACTGAAACATTTAAAATTATGTAAAAGAGGATTTTCAGTCAACAATTCTTTCCTTCAAGCCAAATCAATATGCTTACCGTGTAAAGCTCATTAAGAACCCTCATTAAATCCTCATGAAGCTGGAATGCAATTTCTTTGCTCTGTAATTAAAAAGGAATTATTAGGAAAAGAAACATAAAACTACCATTGAGCAAAAACTAGATGAAGTATTTTTTACACTAAACATATTCATTTTTTGTTCTGCCTGATGAACAGCAGAAATTTATGTCCATGTGACAGGTGTCAGAAAACAAAACACATTGCATGACTCTTGTGAAGGCAATTAAGCAATATTAATTTTGCTACTCTGTGACAATTAAATCAGCCATAAATAGCAAAATAGAGAGTGTTGATAGGTTCCATTCATAACAGGGCTTTCTTTCTTCTCCCTGACATTTATTCAAAGTAAGGATGTTGGTCGTACTACATATTTGCAAATTAGCCAACTGAATAATTATTGTAGCCACTCCATTGGCAACTGATTGCTTACCAGGTTTTCTCAGCTACTTTAAAACTAGAACTCCTGTGACTCCAATGATTGTAAAGTTTTTGCAAGCGTTAGAATGGATGTTTTACGCTAATTGTAAAGCCATTGCACTTTTATTGAAAAAAATAGGTTCTGCTTTGTTAGATCCAAACTAAAGCTACTCAGTTTAGCATTTTTTGCAAGTGAATAGTTAATTAGATAGCAACAAGTGGACCCAACATTCTCCACTGGTCATTCTGGTTAACAATTATGGGATCTGTAGTTCAATGTCCGGAAACCACAAGTTTTTAACCCTTTTGTATGCTATTTGAACTGACAATTTTTCAAGGACATATTAATTTATTATAAGCAGGCAGTTAATGTTCATGAGTTTGTTGATATATTAAATAACTGCATTTGTTTTAAAAATACAAGCAGCAGCCAACTTTTTAAAAAGATTGTAAAATTGTTTTAAAAGGAGTCAACGGAATATATGTTTGATAAAACAGTGATATCCTGGGAAAAATCCAGAGTTCTTTGGGGGCAGGGAGGAGACTGTGTATTCTTATTTTACATTTAGGGGATGTGGTGGCTCAGTAGCTAAGATGCTGAGCTTGTCAATCAGAAGGTCAGCAGTTCAAATCCCTAGTGCCACGTAACAGGGTGAGCTTCCGTTACTTATCCCAGCTTCTGCCAATCTAGCAATTTGAAAGTATGTAAAAAATGCAAGTAGAAAAATAGGGACCACTTTGGTGGGAAGGTAACAGCGCTTTGTGCACTTTCAGCATTGAGTCATGCCGGCCACATGAGCACGGAGACGTCTTTGGACAGCGCTGGCTCTTTGGCTTAGATGAGCACCACCCCTAGAGCTGGAAATGACTAGCAAGCATTTGCAGGGGAACCTTTACCTTTACCTTATGTTAATTTATTCTTTTACTGTTTTAATCTTTTACAATATTGTTTTGTTGTATTGTGAGATGGACAGCATATAAATTTAAGAAATAAATAAAAATAATTTTGTTCATTTTCCAAGAATTCACAATATTTTTGCTTCATTTGGCAACACAAACTGTCTGTGACCGATATCAGGCATTAGCATACATATAGAAATAACTTACTTTGTATTTTTGCTTACATCTGGAATCAAATCACATTGTTTTCTCATCTCTTTTTGTGCTGCTAAATCTTTCTACCATTCTGCTTTTCTTCTGTCTGACAATATAATCTTGCTCACCACATTTCTTATATCTTTTACCCTCAAAATTTCTGGGTATTTCTAACTGAAAATACTGTTTACATTTTTAAAAGTCCTTAAATAGCTAAAATGTTTATTTAAGTAACAAAAGTCCAATACAATGGAGAAAAACAATACAATGGTTGAATATCTAATTAAAACAGTCATGCCTCTGCAAAAAAGTGACTAGTATAAATTGACTGCTTCAAATACAGATAAAAAATATTTTAAGTGAATTGCTACAGCAAATGGAACTTTAAAGGGTCGTAGAATTGGAAGATTTGTTTAGCCTAAAAGATGATTATTTGTTGAAATGAATAAGTAATACTTATAAATGTAACTTGGGGGCTTTACCTTGTCCAGTTGCTGGGAGTGGTAGGTGCAGGCTAAGTCCATTCAACATGCATTGAAATGGAACTTACTGTATTTCACTAACTATTGCTTGTGGACATACAAATGAAATCTGCTTTCTTCTTCTTCTTCTTCTTCTTCTTCTTCTTCTTCTTCTTCTTCTTCTTCTTCTTCTTCTTCTTCTTCTTCTTCTTCTTCTTCTTCTTCTTCTTCTTCTTCTTCTTCTTCTTCTTCTTCTTCTTCTTCTTCTTCTTCTTCTTCTTCTTCTTCTTCTTCTTCTTCTTCTTCTCTTCTTCTTCTTCTTGCAAATTTTCCGTAATTTTCAAGGAAAAGATTCTTGGACTCAGGAGCTTCAAACACTTTTCTAATAAAAGCACAGATTTCTATACTGTACTTAAGAGTGAAATGCCATATTTATGTTTATGTCTCTCTGAGGTTCTTTCTGTGGGTTCTAATAACCTAAGGGGGAAAATATAGTTTTAAAAAATAAGTGACCTTTGAAATGATCTAATATCTACTTGACATTTATGCTGAAAAGCAAATGCCAGCACTTCTACTTAATTGGATCCTATAGCCACTGAGCACCTCACAGCTCTTCTAGTAGACTGAAAATTGAAGAATTGCGCCTTTTTCTGATCATAATCAGAGAGCAGAGACAGATTTAATCGAATTAAGTGTGTGCATGTGTGTGTTGTAAAAGAGAAATGTTTATTACTGGCACAGAATTAATAGAGCAATAAAGGTAAATATCTTAATTGAAGAAAGAATATATTCTAATTAAATTAAATGTGGAGGGCTTATATAGCTCTTTTTCCCCCTACCAAGCAAAATTAGATTTCTTAACAGGAAAATAGGCAATATTAGGCAGTATACAAAAATAGGCAATATATGAAAAGCTATTAGCAAAGTGACATTTCAAATTTATTTAGAACATCTTTACTATTCCACTGAGTACAATGAAGCTTTCTCCCAAATAAATTAGAATAGAATAGAATAGAATAGAATAGAATAGAATAGAATAGAGAGTTGGAAGGGACTTTGGAGGTCTTCTAGTCCATCCCCCTGCTTAGGCAGGAACCCCTACACCACTTCAGACAAATGGTTATCCAATATCTTAAAAACATCTTCCAGTGTTGGAGCACTTACAACTTCTCGAGGCAAGTTGTTCCACTGATTAATTGTTCTAACTCTCAGGAAATTTCTCCTTAGTTCTAAGTTGCTTCTCTCCTTGGTTAGTTTTCACCCATTGCTTCTTGTTCTACCCTGAGGTGCTTTGGAGAATAGCTTGACTCCCTCTTCTAGCAGCCCCTGAGATATTAGGGGCCGTGGTAGCTCAGGCTGTAGAAGCCTGTTATTAAAACACAGCAGCCTGCAATTACTGCAGGTTCAAGCCCGGCCCAAGGTTGACTCAGCCTTCCATCCTTTATAAGGTAGGTAAAATGAGGACCCAGATTGTTGGGGGGGCAATAAGTTGACTTTGTAAAAATATACAAATAGAATGAGACTATTGCCTTATACACTGTAAGCCGCCCTGAGTCTTCGGAGAAGGGCGGGATATAAATGTAAATAAATTAAAATTAAATTAAATTAAATTAGAACACTGCTATCTGTTGTGATCTGTCAGCAGCCTGGGGAGCTGTCGGCGCAATCGGACTGCGATGAGCCTGTTCCTAATGCCCGCATGAGGCGAGCTGCCAGAAGGCAGGAGCAGCTTAAGCAGAGAGGTCACCTCGG